>NC_088654.1:12754699-12769699 GCF_964019385.1 Sycon ciliatum | reverse complement strand
GTGACAACGTGCAGCAGTACCACGGGGATCAAGTCTACCTGGTTATTTTCGGGCCTTTTAGCACAGAGTGATGTCGAGGCTCGAAAAACGTGTCGAGAAATGGGATTTGATCTGCTAGACTATGCTGCCTTCAAGGACACCTCACTCGGCTTGACAGCATGCGTATCCACTGTGCTGAAAAGTGCGCTAAAGAGATACAAGTATTATGAGCATTATCTGAACTACTGGGCAAACAGTGGAGTAAAGGGTTCTCCCTATCGATTCTCCACGGCACATGGTGACGAGGGAGTTGAGCAAGCACCCGGTTTCGAGAGCTATGTGATGTGTTCTGGTAAGCTATTGTTAGGAACATGATGTCTTGCTAGGTTTCTACTTTGCTACATTTCGTTTATGGCGGACCGTCATTTCTTTTTTTTAATCTACCCAAGTCCACCGTACCGTCAGGCGTCTACAATGGTGCTGTCTGGCTCCGGTCAAAAACTTCTCGTTCGGCACAGGGGCCAAGTTCCCATGTGCTTCAAGTGTGGCTCCCGTACACACCTCGCGAAGGACTGCACGCAGCACAACAACAACTCTGTATCTGCGGGAAACTCCACGCTGTACTCTAGCATTTATAAGGCTGGTTTAAGGTCGAGTACAGGTCAGGTCGTGGACCCTGAGCATCAAGTACTGGTTCATGATAGTTCAACTGCTGACTCGGAGATGACTACAGATGGAGCTGCTGGACAGCCTGCAGTTCAAGGCGAAGTGCAATCCTGTCAAACCACTGACATGCTTTCACAGACACTGCATCAGGAACGCAGTGAGACCAGGACGCCAATGCAGGAGGGCAACAGATTTTTCAGTGGCGGAGGGAAGGCACCTCATCAGTCACCTGGCACTGACAAAGATGGATTCACCATGGCATCAGGGAAGCATACATTCCCAGCAACTCCCTGGACTACCAAACTCGCCTATGCTTTCTCCACTGTAGCTGAAAGTGAGGAAGTATCAGGTGCTGAAGATACTGATAATAGTGGAGCGCAGGTCACAATTATTGGAGTAACATTTGAGTGCTGCCGTGACAAACAGTACCATCTTTCGCTGTGGCAAGTCATGAACACCGTCACCAGTAGGCGTGCGCCTAGACAGCAACCAAAGTTGTCAGTTGAGGAAGTGAGTGAATTCTTTGGGGACATTGTTCACGATGTAAGTAGGCCATCACAGTTAATGGTTCCCGAGGGCCCACATACGCCAGACGCCTTCATGCGTTTCCAGCCCGTCACTATTCGTGATGTCTGCAAGCTCCTAGAAAGTGTGAACCTCCATAAAGCAACAGGTAGTGATGCAATCCCAGGCATTGTGCTGGGTGATTGTGCACATGAACTGGCGCCTACATTGACTTGGATTTTCAACAGATCACTAGCCACTGGGTGTGTTCCATCAATGTTCAAGCTTTCTCACATCAGTCCCCTCTTTAAAGGAGGCGATCCAACTGTCTGTGGTAATTATAGACCAGTGTCCCTGTTGCCCATAGTTTCACGATTGCTGGGGAAAATCATCAAACAGCAACTTACGGCTTACCTTCATACCTGCCGAGCTATCCCTAGTACACAATATTCATATGGAAAACATCACTCAACGGAGGATGCTCTCACTCTTGCTTCTAATCGCTGGCTCAAGAACCGATCTGATCACAAAGTAACTGGCATTGCCCCCGTGGATATGTCAAAGGCATTTGACCGCGTACGCCATGATCAGTTATGGTCCGAACTGTATTCTGCTGGCCTATCTGGTAACGCCTTGGAATGATTCATGAACTACCTGTGTGGTTCTTATCAGCCAGTTTGTATCGGAAGCACATTGTCCAAACCAGTACCTTGTTCCCGAGGTGCTCCCCAGGGTAGTGTGCTTGGTCCACTTCTCTTCATATTGTACCCTCGTCAACTCAATGAAATCCTTCCTAGTAGCATAGTTCACCAAGAGTTCGCTGATGACATTGTCCTGGAGGCCTCGAGTCACAAGCCATATGCTCATCTCTGACTAATGGACTCACTAGTGTTTCTGGCTGGTTGGGTGATCTAGGTCTACTTCTAAACACCACGAGGACACACGTTATGTTCATAAAACCCCGTGGTCTGCAAGACATGCACCATCCAGTACAGTGTGGTCAGGACGTTCTACAAGTTGTACATTGTGTGAAGTACTACCTTGGAGTTCAAGTGGATGACGATATGTCTTGGGAGGTACATGTCGATCACCTCGCGCAGAAAGCCCGACCAGCAATCGGTAAGCTACGGCGGCATGGACATGGCTTGACAGTGAATGCCCGCCGCACTTGGCACATTGGCATGATTCAGTCCACACTCTGCTATGCCAGCAATGCCTTCTATCCAGCTCTTTCTCAGCATGCACTTGGCCGTCTGGAGCGTATGGCCAAGGCAGGGGTCCGGTCTATTTTGCTGGCACCAACTGCTACCCCTACCGCTCCTTTGCTTCCACAGACACGCATTCTTCCTCTTGTTCACATATATTATAGGCTAAAACTATTCGTATTCGTCCATCGCTGTATCCAGTCTGCTACATGTCCTCCTTTTGACAATTTCTTTATTCTAACTAATGCTGCACGCCCGCCTAACCGAAGCATAACCCATGGTCATTCCTTCAATCTCCTGCAAATACCCTTCCTCAGAAGCCCTTATAGCCGATCGTCAATCCAGTTTGTGGGAAGCGTATTGCGGAACAGTCTCTCGGCCGAACTTCAATCCATTGGAGAGAATAAGCAGTTGCGTGATGCACTGTGCTCGCAAGACCTCCTTATTCGCCAAGTTGCCTAAGCCGCTTTTTGTACTGTGCCAAAGATCTGGATCTACCCCTGCTTCATAATCTATACTACATTATCCTCTCCATTCTATCTCCCTTCCGTGCCTGTTTTTGCCCCCTCCTCATTCTCGTTCTGCCCTCTCCTCTTGTAAGTCGTCTCCTTGTGAGAAATAAAAGCACAAGAAAACCAACAAATTTCTCTTATTGGCCACAGGCCATCGTGAGAATAAAATATTTCAAAACATCAACATCAGCCACCACACCACAACTGCGCTCTCCAGCCGACCTCGACACGTTGCCACAGCACACCACCAGCAAAGTGGCACATCCGCTGGCACTGAATTCCTTCGTACAGCTGCTTCGAGTATAAAACTCTCCTCAGTGAAGGCACATACTGTAGAATGTCAAGTGTGCGCTCGAAACGACGTGTCTGTGCCACAGCGTATTGCCCCGAATCCGAACGCCTTGATCCACAGAGGGTGATTGGAAGCAACGACCACTGGATACGTAGCTCTGACTGACAGGCCGGCCAAAGTCCAAACGGAAATTTACCGGAAAGCAAAAAATTGATACCGGTACATCCGTAATGGTGAAAGAGAGTCGAACATAAAGCAAACCTTAGTGGCAAAGGCAGAAAGATACGTGTAAGAGGATGATAACGATGATGGTGACAAGGACAGTGGTGGTCAGAGACCTAGTGGCGGCGCAGGCGCTGAGAAGAAGAACACGTCGACAGTTAAATCACATCTGCTGTCTACCCAAGTGTGTCGTGAAAGGTCCGTGCTTCAGCATTGTTTGTTCCGCAAGTAGTTTTTCCAGCAGTTCAAAGTTCGAGAAGTAGTCTACATTCGTATTCGTGTTCCCCATCTTTGTAAACAAAAAGAAAGAAAGTGTCACCGCATTTGCACTCTTCCAGTAAATTCGTACTCACACACACACACACACCTACATATGCATGTAAATGTACATTGTTGCTGATTTTCCTATCATTTCTTACCTGTACAGTTTTTATTACCAGTGCAATCTATTTTCCGAAGTTGGTACTATTTTAAGTATTTTTGTTACTAGCTTTCTTCAAAAGTTTCATCAATCACTTTAGACCCGAATTCCATTTACAATTGTGACAAGAAAGCGTTCTGGAATCTTTAAAATTGTTGCTATGTCAGATTGTGATATGAGTGCACACATAGTTTTAATCGAGAAAAAGAGAGAACCATAAGTTTACAAGTTGTCCGTTTTGTCCGACACTAAAGATCATAAGCAGGATACTGTTGAGTCAAAAATTAATGTGCAACAATTAGCACAAGACTGGCTGATGTGGTACTGACATTCAACGGACAACTTGTAAACGTTTGGTCCTCTCCTTTTTGAATTTTTATCCTTGGCTCTCCATCAGAGTTTAATTGTTGTATTCATCGCCCGGCTCTATTACGCATAACTTGTACCCCACCTCTTTCCATGGTTTCCGTTTACGACAAAAAATCGAATAATTGAGAGTGATATCGTGTTAACATACTATTCTTTCCCGGTCTTGTTTTCTCTGTCCAACAGTGGGTTGGAAATCTCGTCAGTACGGAATATACACATTCTCAACACCTTACAATGGACTTGCTGTCACGTATCCGGCTGCAAAGCAATCATGCGCATTCCGCGGCCTGCGCATGATGGCAGAAAATGATGCATACCCTCGGGAATGGGAGGCTATGTATTATCCAGTGTTCAAGGACCTCTACAGGAATAGTAACTATTGGCTTATGGGTGGCAAAAGGTTTGTAGTCGCAAACTTCAAAAGCCCAACATCGAGGGAAATAATCATGGAAATCTTCAGCGACCCTGGTTTGAAAAACGGAGTGCTGTGCGTACGTAAGTATAAATTTGTTGTAGTTGATTTTTGTTTTACTTCACAAGGCCAAAGGGACAGTGGTGTCAAATGCCATGGAAGCGGATTTCAAAGTAGGAGAGAGCGAGCCAGCGAGTCAAGAGAGAGTGAGCCAGCGAGGGGGACGGGGGGGGGGAGAGAGTGAGAGAGATAGATAGATAGATAGATAGAGAGAGAGAGAGAGAGCGAGAGAGAGAGAGAGAGATAGAGAGAGAGAGAGAGAGAGAGAGAGAGCGAGAGGGAGAGAGATAGAGAGAGATAAAGAGATAGAGATAAAGATAGAGAGATAGACAGAGAGATAGAAAGAGAGATGGAGACAGAGAGAGACAGAGAGAGAGACATGGAGACAGAGAGAAGGGAGAGACATAACACATGATAAAAGCACAAACTTCAGCCACGCATTAATCATTGTTGTTTAAGGCTCCTCTTCTTCGCGCTGTTTTATCACCTTGTTTACTGTGCATTATTCATTGTTCTTGCTCTCGTTTGATTTTGCCCGTGTATCACCTGAATGGAAGGCAAACACGTTTACTCATGAAAACAAAGTTGTTGAAGAACCTTAAAAGTGTGTGCTGCTACCGAGTGTTATACAATAAAACCTGTCAAGGCGATCACTCGGATAAGGCGACCACCTGCCCCAGAAGACCACAGAAACCAGGACCAAGGGATGCTATTTGCAGTCAAAAGGACCCTGGATAAGGAAACCACCTGGAAGCAGAGACCACATTTTGAAGGTCCCTTGAGCGGTCGTCTTAGCCACGTTTCACTGTAGCTGTTTTTGTCTCCAAAGAGTGAGAGATAAGAATAATTATGCTGATATAATTATAGTGATTTTCATGAAGGATTTTGACATGAAGAAGTTTGATGCAAGAAACTTCAGAAGGCTCTAAGAGTACTTTGTCGAAAGTGTATACTGGGGGGGGGGGGGGGGGGGGGGCGTTCGTTTTGATCTACAGGTTTGGGTAGAAAATACTTCTTTCGATAGAGGTGTTCGGTTTTTGAAAAAAAATCTACTCAAAAGGGTAGATTCTACTTTCCTCTACTGGCTCTACCAGGAAAAAGTTGGTAGAATCTGGTAGAACTTGGTAGAGCTACGGGATTTCCAGCAAGATCAAGGATTTGTACACAACTCCATCCAAAAATAAGGAACATTTCACGTACACATCGTATAAACTACTAAATCAGGTAGAACAGCGTTCGTACACTTGCCTCTACCATCTACCTCAATCGGTAGAGTGACTCTACTCTACTCTACCAGGTAGCTAAAAACGAACGCAGCCTAGTATTGAAAATCAGGTTTATATTCAAAACAGGCTTCTAACAATGTATATGACAGTCTGTAGTACCAGACACTGAAGTGCATGTAGCTTTCCGGAGAGTCAAGAATCCGCCCGATCTGCCCGATGCCCTACGGAAGCTCCCTTTTCACACGGATATTTCACTTCATAGTTCATACCGTAAAACCGAAAAGTCTAACGACCAACGGGTTTGACGACTAAAAGGTTTAACGTTTTGTAATTTTGTCGTCATAACGTTTAGAAAGTTTAACAATGTTTGTACAGCAGAAAGAACATGCATCGATGTATGCGCATCTTTACACAGGCATCTCAAACCGGGTTCACGATAAAGTTTCTTCAAATAACGAAAAAATCGATCGTTAAAACGTTCGACTTTGTGACTCATTCGACTTTCCGGTCTTACCGTGCACACTTTCTAGACCAGAGTTGGAAGATTGCTCGCTAGGATACCTCAACACAAGCACTCAGAATGCACGGTATCTTTGCCGCATACGTCCTCAACGTTTCACCAAATTTTCCGCCATGGCCCAACATCAGCGTGGAAAGTGTTTACGTCGAGGTATCCTGATAGAGAGGTTAAGATGGGTATCCTGATAGAGAGGTTAAGATGGGTATCCTGATAGAGAGGTTAAGATGGGCATCCTGATAGAGAGGTTAAGATGGGTATCCTGATAGAGAGGTTAAGATGGGTATCCTGATAGAGAGGTTAAGATGGGTATCCTGATAGAGAGGTTAAGATGGGTATCCTGATAGAGAGGATAAGATGGGTATCCTGATAGAGAGGTTAAGATGCACGTTATTTCTGACGTGACGCGAAAGTTCAGCTCGCAGTATCTGGCTCGCGCGTCGAAAAACAAAGCGAGTGACCTGCAGCTCGCGTCGAAATTTGGAGTTTCACGCCAAATCTGACGTGAAATTGCGCGTCACGTCGGAAACAACGTGCATCTTAGCCTCTCTCATGTGTAAACTGCTTCAATGAAGTCTGTGAGTGAGTTGGTAGACTGTTGGTGAGCGCTTTCGCACTTGTTTTGAAGCTGCAACATAGGTGCCAGACCGGAGTTATGTCTGGGTACGAGTACGCGGTCAGTTTGTGGGTGCGTGTTGTAGCACTTTCTGACCAACTACTGAAGTATTGACTAGGTGCAGTGGCGCACAGTTCCTCTATTCGTAACCATGGGTCGCGCAAACGAAAAATGAACCTCCAACTCAGGCCCGCCGGAACCGGTTCCGTTGGTCAGGTTAACACCGCACCAACTTTGTAGCTACCAACGCTGAGGAGGGACGTACATCCCCGTCATACTGCTTGAAGTACATGTGTACACAAAGTATGAAAGACTACGGTGCGCCCGGACCAATTGAAAACTGCTTCCGGCGGTGCTGTACGTGATCGAAATCACAGGGGGTATTCCCTGATCGATTTCCTTGCACTCTTGCTATGTTAGCATTGTTTGATCCAGGGTGCAATCCTGGTCACATGCGTCCTCTGCCTTGTAATATGCTGTCAACTAATAACATGTGCCTCCTTCCATCTGCCTGCAGAGGTTTGCTATCAGGGGTTCCTCAGAGAAGGGAGGTGCGTCTGCAAAGGCTCGTATGCAGGGGACGGATGCAGGAAGTTGATGAGTAGAAGTAAGCGTGAGGCTTGTTTTCATATTCCTTACTGGCCTGCCGTGAGCTGTTTGGTGCTTTGCGTTCTGCCAAGAGTAAATTTTGCTCTCTTGTGTAAGAATTATTACGAGAGTGTCAAGTGTGAACAAACGAGAGCAAAGCAAAAAGTTCGTGTGCTGCAATCAGCGCTAGTGTGTCTACATGTACACAGGCATGCATGCACGAGCAGTATAATAGCGACGTCATGCGACGTCATCGTAACACTAGCACACCTGAAGTGCTTTCCATAGGGTCCGCCGGCGGCTAGAACTCACATCACGCAGTGTAGCAGGGGAGTCGGAAGGTATTTTAGTGTGGTACGGTCAGCCATCTGAAGTACAATTTACTCGTGGGGAAGGGTGGCTGAGCCGCAATTTTTGGAAATTTAGAGCCCAAATCAGTGCATTTTATTGACTCACGCGGTACTTGGATCAAAAAGTGGTACGGTCAATACCGCAGTGACCGTACCGTGTGCGACGCCCCTGTGTAGTGTTCCCTTTGCATGTTCCCAGCCCGATTTCCAGCGATCAAACGAGTCTAAACGAAAAAGCAACTAAGGACAGACACCATACTCAGCACTATGGGTGCGTTCACGGGACAATCTGGGCCGGTGATCAAGCACCCCATAGCTGGATACTTTCCTTCACAGGCTTCAGGCTTCAGTCCTCGGTGGCGTCTGTGCGAGATGACGCTATCCCTACATACACGAAGAAACTGAAACGCAGCATCTTTACTTATAAAGAAGAGGCACCTGTGACGTGTGTGTGTGTGTGTGTGTGTGTGTCACGCTCCTTATAAAGAAGAGGCACCTGTGACGTCTGTGTTTGTGTCACGCTGAAGCGCTGCAGAGCAGCGCTGCCCTGAGCACGCGAAGCGTGCGAACAGTGTAGCACAGTGTAGCTAGCGGCCGCAGAAGCACTGAGCACGCGAAGCGTGCAAATCGTGTAGCTAGCGGAAGCAGCCACAGAAGCACTGAGCACGCGAAGCGTTCGAATCGTGTAGCCACCACCACGTGCTGAGCACGCGAAGCGTGCGAACAGTGTAGGTGGTAGCAGACACGATCAGTACGAGTAGCAGTAGCAGCCGCGCGCAGAAGCACTGAGCACGCGAAGCGTGCGAATCATGTAGCCACCTAGCCTAGGCCATAGGTAGCACTAGCAGCCGCACAAGCGCTGCGGACCACGTGAACCGTTCTCTGCAAATAGAAACATCTGCAACAAAAGGATACAAAAGATCTGCACTGACTGCACTCTGCATCTGATCTGCAGTGAAGAGCGCATCGCACTTTTGTTCGTAAGTTTATGAATTTTTTGAGCCGCTTCATCCGCCACCAGGTGATGGACAACCCTGACCAGCCTCCCGAAGGCGTAACAGACGTCCCTCCTTCTCCTTCCAACCATGAAGAACCTCCCTCACCAGGACTTCAGCGGTCTGGCCACAACCACGTGCTGAGCACGTGTGCTGTTCACGTGTGCTGTTCATGTACTTGCTTCACCCGCATGCCACATTCGGCCAGGCAACGCTGGCCTGGGGTGCTGCTAGTTAGTTATAAAGAAGAGGCACCTGTGACGTGTGTCTGTGTGTGTGTGTGTGTCACGCTCCTTATAAAGAAGAGGCACCTGTGACATGTGTGTTTGTGTCCTGAGCACGCGAAGCGTGCGAACAGTGTAGCACAGTGTAGCTAGCGGCCGCAGAAGCACTGTACTGAGCACGCGAAGCGTGCGAACGAAGCGTGCGAATCGTGTAGCTAGCGGAGGAAGCAGCCATCCCTAGCCACAGAAGCACTGAGCACGCGAAGCGTGCGAATCGTGTAGCCACCACCACGTGCTGAGCACGCGAAGCGTGCGAACAGTGTAGGTGGTAGCAGACACGATCAGTACGAGTAGCAGTAGCAGCCGCGCGCAGAAGCACTGAGCACGCGAAGCGTGCGAATCATGTAGCCACCTAGCCTAGGCCATAGGTAGCACTAGCAGCCGCACAAGCGCTGCGGACCACGTGTACCGTTCTCTGCAAATAGAAACATCTGCAACAAAAGGATACAAAAGATCTGCACTGACTGCACTCTGCATCTGATCTGCAGTGAAGAGCGCATCGCACTTTTGTTCGTAAGTTTATGAATTTTTTGAGCCGCTTCATCCGCCACCAGGTGATGGACAACCCTGACCAGCCTCCCGAAGGCGTAACAGACGTCCCTCCTTCTCCTTCCAACGATGAAGAACCTCCCTCACCAGGACTTCAGCGGTCTGGCCACCACCACGTGCTGAGCACGTGTGCTGTTCACGTACTTGCTTCACCGGCACCCGCATGCCACATTCGGCCAGGCAACGCTGGCCGGTGGTGCTGCTATAATAGTATAAAAAAAAACTGAGAACTCTAAAAAATTATGATGGCATCAACGTGTGTGTGTGTGTGTCTGTGTGTGTGTGTGTGTGCGCGCGCTCGCGTGTGTGGTATGAGTGTCCGTGTGCACACGCATTTTCAATTGAAATGTGTATGTACGGAGCCGAGGCGCTTGTGTTTGGGTGCGTGGATACATGTGTGTGTGTGTGTGTGTGTGTGTGTGTGTGTGTGTGTATGTGTGTGTATGTGCATGTGTGTGCGCTTTGCGCATGTTTACTATGTGTACGTGTGTGTTTTTTACTTCGTTTCTTTCCCCCGTACAATTGGCAGGTGAAATCTCGAACTGCCCCACCAATTATGGATTCTCCACATGGTTTCTGAACAGGGACGCTCCAAATGGTTATTCTTGGGCAGAACCTTGGTCATTTAGTATCGCAAACAGTAGGTGCCATGAGAGAGGGTTTCATGTGATGAACTTCTCGGCGCTGACGACCGGGACGCCGCAGCAGCAGCAGTGCAGAAACAGGCCTTTCGCCAGGAATTTAGGTCTCGTCCGGAAATACGCGCGAGAGGGTACCGTCCACAGGTATGGGTATTGGTCGTCACCGGGCAAGTACTACTCGAATGGTCAGAATCCTCTGTGGATAGCAAATGATACGTCGTTGCATCAGCCGAGATATTACGCCGCTTGTTGGGGTGAGAAAATGTCACACTTGCTTGTAATCATTCTGTTTGCTTTTGATGTAATAATTATTTTAGCTTGTTGCCTCAACATTACAATGCGCAACTTCTAAGAGGGTCGAACGGGAAACAAAATCCCTGAGAGTCATCGCTAGGAGCGAGAGAGACAAATGCTCTGGTTTACCCCAAAACAAGCGACGCGCAGAGAATCCCTCTACCAAGAGAACTTTCAACACAGCGTGTGCCGCTTCTGACCTTTCGGCGTGGGTATTCTTCACGGCCAACTTCCTCAATTGCATCATAGTGGATGCATATGTATATAGTGTATCAGGCCTGCTTGAATCATGCTAGTACGCACTGCACAGCTAGAACTGTGTTATCCAAGACGTGTGCCGTGACAGCAGCCCACTGGGGGTTGCATACTCTGGGTTACAAGCTCTCACGCCGTTGCCAAATGAGCGTCCCAATCCGAAAAGGTGGCCTGCGGGCCGTTGCGCAGAGTCGGGAATGTGTAGTTGAGAGGGTGGATGTACTGTGTTGTCAAGGGATTTCCCCTCTCCACCCACACTCCCAAAAGGGCACCTGCATGTACAGTAAAACCTGGTTTAAGCGACCACCCCACGATGCCAGGAAAAGCGGTTGTTAAAGCCAGGTGGTCTTTAGAATCAGGTCTTACAGTGTCTGCGTAGAACTGTCCGTGCATGGAAAAACGAACGGGTGGTCGCTAAAACGAGAGGTCATGTATTACTATTTTGCGAAACAGGAGAGACCAACTCTCGCAAGCATATTTATGTGGATGTTGTGTACAGCTAGGCATGTTCTAAGAAATGCGTAGCCTTGTTGTTGTTTGTTGTTTATTTGATCTTTACTTTACCAATTCAACAGGCATTTCTGCCTTCTCACCAGGTCCGGAGACCTACAATGTAGTGCCGACAAAATGATGAAGAGCATTCAGAAGAGTAAATGAAACAATAATGTATGGTGACAGTCAATTTTTTCTTCAGACTTTTCCCGTTTGTCTCTTTCCCTCAAACCAGTTAATAATGTATAACATGAGATTAAAATCATGTAGAAGGTTATACGAAAGCGAATACAAATGCCTGATAATGTTCTCCACACCGCCATAACTACACATTGTATGTAAACGCATCACAGTCCACAAAGGATGAAACAGTTCTGTCAGCAGATTTAATGCATGACAATGTATTTTTGAACTCGGAGGGTGAGCCAATTTTTAAATTATGGTGAAAAAGGAGAAGGACAAAATGTTGCGAGCTCTGACCAACTGTACACCAACGTAACCAGATCTTATACAGTCAGAACTTGTGCCAATTTGTCGCACTCGCTGACGGTATATAAGATCTGGTTACGTTGGTGGACAGTTAGTCATCACTCGTAGCATTTTGTCCTTCTCCTTTTTCACCATAATGTATTTTTGGCTAAGATTTTTGCACAGTCGTCTGCTGGATGACAAGAAAGTCGTTAAACAAATTGCTTCACTGTTTAAATATGTCCCCAAACTAATGATAGAGACAAAGTTGTTTCGAATCTGGACACTCAATTATGGCCTCTACGTGTACTGCACGAAAGGCACAGTCATTTAGCATAGTTGTTCATTCTTCAGCTTTGAGAGCAACGGAAAAAGGTTGCAAGATAAGAGAGCGACGGTGTGTGTGTATGTGTTTGTGTGTGTGTGTGTGTGTGTGTGTGTGTGTGTGTGTGTGTGTGTGTGTGTGTGTGTGTGTGTATGTGTATGTGCGCTGTGTGTGTGTGAGTGTGTGTGTGTGTGTGTGTGTGTGCGTGCATGTGTGTGTATGTGTGTGTGTGTGTGTGTGTGTGTGTGTGTGTGTGTGTGTGTGTGTGTGCCTGTATGCCACGGTATCTGATTGCGGGGTCTTTGTCAAGCTGCCTGTTGGTTCTCACTACCGGTATATTACAACTCCCTGGTTCTCACTGCCGGTATATTACTGCTCCCTGGTTTTCACTACCGGTATTACAACTCCCTGGTTTTCACTACCGGTATATTACTACTCCCTGGTTTTCACTACCGGTATATTACTACTCCCTGGTTTTCACTACCGGTATATTACTACTCCATGGTTTTCACTCCAGCACAATCTCGACTGTGCCCCTTGTGCTGTGTTGTTGCTTATAACCCCTTTCTACATGTAGGAAGGTGGCTCACAAGAACAACCGCCTCTCCTCAAACGCCTGGCTCGTTCTCCCTGGCCAGACTGTACGCCAGAACCGTGCAAAGCTACAGGTTTGCAAGCGAAGCCTGCGACCTCATCGGGCACGAGCAATTATCTGCACACCAGCTGTACGCGGCGTTCACGTACAACGCGGCTCTCAGGGAACATCTGACATATCTCATGCTCCCCGGTACGCATTACATTCTCGCTGAAGGACAGGTGTTGGCTACGCGTTACGGTGGTAACGTATACTTTGGTTACACTGAGAGACTTGGATACTCTTTTGGGGTCTTGTGTGGACGTAAGTGGTTCGAGTTTTGTATTTTAGTATTCTGTTATTTTTACTTAACATTCTACTCCCCATGCTAGAGTATAGAGTAGACACGCACGCGTGCAGGACGCGACACCCCAAAAGACACGAGAGTGAGTTTGGAAGAATGGGAATGTCGGGCAGAGTGGCTGGCCTCAATTGAGTGCGCGTTAACGAATCGTGTGGTCGGCCTACCGAGGGCAGGAGCTGTATATGACCAAGTGGTTCGGCCTGCGCTGAGCAGGAGCGGTTTGTGACCCATGCGAGTTGGTGGGTCGGCCTGCGTTGAGCAGGAGCGGTTTATGACCCATGCGAGTTTAGTAGTAGTGCGCGAGAGGCCAGTTACGGAGAAGTGCCCGCATCCATGTGTTTCAAAATATACGGAGTGGAGTGTAAGAGGAAGAAATGGGATGAGGAGGGTGGGTCAGAATTTGAAAGCTGACTTCAGGCAAGGAAACTGGAAAGACAGCAAGCTCTGTTGTGCGCACAGGAAATCTGCGCATGCGCAGAGCGTGGGCATGTGATGTCTATGATACACAGCAGTGTGTAGAGAGAGCAAGATCGTGCACACACGTAAGGAGGGTTATGCAACCCGTTATAAAGGCCAACGGCGAAGCAATGGTGCGTGACTGTTAACAACGGTTAACTCCTACATTAACCGAACATTTGCGCATTTCAAACAGACCCTAAGCTCTTCTTATACGGTGCACACTTTGCATGTACAGTCATGTAGGTGTTGACATCCTGGTGAAATGAATTGGCGATTTGATTAGTAAGAGAGTATTCAGATGTTGCATGGCTTCGATACCGGTATGATGGGGTTTGTGTTAGTGGAACGCAGCCCTGTGTAACAGACAGTAAATTAATAATTGTATGAAAAAGAGAAAAAAAGGACCAAGGAACTACAAGTTACGCTATAACGTCCACTAACACCACCAGTTACTGGGTACTAAACAATCAGCTCATGCGATAACATTTTCAAAACACTGACGGACGGTACTGACGTTCTACAACTAACTGGTTGACAGCTCTAGCACATACTGGATGCGCACTCCAACAGCCTTCCAACTTGGAAGGTTCTAGGTGATGTGATAACATAGGAGGGGAAAGCCAGTTAGTTTGTAAAACATTAGTACTGTCAGTCACTGTCGTGCAATATTATTTCATGAGCTGACTGTTTGGCAACTGGTGGTGTTAGTGGACATTTGTATAGCATAACTTGTAGTTCCTTCGTCCTTTTTTCTTTTCCATAAATGTATCCTTCGCTCTCCATCTGAGTCCATGAATTAAAATACTAATTTTAAACTGTGTCTGCTCCAGGGCCGGGTCAGCGACCCGGTTAAGGGGTATTTGGACCCATTTGGAAAAAAAGAACACCGGGTCGCTTGTGACCTGTTTGGAAATACATTATACATGACGTACAGTCACAAGATATGTATGTTTCCATGGTGCACGTCATGTGACTTTACATGTACATGCAGTAGCCGTACTTAACCGGAAACCGGCTCTGGTGGACACGAGTGAGGTGCACTGTCATGTTGCTTAGACCACTCATGTGAAAAGACTGAGTCGAGAAGTTCACTGGCCAGTCGATGAGGCTGAGTCGACGGACGGAAACCCTTATCAACTCGCACTTCATGTTTGCGATTCATTCATACATTTTCTGGATTCCCCAGAGGCTGGAAGGCCTGTCGAGGGGTCTCCATATCAGCATTAAAAGAACATGATTGACGCATAAATAAAACACGAATGACGTATAGATAAAACATGATTGATGCACATAGACAGGTGACAGTGAAAAGGGGGAGGGGGGGATACGCAAAACAGAGCTTTTCAAAATATTAATCTGTA
>NC_088654.1:12744699-12749699 GCF_964019385.1 Sycon ciliatum | reverse complement strand
TTTGATACAACATCCTACCTGACTTCTTGACACTACTCAAACTTGCCAAAGTCACTAAATCAAAGTCAACTAAAATAATCATGCCTCATATCTGCAACGTCACGAGGGTGCTGGCAAAAGTGCAGCCCAAAACGTGGCTGAAAAACGTGATTTTTTGGACTTGGAGCAAAATACTGCACACTTTCGCGTGTTTCCATGATACGACAAGTTGCGCACAGTCTGCTCACATTCAAATACAGTGCTGCCAACAAATGTCAGCGTGCAACAAAAAATTTTTTCCTTGCAGGGGCACATTTTCGGCCAAAACTCTAGATTCGATTTCTCAGGGATTTTACGACCAGGCTGCCCCCCCCCCCAAGGTGGCAGCCTGGTCGCAAAATCCCTGAAAAATCGAATTTGTTAATTCATATCGAGTGCTACATCAGTTGAAAGAGCATAAATAGCTGCAAATTCTCTGAAAATGTTGTCCTGATCTGACCAGCCGTTCAAGAGTTATGGCCGAAAATGTGCCCTTGCAAGGAAAGATTTTTTTGTTGCACGCTGTCATTTGTTGGCAGCACTGTATTTGAATATGAGCAGACCGTGCGCCACTTGTTGTATCATGGAAACACGCAAAAGTGTGCAGAATTTTGCTCCAAGTCCAAAAAAGTCCAAAATCACGTTTTTTAGCCACGTATTGGGCTGCACGGCGGCGGGCGAAGCCGAAGCCCGCCGCCGTGCAACAGGAGTTTTGCCAGCACCCTCGTGACGTTGCAGATATGTGGTTTGATTATTGTAGCTGACGTTGATTGAGTGACTTTGGCGAGTTTGAGTCGTGTCAAGAAGTAGGCCTTGACGGATTATGCTAATATTTTCGTGAAATTATGCTTTTCGCATTGCTGAAAAAATTGCAGAATTATGCTATTTTTATGCTAAAAGTTATCATATTATGCCGCATTATGCTCACATATGCTACTAATGCATAATGGTTCTGTGCAAAATAACAGGGGAATTTATTTGTAGAGGGCGTTGTACTGTAGTAGCAAAAGTTCAACGGGGTCAACGCACCGTCCGACCTAGCTACGACCATCACTGATTGTAGTGGACTGGACATGGTATCAAGGGAGTCGTAAACCTACAACTTCCTAGTGCATCTACTTGTACTTGTACTTGTAGAACATGTACAACTGTATGGAATTTGATGCGAACAGGCGGATTATTACAATTTTATGCGATTCGTATGCAATTTGCCTCGAATTATGCGATTATTCGACTTTGGTAGGAATTATGCGAAAAATTATGCTAGCATAATCCGTCAAGGCCTATCAAGAAGTCAGGTAGGATTCAGTACTAGGCAGTAGTGGAACGTGAGTGGTAGTCTTTGCCGATTTTGGAGGGTATCCTGGATTCGGTTTGAAGCGCTGTGGAAATGGCTTGCTGTGGAGGTCTCAGCACTGGATGTTGTATCAAAGGTACGACCTCGTAACACGCCCTAAGCCAAAATAATATTCAAAAATTGACTTGGGTCTGTGGGAGTGTGTGAGAGAACGCCCACTCCTGCCGTTGTGACAGATTCCAGGGCCACGTTGAAGGGCCCTATCCCACCACCCATGGCTGCTTCTGGACATTTTTTAGGTTTGGATCCCGCGCACGGACAGAAATGGGCAAGAACATGTGAAAAATTGTAAATGCATTTTTTTGGCTCCTGGGTGGCTCGCACACCGTGGCAGTATGCCGGAATTTGAGTTTTTCCGGCCTGGAAAGCCTGTCAGTGAGGCGCAAGAACTTGTAAATCATGTCCTGAGGGTCAGCATAGTGGCAGGAGTGTGTGGTCAAAATTTCACTCAAATCCATTGAGAGACACCAAAGTTACGGTCAATTGAATGCCATATGAAATTTACGACCAGGCTGCTACCTTAACGGGTGCCTAGTGCAGCATCGTCACTGTATGAGTAGGTGTGCAGCGGTTGTGCAATTCATAAAACCGGGATTCATGAGGTTATCGTTTTGGAATTTGAAATATGGACTGTTTGTCGTGATAAATCCAATATGGACTTCGTACTTGGTCAGTATAGGAAATAAAAGCCGAGTAAAAGACCTCGGCTTCCCCGTTTATTTCCTACATGATGTACATGTATATTGACCTCGTACTCGGCCAATATTGGATACATCACATTGTTCATAATAATGTTCACTTTATGGTGCCATAATTATATTATCTATCCTTTGTAGTCCAACACACAGTGTGCATGTGTCACCATGTGATGATGATTTCTGATGATAATCACGTGAAAACGACGTTCAAATCACAAAATATTCATTTTTTAATTTATTAATTTATTATTATTTAATTTAAAAAATTTGTTCCCCATTGTTCTCGTGGTATGAGTGCGCTCACTTTACTTTCATCCATATTAGGTTTCTTGTTTCGACCTCGACTTTTTGGCTTACTGAAGTACACAAAAGGGGAAGGGATTAGCAACTTGCAAAGCAATAGGATGGATGCCCAGCGAGCTATGCAACGGAAGTGGTGACTGTTACTTATGCTGACTGCCATTTATCACTATACATTGCCTGGTGATTGCGAGAGCATGAAACTTCAAGTCGCAGCAAACAAACCTTGATTGTCCTTGTTGTTTTGTTCTGTACTTTATAACTATTTCGTACTGGTGTGGGTTGAAATTTGTTACTTAGTGCACTGATACTTCCTGAGTAGCGTTGTACGAAAGCTAGTTTGATGCATTTTTATCATTTTAATCGTTCCTATAATTGTTCTTCACATTTCATTTCTAGTGAAAAAAAGGACCAAGGAACTACATCTTAAACTCTATGTTTTCATGTACCGCCGCTTGACCCCACATCTTGCTAGTCCCCATCTCCAATCCTTGTTCCAGCGTAGGGCTGCTGAGCCTGGACACCAGGCTCGCACGCGCGGCCAGGCACAGCGCGCATTAGTTCTTCCGCCTGTTTCTACGCAATATGGCATGCGTTCTATTTCTTTCCTGGCGGCAGACAGATGGAATGCTCTTCCCACTGACTGCCGTCAGGCCCCGTCTCTTACTCTGTATGTAAACATGGTAAAAATTCACCTAGGGTTCCCAGTAAAAAGGCAACGCCTGTTGGGATTCCCCTAGTAAAATAATAAAATCTACTACTACTACTACATGTACAAGCAGCCACGCTATAATTTCCACTAAGGGGTCGTCCACAAATATCGATATTTTTTTAGAGAAGATATTCGTTCGTTTGGGGAGGGGGTTTGGGCCCTGTTCGTCTCGTCTTTGAGAACAAAATATCGAACTCTATCTATGAACGGGCACTGTTCGAACATGTAGTTTATGACCTACACAAAGCGAAAGTCAACCTCGTGAACATAGTCGCCATGGCAAGGTTGTGCGACCGTGGCAACGTGAACCTAGGTCACAGCAGGTGTATGGTGAAATTGCAGTTGCAGCTGGTCACGTTTCATGAGGAAATTGCACTTCATTAAAAAATATCGATCCTCTGCAGAAACACGTGTAGTATGTTCGTTTTGCGGGGGGGGGAGGGAGGATGTCTGGGGAGAAATGGACAAATTAACATCGTCTTGAAAAAATATCGATATTTACGGACGGCCCCTAACACCACCAGTTACTTGACAATCAGCTCATGCGATAACATTGCACGACACTGACCGACAGCACTGACGTACTACAGCTAACTGGCTATCAGCTCTAGCACATCTTGGGTGCGCACTCCAACAGCCTTCCGACTAACTTGGAAGCCGGTTCTAAGTTAAGTGAGAACATACTGCTAGGAGGGGAAGGTGAGTGCAACCAAGACAATCACAAGCTGAAAGTCTCAGCTGTGAAGGACGTTGGCGGATGATACAGGCCAGACCATTAGACTATATGGCCAAAACACGATTCAAGGACGCATAGCGACTTACCACACAACTTGCGTGGCTCTAAAAATGCAAAGATAAAAAGTTATGAAGGGGAACCTAATCGAACACGGACCATGAGAACCGAAGGCCTCAGTTAAACAGTGCTGTACTTTCGACTATGACAGTATAAGTTAAATGAACAATATGCAGCAATAACAAGCGGCAGTTTCACACGACGATCATTTCGCCGTATAGAGAAGGACGGCTCGTCAATGTTATCGCATGAGCTGATTGTCAAGTAGCTGGTGGTGTCAGTGGACATTATAGCGTCACTTGTAGTTCCCTGGTTGGTCCTTTTCTTTACTATAAATTAATCATTGGCTCTCCTTACGAGTCTAACATGACATTTCCATCATAGTTTTTTCTTTGTCCGTCGCTACTGTCTCTAGAATTTGTTCGTGATATCTCAAAATAGCCTTTGTGAAAAACATGATGACTCTTCAGCTGGTTGTGTTTGTTGCAATCCTTAATCTATTTTAACGAAGCATCATTAACCCAGTCGGTGGAATGCAATGTGCCCTGAACGGCCAGTCGTTAGCGGGTTGATAACAAAATTGTGCAATCTTTCTTAGAATCTATTCCCCTGTGATGTACATAGCAGACTCAGCTCTGTCTCTGACATTGAGCACTCTCTGCAGCTCGGGGATCAACGGATTTGCCCCTGTGTTGTACTGTTACTGTTCAAGTATCTACATTGTACATGTACATGTACAATGTACATGTACATGTGGATGCCTCTTCTCTTTTTTTCTTCTTTTTTTCTACTCACTCGACACGCCTGATCACATGCACACCGCATGGGCCTGGGGATGTCTCTTCTCTACCTCTGCCAGTAAACTGTACGAGTAAGTGCCAGCTCAAGGGTTGTGTGTATGTGTGTGTGTATGTGTATGTGTGTGTGTGTGCGCACGTGTGCGTGTGTGCGTGTGTGCATGTGTGTGTATGTGTGTGTATGTGTGTGTGTGTGTGTATGTGTGTGTATGTGTGTGCGCGCGTGTGTGTGTGTGTGTGCGAAGGTGTGCTTGCGTGTGTGTGTGTTACTATGTACGTGGGAATGTATCAGTAAGATGGGGGGGGGGGCATGTGTGCGTGTGTG
>NC_088654.1:12687199-12739699 GCF_964019385.1 Sycon ciliatum | reverse complement strand
TGCACCTCACTCGTGTCCACCAGAGCCGGGTTTCCGGTTAAGTACGGCTACTGCATGTACATGCACAGTCACATGACGTGCCCCATGAAGACATACATATTTTGTGACTGTACGTCATGTATAATGTATTTCCAACCAGGTCACAAGCGACCCGGTGTTCTTTTTTTCCAAATGGGTCCAAATACCCCCTAACCGGGTCGCTGACCCGGCTCTGGAGCAGACACAGTTTAAAATTTATATTATTTATTCATGGACTCGGATGGAGAGCGAAGGATCCATGTATGGAAAAGAAAAAAGGACGAAGGAACTACAAGTTATGCTATACAAATGTCCACTAACACCACCAGTTGCCAAACAGTCAGCTCATGAAATAATATTGCACGACACTGACTGACAGTACTAATGTTTTACAAACTAACTGGATTTCCCCTCCTATGTTATCACATCACCTAGAACCTTCCAGGTTGGAAGGCTGTTGGAGTGCGCATTCAATTTGTGCCAGAGCTGTTAACCAGTTAGTTGTAGAACATCAGTACCGTCCGTCAGTGTTGTGAAAATGTTATCGCATGAGCTGATTGTTTAGTACCCGGTAACTGGTGGTGTTAGTGGACATTATAGCGTAACTTGTAGTTCCTTGGTCCTTTTTACTTTTCCATACAATTATTTTAAATTTACTTTCTGTTACACAGGGCTGCGTTCCACTAACACAAACATCATCATACCGGTATCGAAGCCATGCAACATCTGAATACTCTCTTACTAATCAAATCCCCAATTCATTTCACCAGGATGTCCAACACATACACGCACATACAAAGTGCGCACCGTATAAGAAGAGCTTAGGGTCTGCTATAAATGCGCAAGTAAAAATAATAGAATACTAAAATACAAAACTCGAACCACTTACGTCCACACAAGACCCCAAAAGAGGATCCAAGTCTCTCAGTGTAACTGAAGTAGATGGCATCACCATAACGCGTGGCCAACAGCTGTCCTTCAGCCAGAATGTAATGTAAACCTGGGATCATGAGAAATTTCAGATCTGCCTTGAGAGCCGCGTTGTACGTGAACGCCGCGTACAGCTGGTGTGCAGACAATTGCTCGTGCCCGATGAGGTCGCAGGCTTCGCTTGCAAACCTGTAGCTTTGCACGGTCGTGGCGTACAGTCTGGCCAGGGAGAACGAGCCAGGCGCTTGAGGAGAGGCGGTTGTTCTTGTGAGCCACCTTCCTACATGTAGAAAAGGGTTATAAGCAACAACACAGCACCAGGGGCACAGTTGAGATTATGCTGGAGTGAAAACCAGGGACGTGGAGACAATTATCTTAATAATGCAATGAATATATCTAAATGCGCACTCATATCACAACCATGGGGACGAATAATGTATTCCAGAACGGTTTCTTGTCACAATTATCAATGGAATTCGTGACTAAAGAGAATCATGAAACTACAATAGGATTTATACACTTGAAGTGAAACAGCGAGGATACAATGTGGTAGTCGGTATGTCCGAACGTATCAAACAACACGTGCCGCTCTCACTATTGTCACAGGCGGCTAGGTCCTCCCGACCAAAGCGTGGTCGACCACGTAAGCACCCGACTCCACTGTCCGTTCCGGCAGAGGCTTCTGCTCCACAAACGGTGTCTCGCAAAAACCAACACAGCACGCAGAAATCGGAAATAAACATTAATGTAAACGAAGATGAACACTGTGTCTTATCTGCATCATCAGTGAGTACCGGTACGCCGGACGCAGACAAACGCAACTCGCCAAAGCTGAGAAGGAGCAAATGGCTGGCGGCAGCTCGGTTTGCAGAGGTGACTGGAAAGATGCATCGAAACTCTCCGGATATGTATGATGCTAGCGGAAGAGTTGACGACTGTCAGGTGTTTGGCAATGGCAAGGGAAAACCGGTCAGGAAGTGAACGCGACGGCAGCTGGAGGAGGAGTGTGGAAGCGACGTGTGCAGTGACGATGATGAACCCGGTGGTCAGTTACTGGGAGAGCCGACAACAGGTGAAGGTGGCAGCGATGGTGAAGAGGACGATGACGATGATGACGATGATGGTGCAGATGGTGTGAAGGGCTGTGGCGGTCAGAGACCCAGTGAAGGCGGAGGCGGTGAGAAGAAGAAGAATACATCGGCAAATAAATTGCACTTGTTGTCTAACCCCGTGTGTCGTGAAAGTTATGATGATTCTTGGTTCAGTGTTGTTCGTTCTGCAAGTAGTTTCAAGCAATCGAAAGTTCTAGAAGCTGTCTACATTCGCATTCGCGATCCAAATCTTTGTAAACAAAAAGAAAATGTCACCGCACTTACGCTATTCCAGTAATTTCGCACTCACACACACTTGCACATGCATGTCCATTGTCACACTGCACTTGCTGAATTTCCTATCATTTCTCACCTCACCTATATTTTTTTATTACCTGTGCAAATTGTTCCTAGGTTTGTGCTATTTTTCTTACTATGCTTGTATCCTCGCTGTTCCACTCCAAGTGTATAAATCCTATTGTAGTTTCATCATTCTCTTTAGTCACGAATTCCATTGATAATTGAGACAAGAAAACGTTCTGGAATACATTATTCGTCCCCATGGTTGTGATATGAGTGCGCATTTAGTTATATTCATTGCATTAAGAAAACCAGGGAGTACAGAGGCAATATGCTTTGGTTTGGAAAACCAGGGACTAGTAATATACCGGTAGTGAAAACCAGGGAGTAGTAATATACCGGCAGTGAAAACCAGGGAGTTGTAATATACCGGTAGTGAAAACCAGGGAGTAGTAATATGCCGGTAGGGAAAACCAGGGAGTAGTAATATATCGGCAGTGAAAACCAGGGAGTAGTAATATACTGGTAGTGAAAACCAGGGAGTAGTAATATATCGGCAGTGAAAACCAGGGAGTAGTAATATACCGGTAGTTAAAACCAGGGAGTAGTAATATATCGGCAGTGAAAACCAGGGAGTAGTAATATATCGGCAGTGAAAACCAGGGAGTAGTAATATACCGGAAGTGAAAACCAGGGAGTAGCTCTTAACGACCGTTTTTCCATGCACGGACAGTTCTACACAGACACTGTGAGACCTGGTTCTAAAGACCACCTGGCTTTAACAACCACTTTTCCTTGCATCGTGGGGTGGTCGCTTAAACCAGGTCTTACTGTACATGCAGGTGTCCTTTTGGGAGTGTGGGTGGAGAGGGGAAATCCCTTGACAACACCGTACATTCAACCTCTCAACTACACATTCTCAACTCTGCGCAACGGCCCGCAGGCCACCTTTTCCGATTGGGACGCTCATTTGGCAATCATGCATGTTTGGTATGTGGATACAGAAATGGAGCAGAATTCGAAGAATTGCCCGCCATAAGGCTTGTATGGTTCTGCCAATTTCATTGCTTTTCGAGCAGAATCTGCCACCTTTTCGAGCAGAATCCGCCGGTCCCCAGTGGGCTGCTGTCACGGCACAAATCTTGGATAACACAGTTCTAGCTGTGCAGTGCGTACTAGCATGATTCAAGCAGGCCTGCTACACTACATGTATGCATCCACTATGATGCAATTGAGGAAGTTGGCCGTGAAGAATACCCACGCCGAAAGGTCAGAAGCGGCACACGCTGTGTTGAAAGTTCTCTTGATAAAGGGATTCTCTGTGCGTGGCTTGTTTTGGGGTAAACCAGAGAATTTGTCTCTCTCGCTCCTAGTGATGACTCGCAGGGATTTTGTTTCCCGTTCGAAGCTCTTTGAAGTTGCGCCTTGTAATGTTGAGGCAAGGAGCTAAAATAATTATTATACCAAAAGCAAACAGAACGATTACAAGTTTGACATTTTCTCACCCCAGCAGGCGGCATAATATCTCGGCTGATGCAACGACGTATCATTCGCTATCCACAGAGGATTCTGACCGTTCGAGTAGTACTTGCCCGGTGACGACCAATACCCATACCTGTGGATGATCCCCTCTCGCGCGTATTTCCGGACGAGACCTAAATACCTGGCGAAAGGCCTGTTTCTGCATTGCTGCTGCTGCGGTGTCCCGGTCGTCAGCGCCGTGAAGTTCATCACATGAAACCCTCTCTCAACGCACCTTCTTTTTGCGGTGAGAAATGACCAAGGTTCTGCCCAAGGATAACCATTTGGAGCGTTCCCGTTCAGAAACCATGTGGACAGTCCAGAATTGGTGGGACAGTTCGAGATTTCACCTGCCAATCGTATGGGGAAAAGAAACGAAGTAAAAAACACACACGTACACATAGTAAATGTGCGCAAAGCACACACACACACGTGCGCGCGCACATGCACACCCACACACGCACACCCACACACGCACACCTTAGACCTTAGACATGCCCATCGAGGGAGCGATGATAGCGAACAGCTATGTTAGACATAGCAACTTGTGCTGGGATTACACCATTCAACAGCTTGCAAGGCTGATGAATTGACCGCCACTATTTTTAGCCTGGTATCCACCACACAGCTGTTGAAGTGACTTTTTCTGGCCAGTGAATCCCTATTTTTCATTATTCCATTTTTGCTTTTTTTCTTTTCTTTTCTTTTTCTACACACACACCACACCACATACTCCGGCATACACTGGCTGTTGGTAACCACCCAGGACAATGAAAGAAAAGTAAGGAAGAGTCTGAGAACGAGAAGAAAGACGTGTGTGACCATAATCGTCGGGAATCGAACCCGCAACCTATCGATTGGAAATCGCTGCACATACCACTGCACCATATGGGATACACACACACGCACACACACACACACACACACACACACACACACACACACACACATACACACACACACACGCGCGCACACATACACACACATACACACACACAAACTCATGCACCCACGCACCCAAACACAAGCGTCTCGGCTCCATACATACACATGTCAATTGAAAACACGCGTGCACACCAACACTCATACACACACACGCGCGCGCGCACACACCTCAGACATCAGACCTGCCCATCGCGGAAGCAATGATAGCGAACAGCTATGTTAGACATAGCAACACACACACACACACACACACACACACACACACACACACACACACACACACACACACACACACACACACACACACACACACACACACACACATTGATGCCATCATAATGTTTTAGAGTTCTCAGACTGGAATATCTCGACAAAAACAGTGTGACGATAGCGTAGTGCACCTGCTCTAAGTAATAACGCTGTTTTGATGAGATTGAGGCTCTTCCTCAGTAGGGGTCAGCGCATAAGAGTCTCTTTGGGAAAATGTCCTTTTCTGCTTTTCTTTCTGTTCTTCGTTCTCCTCCAGTAACACCAAGATTCTGCTCGAACGTCTGCTCCGACTTGATCCTCCAGACGCACATGTGTAGTGATACTGTTTACATGGCAGACGTGAGCACGTGACAGTCATGGCTTATTTTTTTTTTTTTTTTTTTTTTTTTACTACTTCAGTAATATGTTGCGTTTCAGTTTCTTCATGTACCTACGGTCCATTTCAAAACTATAGACGCGTAGTGTTTTTGAAATATTTCAAATTCGGCTGGAACGTTTTGAAAATAGTTTTCGGAATATTGCTCAGGTCCGCTCCACAATTACTCTCATATACTTTCTAAACGATTGGATAACAGACGCCCAATTTGGAAAAAAATATGCACAAAGTGATCACAGATTTTATGTGGTATAGATGCTGGCGTAACGGTTTTTGCCTAGGTACGCGTCTATAGTTTTGAAATGGACTGTAGGGGTAGCGTTATCTTGCACAGACGCCACCGAGGACTGAAGCCTGAAGCATGTGCAGGAAAGTATCCAGCAATGGGGTGCTTGACCTCTGGCCCAGGTTGTCCCTTGAACGCGTTCTGTCTAATTTCATAGTGCTGAGTGTGGTGTCTTCCTGAGTTGCTTTTTCGTTTGGACTCCATTGGTCGCTGGAAAGCGGGCTGGGGAACATGCATAGGGAACAATACAAAGAGGCGTCGCACACGGTACGGTCGCTACGGTATTGACCGTACCACTATTTGACCAAGGTACCGCGTGAGTCAATAAAATGCACTGGTTTGGGCTCTAAAATTCCAAAATTTGCGGCTCAGCCACCCCTCGCCCACGAGTAAATTGGACTTCAGATGGCTGACCGTACCACAATAGATTACCTTCCAACGCCCCTGCTACACTGCGTGATGTGAGTTTTAGCCGCCGGCGGACCCTATGGAAAGCACTTCAGGTGTGCTAGTGTTACGATGACGTCGCAAGACGTCGCTACTATACTGCTCGTGCATGCATGCCTGTGTACATGTAACTGTTAGACATACTAGTGCTGATTGCAGCACAAGAACTTCTTGTTTTGCTCTCGATTGTTCACACTTGACACTATCGTAATAATTATTACACAAGAGAGCAAAATTTACTCTTGGCAGAACGCAAAGCACCAAACAGCTCACGGCAGGCCAGCAAGGAATATGAAAACAAGCCTCACGCTTACTTCTACTCATCAACTTCCTGCATCCGTCCCCTGCATACGAGCCTTTGCAGACGCACCTATCGTCTCTGAGGAACCCCTGAAAGCAAACCTCTGCAGGCAGATGGAAGGAGGTACATGTTATTAGTTGACAGCATATCACAAGGCAGAGGACGCATGTGACCAGGATTGCACCCTGGATCAAACAATGCTAATATAGCAAGAGTGCAAGGAAATCGATCAGGGAATACCCCCTGTGATTTCGATCACGTACAGCACCGCCGGAAGCAGTTTTCAATTGGTCCGGTCCTACCGTAGTCTTTCATACTTTGTGTATACTTCAAGCAGTATGACGGGGATGTACGTCCCTCCTCAGCGCTGGTAGCGACAAAGTTGGTGCGGTGTTAACCTGACCAACGGAACCGGTTCCGGCGGGCCTGAGTTGGAAATTCATTTTTCGTTTGCGCGACCCATGGTTACGAATAGAGGAACTGTGCGCCGCTGCACCTAGTCAATACCTCAGTAGTTGGTCAGAAAGTGCTACAACACGCACACAAACCTACCGCGTACTCGTACCCAGACATAACTCCAGTCTGGCACCTATGTTGCAGCTTCAAAACAAATGCAAAAGCGCTTACCAACAGTCTACCAACTCACTCACAGACTTCATTGAAGCAGTTTAC
This sequence comes from Sycon ciliatum, assembly GCF_964019385.1. NCBI lineage: Eukaryota > Metazoa > Porifera > Calcarea > Leucosolenida > Sycettidae > Sycon > Sycon ciliatum. The sequence goes on along the minus strand of NC_088654.1, from coordinate 12,732,542 downwards.
ACATGAGAGAGGCTAAGATGCACGTTGTTTCCGATGTGACGCGCAATTTCACGTCAGATTTGGCTTGAAACTCCAAATTTCGATGCGAGCTGCAGGTCACTCGCTTTGTTTTTCGATGCGGGAGCCAGAGCTGAACTTTCGCGTCACGTCAGAAATAACGTGCATCTTAACCTCTCTATCAGGATACCCATCTTAACCTCTCTATCAGGTTACCTCGACGTAAACAATTTCCACCCTGATATTGAGCCATGGCGGAAAATTTGGTGAAACGTTGAGGACGTATGCAGCAAAGATACCGTGCATTCTGAGTGCTTATGTTGAAGTATCCTAGTGAACAATCTTCCAACTCTGGTCTAGAAAGTGTGTACTGTAAGAACGGAAAGTCGAATGAGTCACAAAGTCGAACGTTTTAACGATCGATTTTTTCCGCTATTTGAAGGAAACATTATCGTGAACCCGGTTTGAGTTGTCTGCGTAAAGATGCGCATACATCATTGCATGTTCTTTCCGTTGTACAAACATTGTTAAACTTTCTACACGTTATGACGACAAAATTACAAAAGGTTAAACCTTTTAGTCGTCAAACCCTTTGGTCATAAGACCTTCCGGTTTTACGGTATGGACTATGAAGTGAAATATCTATGTAAAAAGGGAGCTTCCGTAGGCCATACTTCAGATCGGGCGGATTCTTGACTCTCTGGAAAGCTACCGGTACCTGCACTTCAGTGTCTGGTAGTACAGACTGTCATATACAGTGTTAGAAGCCTGTTTTGAACACAAACCTGATTTTCAATACTGGTATACACTTTCGACAAAGTACTCTTAGAGCCTTCTAAAGTTTCTTGCATCAAACTTCTTCATGTTGAAAGCCTTCAAGAAAATCACTATAATCCCTAATAATTACGCTGATATAATTACAGTAAAACATGTCAAGGCGACCACTCGGATAAGGCGACCACCTGTCCCAGAAGACCACAGTAACCAGGACCAAGGAATGCTATTTCCAGGCAAACGACCCTGGATAAGGAGACCACCTGGCAGCAGAGACCACATTTTGAAGGTCTCTTCAGCGGTCGCCTTAGCCACGTTTCACTGTAATTATATCAGCATAATAATTATTCTTATCTCTCACTCTTTGGAGACAAAAAAGAGACAGTGAAACGTGGCTAAGGCGACCGCTGAAGGGACCTTCAAAAATGTGGTGTCTGCTGCCAGGTGGTCTCCTTATCCAGGGTCGTTTGCCTGGAAATAGCATTCCTTGGTCCTGGTTACTGTGGTCTTCTGGGACAGGTGGTCGCCTTATCCGAGTGGTCGCCTTGACAGGTTCTACTGTATAACACTCAGTAGCAGCACACACTTAAGGTTCTTCAACAACTTTGTTTTCACGAGAAGCGTTTGTGCCTTCTATTCAGGTGATACACGGGCAAAATCAAATGAGAGCAAGAACAATGAATAATGCTCAGTAAACAAGGTGATAAACAGTGCAAAGAAGAGGAGCCTTAAACAACAATGATTAATGCGTGGCTGAAGTTTGTGCTTTTATCATGTGTTATGTTTCTCCCTTCTCTCTGTCTCCATCTCTCTCTCTCTCTCTCTCTCTCTCTCTCTCTCTCTCTCTCTCTCTCTCTCTCTCTCTCTCTCTCTCTCTCTCTCTCTCTCTCTCTCTCTCTCTCTCTCTCTCTCTCTCTCTCTCTCTCTCTCTCTCTCTCTCTCTCTCTCTCTCTCTCTCTCTCTCTCTGTCTCTCTCTCTCTCTCTCTCTCTCTCTCTCTCTCTCTCTCTCTCTCTCTCTCTCTCTCTCTCTCTCTCTCTCTCTCTCTCTCTCTCTCTCTATCTATCTATCTATCTATCTCTCTCTCTCTCCCTCTCTCTCTCTCTCTCTCTCTCTCTCTCTCTCTCTCTCTCTCTCTCTCTCTCTCTCTCTCCCCCCCTCCCCCTCCCCCTCACTGGCTCGCTCTCTCTCAACTCGCTGGCTTGCTCTCTCTCAACTCGCTGGCTCGCTCTCTCCCACTTTGAAATCCGCTTCCATGGTATTAGACACCACTGCCCTTTTGGCCTTGTGAAGTAAAATGAAAATCAACAACAACAAATTTATACTTACGTACGCACAGCACTCCGTTTTTCAAACCAGGGTCGCTGAAGATTTCCATGATTATTTCCTTCGATGTTGGGCTTTTGTAGTTTCCGACGACAAACCTTTTGCCACCCATAAGCCAATAGTTACTATTCATGTAGAGGTCCTTGAACACTGGATAATACATGGCCGCCCATTGCCGAGGGTATGCGTCATTCTCTGCCATCATGCGCAGGCCGCGTAATGCGCATGATTGCTTTGCAGCCTGATACGTGACAGCAAGTCCAGTGTAAGGGGTTGAAAACGTGTAGATTCCGTACTGGCGAGATTTCCAACCCACTGTTGGACAGAGAAAACAAGACCAGGAAAGAATAGTATGTTAACACGATGTCACTCTCAACTATTCGATTTTTGTCGTAAACGGAAACCATGGAAAGAGGTGGGGCACAAGTTATGCGTAATAGAGCCGGGCGATGAATAAAACTATAGTGAAATGTGTCTAAGACGACCGCTCAGGGGACCTGCAAAGTGTGGTCTCTGCTGCCAGGTGGTCTCCTTGTCCAGGGTCGTTTGGCTGCAAATAGCCTCCCTTGGTCCTGGTTACAGTGGTCTTCTGAGGCAGGTGGTCGCCTTATCCGAGTGGTGGTCGCCTTGACAGGTTTTACTGTATGACACTCGGATAGAGGGCCAAGGATAAAAATTCAAAAAGAAGAGGACCAAAAGTTTACAAGTTATCCATTGAATGTCAGTATCACATCAGTCGGGCTAATTGTTGCACATTTTGACTCAGCAGTTTCCTACTTATAATCGTTAGTGTCGGACAAAACGGACAACTTGTAAACTTTTGGTTCTCTCTTTTTTTGAATAAAACCATGTGCGCACTCATATCACAATCTGACAAATCAACAATTTTAAAGATTCCAGAACGTTTTCTTGTCACAATTGTCGATGGATTTCGGGTCTAAAGTGATTGATGAAACTACAGTAGGATTATACACTTTTGAAGAAAGCTAGTAACAAAAATACTTAAAATAGTACCAACTTCGGAAAATATATTGCGCTGGTAACAAAAACTCTACAGGAGAGAAATGATAGGAAAATCAGCAACAATATACATGTATATGCATAACATGCAGGTGTGTGTGTGTGAGTACGAATTTACTGGAAGAGTGTAAATGCGGTGAAACTTTCTTTCTTTTTATTTACAAAGATTGGGAACACGAATACGAATGTAGACTGCTTCTGGAACTTTCAACTGCTTGAAAGACTACTTGCGGAACGAACAACGCTGAAGCATGGACCTGTCACGACACACTTGGGTAGACAGCAGATGGGATTTAACTGCCGACTGTTCTTCTTCTCAATGCCTGCGCCTCCATTAGGTCCCTGACCACCACTTTAACTGCCGACTGTTCTTCTTCTCGATGCCTGCGCCTCCATTAGGTCCCTGACCACCACTGTCCTCGTCACCATCATTGTTATCATCCTCTTACACATATCTCTCGGCCTTTGCCACTACCTTTTGCTTTATGTTAGACTCTCTTTCACCATTACGATTGTACAGGTATCAATTTTTTGCTTTCCGATAAATTTCCCTATGGACTTTGGCCGGCCTGTCAGTCAGAGCTACTTATCCAGTGGTCGTTGCTTCCAATCACGCTCTGTGGATCAAGGCGTTCAGATGCGGGGCAATACGCTGTGGCACAGACACGTCGTTTCGAGCGCACACTTGACACTCTACAGTATCAGCCTTCACTGAGGAGAGTTTTATACTCGAAGCAGCTGTACGAAGGAATTCAGTGCCAGCGGATGTACCACTTTGCTGGTGGTGTGCTGTGGCACCGTCGTGTTGAGATCGGCTGGAGAGCGCAGTTGTCGTGTGGTAGTTGTTGTTGTTGTTGTTGCTGCTGCTGCTGCTGTTGTTGTTGTTGTTGTTGTCCTTTTATTTATAGTCGTTTTACAAAACAGGCAATGGTGCCTACTCACAAGGAGATGACTTAGAAGAGGAGAGGGCAGAACGAGAATGGGGAGGGGAGAAAAAACAGGCACGGAAGGGAGATAGAATGGAGAGGATAATGTAGTATAAATTAAGAAGCAGGGGTAGATCCAGATCTTTGGCACAGTACAAAAGCGGCTTAAGCAACTTGGACAATAAGGAGGTTTCGAGAGCGCAGTGCATCACGCAACCGCTTATTCTCTCCAATGGATCGAAGTTCGGCCGAGGGACTGTTCCACAATACGCTTCCCACAAACTGAATTTGACGATAGGCTATGAGGGTTTCTGAGGAAGGGTATTTGCAGGAGATTGGAGGAATGACCATGGGTTATGCTTCGGTTAGAGGGGCATGCAGCATTAGTTAGAATAAAGAAATTGTCAAAAGGGGGACATGTAGCAGACTGGATACAGCGATGGACGTATACGAATGGTTTTAGCCTATAATTTATGTGAACAAGAGGAAGAATGCGTGTCTGTGGAAGCAAAGGAGAGGTAGGGGTAGCAGTTGGTGCCAGCAAAATAGACCAGACCCCTGCCTTAGCCACACGCTCCAGACGGCCAAGTGCATGCTGGGAAAGAGCTGGGTAGAATGCATTGCTAGCATAGCAGAGTGTGGACTGAATCATGCCAATGTGCCAAGTGCGGCGGGCATTCACTGTCAAGCCATGTCCATGCCGCCATAGCTTACCAATTGCTGGTCAGGCTTTCTGCGCGAGGTGATCGACATGTACCTCCCAAGACATGTTGTCATCCACGTGAGCTCCAAGGTAGTACTTCACACAGTGTACAACTTGTAGAACGTCCTGACCATACTGTACTGGATGGTGGATGTCTTGCAGACCACAGCACGGGGTTTTATGAACATAACGTGTGTCCTGGTGGTGTTTAGAAGTAGACCTAGATCACCCAACCAGGCAGAAACACTAGTGAGTCCACCAGTCACAGAGATGAGCATACAGCTAGTGACTCGAGGCCTCCAGGACAATGTCATCAGCGAACTCTTGGTGAACTCTGCTACTAGGAAGGATTTCGCTGAGTTGACGAGGGTACAATATGAAGAGAAGTGGACCAAGCACGCTACGAGTACCCTTGGGAGCACCTCAGAAACAAGGTACTGGTTTGGACAATGTGCCTCCGATACAAACTGGCTGATAAGAACCACACAGGTAGTCCATGAACCATTCCAAGGCTTTACCAGATAGGCCAGCAGAATACAGATCGGACCATAACTGATCATGGCGTACGCGGTCAAATGCCTTTGACATATCCACGGGGGCAATGCCAGTTACTTTGTGATCAGATCGGTTCTTGAGCCAGCGATTAGTAGCAATAGTGAGAGCATCCTCAGTTGAGTGATGTTTTAGATTACAAATTGTGTAATAGAGATAGCTCGGCAGGTATCAAGGTAAGCCGTAAGTTGCTATTTGATGATTTTCTCCAGCAATCGTGAGAAACTATGGGCAAGAGGGACACTGGTGTATATTTACCACAGACCGTTGGATCGCCTCCTTTAAAAAGGGAACTGATGTGAGAAAGCTTGTATTGATGGAACACACCCAGTGGCTAGTGATCTGTTGAAGATCAAAGTCAATGTAGGTGCCAGTTCATGTGCACAATCACGCAGCAAAATACCTGGGATTGCATCACTATCTGTCGCTTTATGGGGTTTCACACTTTCTAGGAGCTTGCAGACATCACGAATAGTGCCGGGCTGGAAACACATGAAGGCGTCTGGCGTATGTGGGCCCTCGGGAACCATTAACTGTGATGGCCTGCTTACATCGTGAACAATGTCCCCAAAGAATTCACTTACTTCCTCAACTGACACCTTTGGTTGCTGTCTAGGTGCACGCCTACCGGTGATGGTGTTCATGACTTGCCACAGCTTGCGCTGATCTGAAGTAGCACGTTTCCGGACAAAGAATTCATTTTGGAGGTGTCTGTCGAGTCGGCGAGCTTGTGCACGAGCAATGCGGTGATGCTGTCTCATGTCGTCATTGCCTGGGTCTCGGATCAAGCGCTGATGCAGATGATTTTGCTCACGGATAATGCCAACAAGTTCACCTGTCAACCATGGACATGTTTGTTTGTTTGTGTGTTTGTTTCTTTTATTTGAATTCGTTAAGGGCACAGGCAATTCTGCCTTCTCGCCAGAGGTAAAACCTCCGGTTCCTGCTAAGAACGAATATAATTATAAATATTATGAGACAAGGAAATATTAAAAAGAATCCTAACATGATAATTCCAAAGCACAAAGTATTGTATATAATTCACATGGGTGTGTGTATGTGTAAGCATGCAGTGCAGAACACACAGAGAAAACATGCAGTAATGTGTAGGCAAGGAAGGAGCGTGATTAACACTGGTTACAAATTACAATTAATTCTGTTCAGAGCCAGTTTAAAGGTAAAAGCCGCGCTGTGGAGGCGAATATCACTGGGAAGGGCATTCCGAAGAGTGCTTCCCACAAATGTCAATGACTGACGACCGGAAGGTCCAGGAAGAAAAGGCACTTGCCGTAGCTGCTGTTCCTGTCCTCGAGTAATTCGGTGATCATCCCGGGATGCTTGGCCTGTATTAGCCGTCAACTGAAAGTAGGTGCAGAAAAGACATCATGCACATCTTTTCTTTCTTGTTCTGGATACAACTGGTGCATGTTTGTCAATAACAGCAGTGATGGTGCTATGCCAGGCAGAAGCAGAGGTGTCAAGATCTTCGGAGAGTTTACAGAAATGTACTCAGATAGTGCAACAGATCTGCCTTAAAGCAGAGCCAATAATTATTAATCTGATGAAGCTTCCTGCAGCTGGCAGTGATGTTGTTCCTCTTAGCAGGTGAGGTCAAGTATATAGGGAGTTTAGCTACTACGGCAAAGTGATCACTTGTGTCTACAGTAGCAATCGTCCAGGTTATTGGCAAATCTGCTTCGGAAAGCAGTGAGTCGAGAGTTCTGCTGAACGTCGCAGTAATTCTAGTGGGAGACATTACATAATTGTTGAATGTGCTGGAAGGTGTGATGCAACGGAAGAGTCTGTGGGGCAAAGTCAACATTGCAATCACCCATCAAGATGGTGGAGTTTTTTTTTTTTTAAAGTTTGACGCCCTTCCGCTGTTCGCTCTACTAAATCTTCAAGATCTGTCCAAATTGTACTGGAGCTGATGGAGGACGATAGCCACATTCAAAGAGTGTAGTTAGGCCATTGCTGAGAACCTCCAGGCAAAGAAGCTCCATCTCGGGTACCAGCAGGTCAACTCCCGCCCTCACAGTTAGACATTCGTGGTGGTATTTATTATGGCAACACCCCCACCTTTCCTGCCGATTCTGTCCTTCCGCAGTGGGGATACACCTGGAATGGTGACTTCACCACCAGTCACGGAACTGTCCAACCAAGTCTCTGCCACAGCAATTAGGAGGGCACCAGAATCCTCTGCCAACTGTTCGAGCTCTGCAACTTTGTGTCTTAAGCTGCTGATGTATAAAGATAGCTATCACTACGTCTTGTGCATAATAATAATAATAACACAGATACGCGTACAACATGCACAGCCGTGCTATACATTCTTCCACTGCTGTTCTCTGGCTCTGTCCAATATATGTATGTCAATATCCGGCAGTTGTGGCGACTCTTTCAGATTATCTGCCGCTATCCATTGCGAACCGCAGCAAACTGTCTTAGGTCGTCCGGATGGCTTCGGCTCGAGAGGCCCGGCTTGCCTCTGCTGAGCAGGTCTTGGTTCAGGGTGCCGACCAGCGACGATCTGGGCCGGCCCTTGTACCCACGTCGCTGTGGAGTGAAGTACCCACTCATGGCTTGCTGCGCTGGGGTGTCCGGCGACAGTCGTAGTGCATGTCCCAGCATCCGCACACGTGCCTTCTCGATGGTGGCTGACAGCGGCTCTTCCCGACAGCGCTGGTGCAGGTCGATGTTCGATATCCTGTTCGGGAACCTTATGCCAATGAGACTCCTGAGCTAGCATCTGTGGCATCTGTCAATCTCACTCGCCAGGGCCTTCGTCATGCCCCAGGTAGCACAGTTATAGGTTATGCATGGCTTCACAAATGCACGGTATAATTTGATTCTCCGGGTCTTGTGCATGGCCAGAGGTATTTTGCTGGGACGACGTTGCAAGCGCTGTTCTTGCAGAAGTGGGTTGGAATTGTGTAGCGTTTGGATTTAGAGGAACTAGGGCATGAGGAGCAGAGGTTGTCGAAAGATGGCACTGTTTGTCAAGTCAGCACCCAAATGTTACTCCGTTAATTGTGACCTTTGCTCCACTATTATCAGTATCTTCAGCACCTGAAACATCGTCACTTTCAGCTACAGTGGAGAAAGCATAGGCGAGTTTGGCAGCCCAGGGAGTTGCTGGGAATGTATGCTTCCCTGACGCCATGGTAAATCCATCTTTGTCAGTGTCAGGTGACTGATGAGGTGCCTTCCCTCTGCCACTGCAGAATCTGTTGCCCTCCTGCATTGGCGTCCTGGTCTCACTGCGTTCCTGCTGCAGTGTCTCTGAAAGCAGGTCAGTGGTTTGACAGGTTTGCACTTTGCCCTGAACTGCAGGCTGTCCAGCAGCTCCATCTGTAGTCATCTCCGAGTCAGCAGTTGAACTATCATGAACCAGTACTTGATGCTCAGGGTCCACGACCTGACCTGTACTAGACCTTAAAGTAAGTTAAACCAGCCTGATAAATGCCAGAGTACAGCGTGGAGTTTCCGGCAGATACAGAGTTGTTGTGCTGCGCGCGTGCAGTCCTTCGCGAGGTGCGTACGGGAGCCACACTTGAAGCACGCGGGAACTCCTGTGCCGAATGAGAAGTTTTTGACCGTAGCCAGACAGCACCATTGTAGACGCTTGACGGTACGGTAGACTTGGGTAGATTAAAAAAAAGAAATGACGGTCCGCCATAAACGAAATGCAGCAAAGTAGAAACCCAGCAAGACATCATGTTCCTAACAATAGCTTACCAGAACACATCACATAGCTCTCGAAACCGGGTGCTTGCTCAACTCCCTCGTCACCATGTGCCGTGGAGAATCGATAGGGAGAAACCTTCCCTCCACTGATGGCCCAGTAGGACAGATGATGCTCATAATATTTGTATCTCTTTAGCGCACTTTTCAGCACAGTGGATACGCATGCTGTCAAGCCGAGTGAGGTGTCCTTGAAGGAAGCATAGTCTAGCAGATCAAATCCCATGTCTCGACATGTTTTTTGAGCATAGACAGCACCATGTGCTAAACGGCCCGAAAATAACCAGGTAGACTTGATCCCCGTGGTACTGCTGCACGTTGTTACCATATCTGCAGATGGCAAGAAAGGAAACAGCACAGAAAGATTGTGGTTGTCGTCGTCATCGTCTTGGTCTTTATCGTCATTGTCGTCATTGTTGTTGCTGTCGCTTTTGCTGTTGTGGTTGTTGCTGCAGAAGAGTCCAATGAAGACCCGTAGACTGTTGTTGTTGTTGTTGTTGTTGTTGTTGTTGTTGCTGCTGCTGCTGCTGCTGCTGCTGCTGCTGCTGCTGCTGCTGCTGCTGCTGCTGCTGCTGCTGCTGCTGCTGCTGCTGCTGCTGCTGCTGCTGCTGCTGTTGTTGTTGTTGTTGTTGTTGTTGTTGTTGTTGTTGTCGTAGTTGTTGTTGTTTGAATTCTTTTATTCTCACGATGGCCTGTGGCCAATAAGAGAAAAAGATTTACAGGCACGGGGATCAGATACAGAGAGATCAAAGTTTAGCTGCTTGCTGAGGCAGTAGCGATGGCAATACTAATTGGGAGTTTATCACGTAGGCTGGGCGCAATGGAGCTATAGATGTGCTGAGCAATGTTGTTGTTGTTGTTGTTGTTGTTGTTGTTGTTGTTGTTGTTGTTGTTGTTGTTGTTGTTGTTGTTGTTGTTGTTGTTGTTGTTGTTGTTGTTGTTGTTGTTGTTGTTGTTGTTGTTGTTGTTGTTGTTGTTGTTGTTGTTGTTGTTGTTGTTGTTGTTGTTGTTGTTGTTGTTGTTGTTGTTGTTGTTGTTGTTGTTGTTGTTGTTGTTGTTGTTGTTGTTGTTGTTGTTGTTGTTGTTGTTGTTGTTGTTGTTGTTGTTGTTGTTGTTGTTGTTGTTGTTGTTGTTGTTGTTGTTGTTGTTGTTGTTGTTGTTGTTGTTGTTGTTGTTGTTGTTGTTGTTGTTGTTGTTGTTGTTGTTGTTGTTGTTGTTGTTGTTGTTGTTGTTGTTGTTGTTGTTGTTGTTGTTGTTGTTGTTGTTGTTGTTGTTGTTGTTGTTGTTGTTGTTGTTGTTGTTGTTGTTGTTGTTGTTGTTGTTGTTGTTGTTGTTGTTGTTGTTGTTGTTGTTGTTGTTGTTGTTGTTGTTGTTGTTGTTGTTTGAATTCTTTATTCTCACGATGGCACCATCGCCAATAAGAGATAAATTGATGAGAAGGTGAGATTGTGGGTTAAACAGTTGGAAAGTGATTTACATCACTTTGAAATTTACAAGTATGGGAGAGGGTGAGCGCTGCAGGAGCAGATTGAGTTAATCAGCAGTGAGCAGATTTCTTGTTTGAAAGCAGGTCGGGAGGAGATGTCACGAATGCTAGCAGGGAGGGCATTGTAGTATTCTAGGGACTTGTACAGTGGGGAGTCTTTACAGCGATCGGTTCTGGAGGGTGGGAGGTGCCAAGTGCGTGCGTGTCGAAGGCTGTACTGGGCCGTAACTTGAGCGGGGGTGTTGAGCAAGCGTATGTGTTGTGGGGCATATTGGTATTTTATGGAGTGAGCAAGAAGGGTGAGCTTCACTTTGCGGCGAGAGAACATTGTCGGCCATTTGAGCCGATGGAGCAGTGTTGAATGATCCAGAGGAGTGTAAAGGGGGAGACGGAGGCAGATTCTGGCCGCCTTGCGCTGGATTCGCTCAAGACGGTCAAGAGCTGCGATTGAGAGCGGGGTGACAGCAATGCATGCATATTCAATTATAGGCAGGATATACGTTTTGTAAATGAGAGAGAGTGATTTAGTGTGTAGAGTTGATTTGAGTCTAAAGAGAATATTAAAAGATTTTACGGCTTTCTTCAGCACAAAGTCAAGGTGGGCTGACCATCTTAGGTCAGGCTGAAAGATGATGCCGAGGTGACGATGTTGTGTTACTGTTTCTAATAGGGTTTGGCCAAGTTTTATTTCGGGTAGTCGTGGTGGGGGTCGGTTAGCATGGTAGAACGGGAGGATGACGGTTTTCGTTTTATTGACTAGCAGGTGCCAGTGCTCTAGCCATTCTGCTGCGGCATCGACGCTTCTTTGTAGCGCAGCCTCACACTCAATGTAGCTGCCTGCAATGGCAATCAGTGCGGTGTCGTCCGCGAACTGGCTACACGAGGTTGTAGCATTTTCACAGGCAGTGGGCAGGTCAATGGTGTACGCCAGGAACAGAAGTGGTCCCAGGACTGAGCCCTGGGGCACTCCTGCTGGTATTGGTATGAAGGCGGATGTTGTGCCTTCAACCTGCACCCGCTGTCTGCGTCCTGTCAAGTAGGCTTCGAGCCAATTGTGAGCCTTGCCGTCGACACCATAGTGGCTCAGCTTTTTCAGCAAGCCTTGATGCCATACACGATCAAAGGCTTTACTGAGATCGAAGAAACACGTTACAACATGCTTCCCCGCATCCCTAGCTGTGGATATCTGGTGGACGATCCGTGCGAGTTGCAGTTCGGTCCCGTCTTGTTTCCTGAAGCCGGATTGGTTGGAGGGTAAGTGCGGTGCTATGTGATTGTACAGACGAGAGTGGACTATTTTTTCTTGTGTTTTTGATATTATACTGAGCAGGGAGATGGGTCGGTAGTTGGTAGGATGGGAGGGGTTGCCCGACTTGGGGATGGGTGTAATAGTTGCGTCTTTCCAATCCTGTGGTATTTCTCCGGTTCTGAAGGACAGATTGTAGAGACTAGTGAGAGATGGGGAGATTTCCTTTGCAGTTTCTTTCAGGAGCCGAGTTGGGATGTTGTCAAAGCCTGGGCTCTTGCCAGTGTCTAGACTGCATAGAAGCTTCTCGACCTCTTCCACTGTTGCTGCGATTGTATTTAGAGTATGACTGATGTGAGGGGTAGTGTTGATGTCTGGTGTAGTACAGGTGGTCTTGTCGATGGACTGTTGGCTTTGGGAGATAAAGAACTTGTTGAGAGCTGTTGCTTTCTCCGTAGCCGTGGCTGCAGTGGAGTTGGCTGTCGATAGTGTGGGAATTGTTTGCTTAGGCGGTTTTTTCAGGTGCTTCAGTAGACGGTGGAGGTTTGTACCCGTTGACGTTGTTTGCTGGACAAAGTCGGACTTAGCCTGTCGCAAAAGAGCGGTTACTCGGTTACGCTGGGCTGTGTACAGTTTCCAATCTGAGTCTAGTTGGGTCGCCTTGTAGGTGCGGAACTGTTTGTGCTTTGTTTTGATCTGGCTGAGGAGATCCTTCGTCATCCAGGGACGAGTGGGCGTAGAATTTTTGCGGGACTTGCTTCTGGTCACTTGGCAGTGGTGCACGGCTAGTTTCAGTATCTGGTCTCTCCAGAAGTTCCAGAATGAGGTTACTGGCTGAGGGTCAGTGGGATGTGGATCGTACTGCAGATTGCAGGTAGCAAGAGCTTCACGCAGGGACGCAATGCGTTCCTCGCTCCACAACCAGTATGTGCTGGAGGTGCTTTGCTGTGTAGTACTGCTCTCATTTTTATCATTATTTGTATTATTGTTTCTGTGGGTGGTGTGCTGCTGGGGTCGTGTGTTGCCTTGTATGACAACATGATCAGAGGCACCCATAGGGGGCAGGCTTGTGATGGTGATGTTATGGCGGCTGAGGCTAGAGATGGCCAGGTCCAGGCACGATGTAGGTGTGTGTTGGCGTAGGTGGGTGGCAAAGGAGACGTGTTGTGTGAGGCCACGAGTCTCGCACAGCCAATGCAGGTCCTCACCTAAGGCATCGGTGGTGTCGCTGGGGTGCCACAAGCAGTTCTTGGCGTTGAAGTCGCCAAGGAGAAGTATCTCATCCTGGGGTCTTTCAACTAGCTTTATGGCTCTCTCCAGTTCCATCACGAACTCTGCGGGGTCGGACCGCGGGGGACGGTAGATGTTCCCTACCACAAGGGAGGCTTGGCCGATTGTTATTCTAATCCAAATACATTCCGCTTGAGTCATGGGAATGGTAATTGTCTCGTGTTGGCAGCTGTGTGGTATGTATGTGGCGACTCCTCCACCAAAGGTGTCCCGGTCCGCTCTTATGAGTTTGTAGCCGTTGATGGCGTACATCCCGTCGCTGATCCGCCCAGGTTTCCTGGATGGCGATTATTGACGGTTGTTGCAACTTTGCCACGTGGCTAAGCTCGTCGATCTTGTTGAACAGACACCTGACGTTCGAGCTGATGAAATTCGCGACTTCCATTATTTTTTATTTATTTTTGTAATTTGTTGTTGTTGTTGTTGTTGTTGTTGTTGTTGTTGTTGTTGTTGTTGTTGTCGTTGTTGTTGTTGGGGTGACGATGAATAGTCCATAATTATGAGTACATGTACCATCTTTACATCGGAGTAGTAAAATTACAAAGAGTAGTAAAATCACTACTCCCAGTCCTAAACACAGTTAGCTGATACCCTTTTTAATTAAAATATTAATAGGGGATTCACACTCAAGGGGAAACCTGAGGTCACGGGACAAGGCAAAAGTTCAGACCTTCGGTCAACGGAGTGGGTCAGTTTTGCCTTGGCCGCATGTTTGGCCATGAACTTGTGGCGGGGCAATTGAAAAATAATCATAATCTGTACTGCATTTTGTAGTACATTCTGTACTGTATCTTGCATTCGCCATGCACGATTTTCCGATGGGCACTGTCTGAAAATGCAAGTTGCAATGCACTCGTACAACAAAGAGTACATAACCCCAGTTATGTACTCTTGGTACAACTAGGGTTCAGAGTTCTCGCCAAAGACAATATCTACGCATGCGCGTCTTATAGCCATGAGATTTTTCCCTTGACAAACGCCCTGAGGCCCACGGCCACGGATTTGCCAATTTTTTCCCGAAAGGTTCTTCCTTTCCCCCAGTACCATAGTTTCCATAACAACTTTCCCATAACCGTGGTTTTACCCATGTGTGTGAATCCCCTATAACTTAGGCTGTCATCACACCACGGTACAAAGTGTTGCGTCTACGTCCACGTAATAGGGGATTCACACACACGGGTAAAACCACGGTTATGGGAAAGTTGTTATGGAAACTATGGTACTGGGGGAAAGGAAGAACCTCTCGGGAAAAAATTGGCAAAGCCGTGGCAGTCGGCCTCAGAGCGTTTGTCAAGGGAAAAATCCCATGGCTATAAGACGCGCATGCGAAGATCTTGTCTTTGGCGAGAACTCTGAACCCTAGTTGTACGAGTGCATCGCAACTTGCATTTTCAGACAGTGCCGATCAGAAAATCGCGCATGGCGAATGCAAGATACAGTACAGAATGCAGTACAGATTATTTTTTTAGTTGCCCCGCCACAAGTTCATGGCCAAACATGCGGTCAAGGCAAAACTGACCACGGGTGTGAACGGCCACACTCCGTTGACTGAAGGTCTGAACTTTTACCTTGTCCCGTGACCTCAGGTTTACCCGTGTGTGTGAATCCCCTATAAGGAGTTTTTGGTCGGTTGTCATGATAATCTGTATACGGAGTGAAAACGGGAGCAGAGGAAACGGGAAACGTAGACGTGGTAGGGAGAGAGGGGGGGGGGGGGGTAGGGTATACGACTTTTTCAATTTGTATGAACGTGCGTATCTCCCCCAGCCTTTTTCCGAGCGACCCTGCACTTCGATGTACGTGCGCTCAAATTTCTCCAAAAACGTCACTGTGTGTAAGCGTAAAGAACTGTGCCTGACTGATGACACGACCACCCGTTTTCGTTTTTTCACCATAGACGGAGGCGCAATAGGCGATTCACACGACAGGCAAATCCACGTTTGTCAGGTGCCTGCAGGAAGTGAAACGTGAGGCTGCAGTTCACACGGCCGCGGGTGGCGGACAGAGCTCCCGCGAGTATCAGGTGAGTATACGGCGTTACTGTGGTGATTTGGAATGAGTACCCAAAGACAAAGGCGAAACAACCAGGGTTCAAGACTACCGACCGATAGTATGACCTCACAGCCTCATAACTGTGAAAGTACCCGCAGATGAGTGCATCCGCAGGCAAAAAGGCCATGGACACCTTTGATTCCCGCCGGCAAATTTTGGTCACCCGCAGGAATATCTTCATGGTGATTTTCCTGTAAACGTTGATTTGCCTGTCGTGTGAATCGCCTATAGGGAGTCGGAGAACGTAGTGTGATGACGGCCTAAGGCTAAGAAAGAGTCAGATAAGTCCTGTGTCAGTACTTGCATACTGGTATTAGTTTAGTCCCACAACCTGCGATAAAATGATCCGCTGTAGCACCTACTCCACTTTTATGTTTATGTATCTATGTCATTCGGATCTTCCCAAGTTGTACAATGTACTGTTGAGATACCGAATTCAAATAAATCAATACCATGCCATGTCATACCATACCAGTGATCATAATGGTGAGTAGTAAAACTACTACTCCCTGTCCTAAACTCAGCAAACTGATACCAAGAGTATATTATACCGTAAAGTCTTGTATAAAAGCCGTGATTTCTATGACTTTATTGGTGTCATTTTGCAGGCTTCTATATGAGCCAGGCTTCTATACAAGACAAGTATTTCTATGTATGTCAAGACTAAAACGAGGCTGATGTGTGATTTGAAGGGCCCGAAATTGCGGCTTCTATTCGAGGGCGGCTTCTATTCAAGTGTGGCTTTTATACAAGACTTTACGGCAAGTGCATCTCCGACGGCGAAAACTCACGCCACGTGTCTCAGATACTACGCACACACAAAGGATAGCGTGCGCGCAAGCCGAATATCTGCCATGATCATGCTGGTGATTTGCATACCCGCAGTGAGTTTTTGTTAGAAAGTTCTTTTTTTATTCTCCGCTACTCGCTAAAAAAGGGCTTGAAAGATACAACTGCGACACTGTACCACGTGATGTGAGTTTTCGCCATCGGCGTACCCCATAGAAAGGGTATCAGGAGTTGCACACTCTTTGGGGGGGGGGGGGTCATACTCTTGCTGATACCCGAAGGTCTCTTAGCCTGACCTGTGTTGTGTTAGTTATCATAATGGGACTGCGCAATGAAAGCGGTCAAGCGAATCAATTCTACGTCGGGCCCTTTTCCCCTATTCACTGCTAGTCCTCTGAACACTGGGATGTGAACTGGCACAGGGCGCAAACCTGGCCAACGCCGCGAACATGATGTGTCCCCACTGTGACAGAAACACACCAGAGAATGAACCCATTCCAATCCTGAAAAAATAACAATCTGTTCGGAAATTGTTTCCTGTGCTCGATAGCAAATGAGATTTCCTGCATGTTAGTATGTGGGACAAGTGAAAGTCCGAGGAAATGACCTGGAGAATTCCATTCAACATCTGAACTTGACCGAAATTTGTGTAGGACTTTACCTGGAAGAAATTTGACTACTGGGCTCTCCGCTGACGTGCCAGAGGATGTCAGCATGGCATACAGGATAACGGAGGCTAATAGTGACCAGACAGTCCGCATGGTTGCCATCTATGAATGAACACAGTAGCAGAATAGGCATTGGAGTTTGTGGACAATCAGAAAACAGTAGCAGGATAGTTAATTTAAGTAGTGAATTGTTTTTAAAAAGAGTTCAGCACACCCTAGGCCAGTACTGTAAAAAGTGTAAAGTAAGCACTCCATTTTTCTCCAGAGCTGCTCGACACCCCCCCCCCCCCACACACACACACATATACACACACACACACTCACACACAGACAAACAAACACACACACACCCACACCAGTGGCATAGCTCGGGCAATATTTGTGTGGATACTGGATATCTTTGGCCTAGATGTATTTAAGGCCATTGATACAGAAAGCACATATCATTCCACTAGAGGCTAGGCGAAATATCTGCCAGTTGCAATATACAATGCAGAAGCGTGTAATTGACAGGAAATTTTTGTACACTGTTTCAATTTTTACAAAGGTCAAAAAGAATGGTTCCACCAATTATCTATACATACGTTGTAACGCTGTGTTTCATGCACGTAGCTAAATGCTAAGGCAATCATCAGACATCTAATGCTTTTGTCGCGGGATAGCTTGTTCTTATTGTGGGGGATACGCATGGGCATGTAGAGGAGGTGCGAGTTATCAATGTAGGGCATGCATGGGAAGAGCGAGTGATAAGAATTACATCACTGGGTGGGCATGCGCAGCAGGCGCGAACTATGCATGGAGCGTGCAGAGGCGGAGAAACCACCAGGCAGGACAAGGGTAAGCCATGGGGGCACTGGACAGGGGGTGTGATGTGTGGCGGTGGAAGCACACTGTGGTGTCCACATTCAACAGCCGCGGGTATTCAGAGGATGTGGCGGTAATAGTGGTAGCACGCGGTGGCTATGTCACGGCAGAGTAGGTGGAGAGGTAGAGCTTGGTTTGGTGTCTGCACTTTGATACCAACTCCGACCTATTGTTGAGCAGTGTGTGAGGTGTCTTGAAGGTGATGATGCGTAACCTTTCTGCTTAACACAAGCAGCACCTTTTGGATATGTTGCTGTAGGACTTGGCCGGATCTATGGCTGCCCATTTGATACTGCATCCCTCACCTGTTTTTTTCATGGTACTATTTTTATTTTTACCTGTTTCAATTTTTATATAAATACAGCCTCGGTGCTACGCGTACGAATCCACAATGGACGAAACAGTTCCACTCGCGGATTGAGTCAAGTACAGGTGTATGTATGCAGCATTTGCAACAAATACATGATGCTGGTTCAGACTGATCTATGACTGCCCATTTGATACTGCATCCCTCACCTGTTTTTTTCATGGTAGCATGTGAAACAAAAACCCATCACTCACAAACTTGTCAGGCAGGCGTAGTAGGTTTCCAGCCAGTAGCAGCTGAGCCTTATGTGCTGGCCACGCATTTTCATCGCCAAGAAGCCATGCCGTATGCATGGACTGGCAAACCTCCTAGGTGGTCGGAAATTGTGCTGCAGTAGTTTAAACATCTCCCTTGAACATAGCGGAAACTGGCAACTTCAGCCACGAGCACCAGTCACTGTCCTCGCACTTCTCCCTTTTTCCGATCATCAAACTTTCACGAAACGCCGGCATCGTCAACCAGTTGCTGAAGAAGAGTACCGGCTTTATGTCGCGCTGCAGGTTCCGGAGAATCAACTTCTACAAGACAACCGGGACCATCTTCGGGTGATGACAACTCCCCCAACGTTCCAGACTGATATTCAGAGTCAGAGATTCTCGGTGAGTCCACACTTTCGAGCTGCCCTGAAGCGAATTCGCCGCCAGAGTCGACAGAATCGGGCACCGACACAGCGTCAGCCCTTGAAAGAGTTGTCTGAACAAACGCTATCATGACGCTTGGAATAAGTCGCTGAAAACAAATCTCCAATTTTCGGTTGGTGAAATCGCTTCACACATGTAACTGACACACTGACAGAACTTGGAAAAATGGCGAAGAATAAAAAGAAAATGGAAACAAACTGAAAGCGTTCGAAACAAAAAAGACTTTGACTTTCCGACTTCGATTTCGACTCCTGTTTTGCTAGTGCAAAAAGTGGGTGTGAATCCGCATTGCATCGGTGCTGTGCAGCACTGTTGCAGAGGGGGTCACACAGCGAATTTGAACAGCGGTTCAAAGAAGTACAAGCCTATCATCGAGCTTCACAAAATAATATTACTATGTCGATCTACATACTACAATGCTACATCAGTACAATAGACCCTGCGAACTCTCCTTAGTCAACAGTAGATTCCACGCGTGAAGTCAGTGCCTGTAGACTTGTGCATGAACTGGTGTACATGTTGTCATGCAGTATACTAGTAGTACAGCTACAGACTCAGTGCACGTCGACATGTGCTGGCCAACCACGTATGGATACCTGACTGCAAAGTATCCACTCTGGCTACGCGCTTGCACACACACACACCTTTGACCTTTGACCTTTGACGCCCCATCTCCAGTGGAGATGATAGGCTACTGAGTTGGGCAGTACGTGTACTTGATGTGACGCTTCAAATCGCCACTTCTCCTAAACGCTCTGCCGCATGCGCAGTGAAGGTCCTTCGGTGCGGGGGGGGGGGGGGGATCGGGGAGGAAGACGATGTTGATGGACCCGCCTGCGCCATTCCGGGCGATCTTGTGCGAGCCGATACCACTCGGACTCCGGAGTATCCAGCGAGCGCAGATCACCGACAATCGTGTCTCGCCAACGCTTGTTTGGCCCATGCCGTGGTCTGGTTGCCTCGAGCTCCCCGAACAACACTTGTTGAGGAATCCGGGCCGCGTCCATACGGGCAGCATGATCCAGCCAACGCAGACGGTACTCACGCAGGAGAGTGCCAATGTCCTCAGGAAGACGCGTTCTCTGGGCTAGATCAGCAGTAGAAGGACGACGGGAGTGCTGATCGCTCCTTGAGACTCCCAAGATGGAACGGACGCATGAGCGATGAAACAGATTCAGGCGATTCATCTGCCGGGCCTTCATGGGCCAAGTCTCTGCTCAATAGAAGAGGGTAGGGAGGACAATGGCCTTGTAGACAAGACGCTTAGACTTGATGGATAGGCCGCTACACCCGAAGATTGTCTTTTGAAGAGCGCCAAAAGCACAAGAGGCCTTGGCAAGGCGGGAGGTGAGCTCCTTGTCCAGAGCACCGTCTGCACTCAGGACACTGCCAAGATAGGTAAAGCTGTCCACAACCTCCACGCTTCCTCCATCCTGAAGATCAATGGAAGGTGGCGGGTCAGAGCAGTTCACCGCCATGGCCTTGGTCTTCTGGACGATCACCGTTAGACCCCAACCCGAAGCACAGGACACAAACTCGTTTTTCATGGTCTCCAGGTGGCTCAAAGAGGTGGTGTAGAGAGCCGTATCATCAGCAAACTGGGACTCTGTGACGTCAGTGGAGGCCAGTCGACACACACACACACACACACACACACACACACACACACACACACACACACACACACCACAAACACACACACACACACACACACACACACACACACACACACACACACACCACAAACACACATACACACACACACACACACACCACAAACACACACACACACACACACACACACCACAAACACACACACACACACACACACACACACACACACACACACACACATATACACACACACACATCCACACTTCCCCCTGCCCATCCTTAATATAAATAAGGGATCGTCAGTTTACATGTATATGCTATCCATAGTTAGTCCAACACTAACAGTTATAAGCAAAATACTGTGGAGTCAGAAGATGCGACAGTTAGCACAATCATTGATGTGGTACTGGCATTCAACAACCTGATATGAAGAAATATGTAACATCATGAGAAGGGTTGTTTCAAACACACACATTCTCATACATTCACATGTACGTGGCACCACCAGAAGCGCGATTAGCTAGGCCCAGAGGCAGACAAGGAAGACCTCTCTTAGAAGCCCCGTTCCTTTTCGACCATCGGCCAGATCATCCTTGTCTGCCTCACCCATGTTGGCTTCGCCAGGCCCAACGCCCGCCACTTCGTCACCAAGCCGATCAGCAGTTCAGCCCACACAGAACTGTGCCAACGAAATCCCACTGGCAGTTCCGCCGGTCCTGTCGTTGCCACGGCCTCCACCCCCCCCCCCCCCCAACGCATTTGACAACTGTACAAGAAGAGACGAAATAATCTCATCTAATCCCAATGCCGCCATCTTCTTCGACGTCAACAGGATTGAAGAGCGAACCGCACAGCATTAACATTTACCGGACCAAGAAGATCAAAAGCTAGCTATGACGTCAAGGCATACGTGTATTTCAACACAAAGTACAGACCCAACAGAGACGTCGGCAGCCACATTGAAATCATATTTTTCCTCCTTCTGTGTCCAGCACAGCATTAGGTAACTCTTGCATGATTTGTTCGTTCTTCTAAATACAATCGAGCCTGTATAATGTGACGAAATCATCGGATTTAGCTTGTCCTGTTCATCGCGATTAGAAACATTGCCCGCAACTATTATACCCATACATCTTCACGACTCTCTCCCAACGGTCGCTGGGCTACACCAATCACTGTGTGTTTAAAAAAAAATATTTTTACTATGTTCACATTCCCAGCTCGAAAATAATAAAGAAAGACAATGATACTGAGACTAGGACGAACGTGACAACTATTGAGCAGTGTGCTGAGCAGGGAGTGGTGCTTTCTTGTAGGTTTGCCGAGTGGACGGTTCGATGGACTTCTCGCGTGCTCTGAATGGCAGTCGTGAGTCAGTCAAGTGAGAATTCAAGTCGGCAGGAAATGCGCGAGCTCACACGTAGGGAGCAACACCCAATTCTACATCAATCACGAAAAGAAAAAAGATGTAATTTTCTTCAGGAAGAAAAAAAAACAACCCGAAAACTAGAATGTCAGAGTATCTCATACTTTCAAGCCTTCTCATCAGGTGAAATATAAGAACAGTGGATTAAGGACCGTAAGGAGGTGATAAAACAGCGCAAAGAAGAAAATAGCCGAAATAAGCAGCGAAAAGGCGTGACCTATACACACAGCAATAATGACGCAAAGGTGCAAGTGGGAGAAAACCCAACAAGCATGCGTGACATGTGTGCTGTTCCTTTCCCTTTGCCTGTATTTCACATTTCACCGTGAAATTCTCACTTGACTGACTCACGACTGTCATCCAGACCACACGAGATGTCCATCGAACCGTCCACTCAGGAAACCTGCACGAAAGCACCACTCCCTGCCCAGTACACAGTAGTTTGTGTAGCCCAGAGACCGTTGGGAGAGTGTCGTGAAGATGTATAGGTAAAATAGTTGCGGGCAATGTTTGAAATTGTCACCTGAGTGATGAGGAGGCTTGAAAGTGTACTTGTCAAACCGAAAACTTCCAAGATGTTCGTAAATAGCCTAAAGTATGTCCTCTTTGTGCACTCATAACAACAGCAAAAATGAAGAAAGTCAAGTTCCATAACGTTTTCTTGTGACTGTCATCAGTGGAACGCCGTCACATAAAAATGTAATAACTAAAACACACACTTATATACATATAGCTAATATGTAGCTAATATGGTTTCAGGTAGAAATACAGCAGCTAACAAGTACAAAAAGCTGTATTTCTACCTGAAACCATATTAGCTACATGTATATAAGTGTGTGTTTTAGTTATTACATTTTTATGTGACGGCGTTCCACTGATGACAGTCACAAGAAAACGTTATGGAACTTGACTTTCTTCATTTTTGCTGTTGTTATGAGTGCACAATTTATCTTATTTATTGCCATTTTACGACTATTGTCTCCTCGTCGATTGTTTATGTCCTCTTTCTGAGTGTTATCACACTCGTGTCTCAGAGGAAACTGCCAGATTATCTCTGTTCTCTTTTAGTGATTGGTGTAGCCCAGAGACCGTTTTGAGAGTGTTGTGAAGATGTATGGAGGTGTAGTGGATGGCTACAGTGGAGTAGGGACCGGCGGATTCTGCTGGAAAAGGTGGCAGATTCTGCTCGAAAAGCAGAAAAATTGGCAGAACCATACAAACCTTATGGCGGGCAATTCCTCGAATTCTGCTCCATTTATTTATTCACGTACCAAACATGCATGAAACTTACCAGAAGAAGTACCGAATTCTGCCAATTTTTCTGCCGGCAGAATCCGCTGGACCCTACATAACAGTGGAGTCTTCGTACTTTGAGAAATGTGTAATAATTGTTAGTGCTGAACAAATAGACTGACTTTATGTATCACGTGATCATACATGGAAGCCGAGTTGGTTGCAGCTCCGCTCAACCCACGCATGCTACATGTGCATGTACTTAAAATGTACGCGTACTTACAATGTACATGGACGAGCCCTAGGATGACGCAACAGCTGACTAACTACCGACGGAGCTAGGGTTTCGCAATATGGGAGGGTAAATCAATAATTATTGACACTTGACCCGCAGTCATAGAGAATGCTGCTTAGTCCGTGACCCGCTCTGAGGCTACACGTAGTTTCTAGCATTGGAGGCTATCCACTCGTACTCACCACCGACAACACTCAGGACTCAGCCATGGGTCAATCGGAGCAGCGCATGCAAGTTGCAGCCAAATGGCTTCGGGTATCTACTGTACGTGAACATATATAGAGCCTTTCATGTTTTATTTATTAGTTTTTATTTCCCTCCTTCCAACACGGCAAATAGATATTTCAATTTCGAAAAAAAACATTCAAGGCCTCTAATTTCTTCTCAACAATATACCGTAACTCAACTGCTCTTGATGTTACTCAATTGGTGAACTCCACAGCGATTCATTATGAAAAAATATAAAACTACGAAGATGCAGCACAAATCACGGAAAGGAAATCTGACCCTCCACCACCGCCAACTCACGCCGCATGTAAGCTGGACGATGAAGGGCCGACGAGCCCCCCTGACGCACATCCATGTACTGCGGAATGGTGATGATTCCCTCTTTCCAACCCGGCAAGTATTGTGATTGTGATGGTGCTAGTACCACAAGACGGTCAAATCGGCACGTCCTATTATAGTCCAAATGCACAGCGTTCTCCGATCTCTCTAATTCCTACTGAAGTACCAAAAACCAAAGTGCATGTGGGTACAACCACCTGTTCACAAGTACTCGCTTTCTGTAGAAAGTGTCTGCTGGGAACGTAGGAGCTTGTACTTCCTGACAACTGACTTGACACTTGACTGACTCATGACTGCGTCTGGGGCACAAGAGACGCCCGCTGAACCTTCCACTCAGCAAACCTGCAAGAAAGCACCACTCCCTTCTCAATGCACAGTGTTTAGGAGAATTCACCCCTCATCAGTTGAGCTGGAGTAGGCTGATGAAATTTCTGCTCCGAGTGCACTGCATTATGTAGTGCTCTACGGGTCAAAACATCACTAGGGATACCAACTTACAGTGACACTCCGCTTCCAGCGCAACAAACATCTCGTGAGCACCAGGCAGCAGCGTGAGTCAGTGTCGCACATGGAGTTGCAAGAACATCACCGCTGATGTCGCAACATCTTTCCTACTGTTGTCCCTAGCGCGGGAATGCAATTACATGTAGATGGTTGGAGGTGACAGCGTTGCGAATGGCAAAATGACCTTCAACGTCTGTTCTTACAACTGCATGTGCGACGCTGCTGCTGCCTGGTGCTCACGAGGTGTTTGTTGTGCTAGAAGCGGAGCGTCACTGTAAGTGAAAGCAATGTATGTCTAGTGATGTCATTGTAGTGATGTCATTGTAGTGATGTCATTGTAGTGATGTCATTGTAGTGATGTCATTGTAGTGATGTCATTGTAGTGATGTCATTGTAGTGATGTCATTGTAGTGATGTCATTGTAGTGATGTCATTGTAGTGATGTCATTGTAGTGATGTCATTGTAGTGATGTCATTGTAGTGATGTCATTGTAGTGATGTCATTGTAGTGATGTCATTGTAGTGATGTCATTGTAGTGATGTCATTGTAGTGATGTCATTGTAGTGATGTCATTGTAGTGATGTCATTGTAGTGATGTCATTGTAGTGATGTCATTGTAGTGATGTTTTGAATTTGGCTTGGAGAGCACTACATAATGCAGTGCTCTCGGAGTAAAAAAATCATTAGCCTACTCAAGCTCAACTGATGAGGGGTTAATTCCCCGACACACAAAAAAAACAAAAAAACAAAAAACAAGAAAAAAACACTGTGTATTGAGCAGGCAGTGGTGCTTTCTTGCAGGTCTGCCGAGTGGAAGGTTCGACGGGCTTCTCGTATGCTCCAGACAGGAGTCAGTCAAGCGTCAAGTCAGGCGGCAGGAAGCGCGACCTCCGAGGTTCGGAGCAGACACTTTCTTCACTAATCACCGCCGATGTCGCAACATCTTTCACTTTCTGTACCAATAAACATCTCTGTAGTGTACAACAAAAACTATAGGCTAGTCAACGTGTGAATGTACATAGGGTACACATTGATGATCGTATAGCTGGGACGTGCTCACCTAAGAATGGAAGTTGCCTTCAGCCGTTTGAGGAAACTGCCTGGCCTGGGGAGTGGTTCCAACCCGTCCTTCTTCCCGGTTGCTTGGTTGAAGCAGAGACTGAACCGAACAGCGCAATGCCTCCCTAGCTATACTAGCGTGGCAAGACAATCAGAGGTTTCGAGATGCCCACAGTAATAATAATATTATAGAAGTGCAGAGACGAGCGATACTTTTTCTTCTTTCTCTACGAAATTCGCTCTCTGCAATGATTATGTGCCCTGACAAGATCAATGATAATGATGGCCTTTCAGTTTCAGCGCATGACAAGCAGTTACCAACTCCGCTCCGTGTGTGTGCGTGCGTGCGTGTGTATGCGCGCGCGGGTGTGTGTGGCCCACTTTGGGTTCTTATTTCTTAGTAGTAGTCGTACATAATACATCAGCATGTGAACCAGCGGCACCTCTGAGTATGATCATTGTCATACTGACTACCGGGTACACACTGGAGTGACTGGACAGTGCTAGTGACCATTAGCAACATGACGTCATGACGGACCGTGACGCGAGGAGCGCCAATTACAATGCGGAGGGTCGAAATCGAGTACTTAGTATGCTGACGTTCACATGGAAACTCACGTAGTCTTTTTGCTTTGAGTTTGACTCTCACTCCATGGTTTCACGCGATTGGTGTTGTGAATAAAACCGTTCTCAAGTATTAGTACTGTCGTGGTTTGCAGTTGTGCTAGTCTACCATAACTGCACAACAAGCAAGGACTTAGGTGCCCTCAGGCTCTACACATAGACCGGTACGCCGGTAGTCCCTGAACACAAGGCCGCACTCACAGCACGTAAACCAAAAGCACATTATAACACCCAGCGTTACGTGCTCATTGTAAAAGCAACTACCTGCACTCGAGTCAAGGAGAACATGTTT
Organism: Sycon ciliatum; assembly: GCF_964019385.1. Taxonomy (NCBI): domain Eukaryota; kingdom Metazoa; phylum Porifera; class Calcarea; order Leucosolenida; family Sycettidae; genus Sycon; species Sycon ciliatum. Next base: position 12,706,483 of record NC_088654.1, on the reverse strand, counting down.
TCAAGACTACACTTGGACCGTATCTCTTGCCTGTTGTTGGTTTGACAGCATGAAACAAGGTGGAGAACACTGTGTTCGGAAACAGTGACCTTACTAGGCATATGCGGATAAGCGGAAGGCAGTACGTACTACCAAAGTTTAAACAACTTCGAGCCAAAAAGGTCAAGTGCTCTCTGCCTTATGACGTCATATTGGATGACAAAGAGACACCTCTTTCTGACAATGCCATCCAGGATCTGCTGTCTGCCCAATAGGACATATCAGGGAGCCCCCAGCCAGACAACCGCGCCGTCCTCAAAGTTGCTCATATAAACATCTGCAGTCTACGAAACAAAGTTCATGAAATCCATCATATCCTGCATGCCAATAAAATTCACATCATGTCAATTAATGAAACCTGGCTAGACAGCTCAGTATCAGATTCCCTGTTGAACATCCCAGGATATCGCTTACATCGGAACGACTGGAACTTGAGGGGCGGAGGTGTGTGCTTGTACGTCATGTCCAGTCTCCGCGCTCGTCTCATCATGCCCGCATCCATCGACCCCGTCTAAAAAGTAAGAAATTAACGAAATGTGATAGCCGAAAATTAAAATTTCACACAAAACCTCACAATAATCACACACAGAATGAAAAGCTAGAAGACCTTTTCCCCTCGTGATACTCTTTCCCATGCATGCATGTTTAGTGTTGAAAGCAGCATTTCAAGACGAGTGTTGTCAAACTTAACCTCTATTATACAAAATTTATTATTATTATTATGAGCTATTATTATTGAACGGCCTCTGCTGGGATGACGACTACACCATAGCTCAGTGGTTAGAGCATCGCTGGCTACAAGCGAGGGTCCCTGGTTCGAGTCCTGGTGGTGGCAGTCAATTTTTCTTCAGACTTTTCCCGTTTGTCTCTTTCCCTCAAAAACCAGTTAATATTATTATTATTATTATTATTTGGAAAGGATTGGGAGAACTTCAAATTCAAATGATCAGTCGGGGAAGTGAACTGCCTGAAAAGAGAAAAAAACGCCAGACCCACCAGGACTCGAACCTGGAACCCTGCTTGTCATGAGCAATGCTCTAACCACTGAGCTATGGGACCAGGCTGAACCCAGAAGGCGCTGACAAGTTTTTCACTCCAAAGGCAGCTCACAACACGTGCCACACATACTGATGGCACTTGGGTCTTTTTCCCTCCCCCAGGGGACCAACCACGGTCAGTTTCTGGAAACTACCAGAGGTGAAAGAAAGTGATCAAATTTGGAAAGGATTGGGAGAACTTCAAATTCAAAGGATCAGTCGGGGAAGTGAACAGCCTGAAAAGAGAAAAAAACGCCAGACCCACCAGGACTCGAACCTGGAACCCTGCTTGTCATGAGCAATGCTCTAACCACTGAGCTATGGGACCAGGCTGAACCCAGAAGGCGCTGACAAGTTTTTCACTCCAAAGGCAGCTCACAACACGTGCCACACATACTGATGGCACTTGGGTCTTTTTTCCCTCCCCCAGGGGACCAACCACGGTCAGTTTCTGGAAACTACCAGAGGTGAAAGAAAGTGATCAAATTTGGAAAGGATTGGGAGAACTTCAAATTCAAAGGATCAGTCGGGGAAGTGAACAGCCTGAAAAGAGAAAAAAACGCCAGACCCACCAGGACTCGAACCTGGGACCCTGCTTGTCATGAGCAATGCTCTAACCACTGAGCTATGGGACCAGGCTGAACCTAGAAGGCGCTGACAAGTTTTTCACTCCAAAGGCAGCTCACAACACGTGCCACACATACTGTATGTGTGGCAGTATGTGTGGCACGTGTTGTGAGCTGCCTTTGGAGTGAAAAACTTGTCAGCGCCTTCTAGGTTCAGCCTGGTCCCATAGCTCAGTGGTTAGAGCATTGCTCATGACAAGCAGGGTCCCAGGTTCGAGTCCTGGTGGGTCTGGCGTTTTTTTCTCTTTTCAGGCAGTTCACTTCCCCGACTGATCATTTGAATTTGAAGTTCTCCCAATCCTTTCCAAATTTAATCACTTTCTTTCACCTCTGGTAGTTTCCAGAAACTGACCGTGGTTGGTCTCCTGGGGGAGGGAAAAAGACCCAAGTGCCATCAGTATGTGTGGCACGTGTTGTGAGCTGCCTTTGGAGTGAAAAACTTGTCAGCGCCTTCTAGGTTCAGCCTGGTCCCATAACTCAGTGGTTAGAGCATTGCTCATGACAAGCAGGGTCCCAGGTTCGAGTCATGGTGGGTCTGGCGTTTTTTTCTCTTTTCAGGCAGTTCACTTCCCCGACTGATCATTATTATTATTATTATTATTATTATTATTAACTGGTTTTGAGGGAATGAGACAAACGGGAAAAGTCTGGAGAAAAAATTGACTGTCACCACCAGGGCTCGAACCAGGGACCCTCGCTTGTAGCCAGCGATGCTCTAACCACTGAGCTATATTGTAGTCGTCATCCCAGCGGAGACGGTTCAACATTTTCCTCAGACTTCGTAACTCACACTTCCTGTGAATCCACACAGGCGGGTGGGACGCAACCCTCACTGTACCCACACACTTCACGTACAAACTAGCACGCGGGGAGCCCCAAGTCTTAAAATATTAACTGGTTTTGAGGGAATGAGACAAACGGGAAAAGTCTGGAGAAAAAATAATATTAACTGTCACCACCAGGACTCGAACCAGGGACCCTCGCTTGTAGCCAGCGATGCTCTAACCACTGATCTATGGTGTAGTCGTCATCCCAGCAGAGACCGTTCATTATTTTCCTCAGACTTCGTAACTCACACTTCCTGTGAATCCACACAGGCGGGTGGGACGCAGCCCGCAATCAAAATTGCTTTGGTATTCCAGCAACTGCTCCTACAACAACCCCATGCATCCTCGTCACAGTCATTCTCTAAGCGTCTCCAGGCGCGCCTTGACCTCTGGAATCGTGGTGAGCTTGACGAGCTGCTCTACGAATGCCGCACTATCCAGCACCTCCTGCGAGCACACGCGTCATCCCCGAAAAGCAGGGCCGATGAAGCCAGAGACTTTGCAAACCTCGTGACCAATGGGAAACTGAGGTCCGCCACCCACATGCTGGCAGATGGTGGTCGTGGAGGAGTGCTGGACCTGGATGACTCCATCAATGGAAGCACCGTTCGGGATCTCCTCAAGGCCAAGCACCCGGAGGCGCAGCCTCCTCATGCGGAAGCATTGCTTCAGGGCCAGGCACCCGTGCCTCCCCACCCTGTACGCTTTGAGTCACTCAACCGAGACGTACTACGCAAGGCCGCCCTGCACACCCAAGGAGCTGCCGGTCCCTCCGGGGTGGATGCTGCCTCTTGGCGGCACATGTGCACATCCTTTGCCGATACATCGGACCAACTCTGTGACGCTATGGCCAAGTGTGCTCGTCGTCTCGCTACTACGTACGTGGACCCGGCGTCACTAGACGCCTACACTGCATGCAGGCTGATTCCACTCGACAAATGCCCTGGAGTCAGGCCAATAGGCATCGGGGAAGTCTTGCGGCGCATAGTGGGGAAGGCCATCCTCGAGGTGATCCGCCCCGAAATCATGGAAGCTGCTGGCAGTCTCCAGCTATGTGCGGGGCAAGATAGCGGCATAGAGGCGGCAATCCATGCGATGTGCGACGTATTTGATGACCCTTCCACTGAAGCCATTCTTCTGGCTGACGCCACCAACGCGTTTAACTGCCTAAATCGCGAAGTGTGCCTCCGTAACATCCAGCACCTATGCCCATCACTCGCCAAACTCGTGATCAACACCTACCGAAAGCCCGCTAGCCTCTTCGTCGGCGGCGAGAAGATCTTGTCATGTGAGGGTACCAAACAGGGCGACCCCGTCGCCATGGCGATGTATGCCATTGGCATCATCCCACTTATGAAAGCTGTTGCAACAGAAGGAGCCGTACAGGCATGGTATGCAGATGATGCCGGATCTGGTGGCAAGCTGAAGAGCGTCCGAGTGTGGTGGGATCAGCTGACGGAGAAGGGCCCCAAATATGGCTACTTCCCAAATCCAGCTAAGTCTGTCCTAGTGGTCAAGCCCCCACTCCTCGACGAGGCCATCCGGATTTTCGCTGGTACTGGTGTTTCCATCCAGGCAGATGGATGCCGCTACCTTGGTGCAGCCATCGGGTCATCCGCGTTCGCCACGCAGCACGTGCAGCAGAAGGTTGAGGAGTGGGTCGCACAGGTCCAACGGCTGAGTGACTATGCCCACTCTCAGCCTCAAGCTGCGTATGCCGCGTACACCCATGGCCTACAGAGTAAGTGGACCTTTCTCTGCCGAGGCATGCCAGCTATGGATGAACACCTGCTTCCACTTGATGATGCTGTGGCCAACATGCTGATCCCTGCCCTTCTGGGACGACCGGTGAATACCCAGGAGCGCAGCCTCCTTGCTCTTCCGTGTCGCTTCGGCGGTCTCGGGCTGCCCCACCCATCGTCGCGAGCCTCCCAATATCAGTCTTCTCGAGACATCACCGCGCCCCTGACAAGCCGTATCTTGGTCCAAGATATGGAATTAGGCACCGCCATTGACGATGTACGCGCTGCCAAGAAGCAAGCGAAGAACACAGTTGACGCCTCGGTTCGGGCTGATGCTGTGCTTCTTTCCTCATCTGTGGATACTGAGTTGCAGCGGGTCATTGCGCTAGCGTCAGAGAAGGGAGCTTCTTCCTGGCTGACCTGTCGACCCTTGAAGCGGCATGGCATGACCCTCACCAAGGGTGAGTTCCGCGACGGAATCCACTTGCGCTACGGCTGGCTTCCACAGCGACTGCCATCATCTTGCAGCTGTGGAGCCACATTTTCAGTCGCTCACGCTTTGTCTTGCCCCACAGGGGGGTTTCCGTCGGTGCGGCACAATGAGGTGCGTGACCTCACTGCCCATATGCTGAAGCGAGTGGCTCACAATGTCTCCGTGGAGCCCCACCTGCAGCCGGTCACTGGGGAGCAGTTCCGGTATCGCACCGCTATCCAGACTGAGCAGGCCCGTCTCGACGTTGCGGCAAGTGGCATCTGGGGTGGCCGGTTTGAGCGCACCTTCATCGATGTGAGGGTTTTCAATCCTCATGCGACCTCAAACCGCGCCACCTCCATTGCTTCCTGCTACACCAAGCACGAGAAGGAGAAGCGGCGCTGCTACGAGCAACGTGTCCGCGACATAGAGCATTCGTCGTTTGTTCCGGCCATATTCTCTACCACTGGTGGTTTGGGCAAACACGCGGAGTCGCTCTACAAGCGGATAGCTTCTCTTCAAGCCGCGAAGACTGGAGAAGCATACAGCTGTGTTATGTCTTGGGTTCGATGCAAATTGAGTTTTGCCCTACTCCGGTCCAGCGTGATGTGTTTGCGCCGATCCCGGAATCTTCGGCCGGTGCAGTTGGACTCACCTCCCACCTTGGCAGTTGCTGAGGCGGGCATTCGCATTTGATACCATTTGCCTCTGGTTTTGTCTGTATTGGCTTCGTCTGTGCTCTTTTCATCCTACTACTAGTAGTTTTCAGTCCGCTATTGGGCGGCTGCACTCCAGCTCTGCTTTGCAATTCTCTTAACTTCTTTTTCGTTTTTTACCAGGCCTGGGCCATCCCCTGGATCAAAATGGGTGCCTTATTATTTTTCTTATCAAAAAAGTTCATGGTGGGACGCAGCCCTCACTGTACCCACACACTTCACGTACACTCTAGCACGCGGGGAGCCCCAAGTCATAAAATCTTCACTAGTTTGAGGGAAAAAGACAAACGGGAAAAGTCTGTAATAAACAACATACATGTACTTTCCATTGGCATCAGTATTCCGCGTGAGATTTTCGTCGCTTGTGTGGTGTGTTTCTCCACCAATGAGCGCGTACTATGATTATTTATCGCTGTTCTCACACTTCACCATTTTAGCAGCTTGCGTACGCCATTGATATATTATGTGGAAAGCGCGCACTTGCGCCATTTCTGGTGTATAAGAATGATCCTTCCTCCATTATCATCATTATCATCCTCTACTGATGAGCTCCGACAGGGATCGAAACAGCTGTCTAGAGGCGTGGAGCAATATTATCTCTCAACGGAAGTGTCCTTGCTGGTGTCTGTACGGTTCGGCTGAAGAGCCGCGTGGTTGTGATGAGTTGGAAATGCAATGAATTGAAAATATGGCCGAAAGCTCTGTCGCAATATTTAGTTCTGAAATTATTATTTTATTCATATTTTAATAGGGCAATCCCCACAGACTCAATTAAAATAATAATGATAATAATTTGTAAGAAAGGGTTTGCTCCCCACACCGGAGCTCGCGCTATTCCGCCGACTTTACTTGACACTTGACTGACTCACGACTGCCATCCAGAGCACACGAGAAGTCCATCGAACCTTCGACTCGGCAAACCTGCAAGAAAGCACCACTCCCTGCTCAATACACAGTGTTTCGGGGAATTCACCCCTCATCAGTTGAGCTTGCGTAGGCTGAGGAAGATTGTGCCTGAAGAGCACCACTTATATAGTGCTCTCCAGGCACAAACATCACCAGGGATACAAACTTACAGAGACGCTCCGTTTTCAGCGCGACAAACACCTCGTGAACACCAGATAGCAGCGTGAGTCAGTGTCGCTCCTGGACGGTGAGACAGACGTCGAGGACCCTCGGTCATTCGCAACGCTGTCACCTCCAAACCAACTAGTCGCAAGCCCGCGCTGGGCACAACAGTACGAAGTAGTGGTTGCGACTTCGGCGATAATTTGTAAGAAAGGGTTTGCTCCCCACACCGGAGCTCGCGCTATTCCGCCGACTTTACTTGACACTTGTCTTGACTGACTCACGACTGCCATCCAGAGCACACGAGAAGTCCATCGAACCTTCGACTCGGCAAACCTGCAAGAAAGCACCACGCCCTGCTCAATACACAGTGTTTCGGGGAATTCACCCCTCATCAGTTGAGCTTGCGTAGGCTGAGGAAGATTGTGCCTGAAGAGCACCACTTATATAGTGCTCTCCAGGCACAAACATCACCAGGGATACAAACTTACAGAGACGCTCCGTTTTCAGCGCGACAAACACCTCGTGAACACCAGATAGCAGCGTGAGTCAGTGTCGCTCCTGGACGGTGAGACAGACGTCGAGGACCCTCGGTCATTCGCAACGCTGTCACCTCCAAACCAACTAGTCGCAAGCCCGCGCTGGGCACAACAGTACGAAGTAGTGGTTGCGACTTCGGCGATAATTTGTAAGAAAGGGTTTGCTCCCCACACCGGAGCTCGCGCTATTCCGCCGACTTTACTTGACACTTGTCTTGACTGACTCACGACTGCCATCCAGAGCACACGAGAAGTCCATCGAACCTTCGACTCGGCAAACCTGCAAGAAAGCACCACTCCCTGCTCAATACACAGTGTTTCGGGGAATTCACCCCTCATCAGTTGAGCTTGAGTAGGCTGAGGAAGATTGTGCCTGAAGAGCACCACTTATATAGTGCTCTCCAGGCACAAACATCACCAGGGATACAAACTTACAGAGACGCTCCGTTTTCAGCGTGACAAACACCTCGTGAACACCAGATAGCAGCGTGAGTCAGTGTCGCTCCTGGACGGTGAGACAGACGTCGAGGACCCTCGGTCATTCGCAACGCTGTCACCTCCAAACCAACTAGTCGCAAGCCCGCGCTGGGCACAACAGTACGAAGTAGTGGTTGCGACTTCGGCGATAATTTGTAAGAAAGGGTTTGCTCCCCACACCGGAGCTCGCGCTATTCCGCCGACTTTACTTGACACTTGTCTTGACTGACTCACGACTGCCATCCAGAGCACACGAGAAGTCCATCGAACCTTCGACTCGGCAAACCTGCAAGAAAGCACCACTCCCTGCTCAATACACAGTGTTTCGGGGAATTCACCCCTCATCAGTTGAGCTTGAGTAGGCTGAGGAAGATTGTGCCTGAAGAGCACCACTTATATAGTGCTCTCCAGGCACAAACATCACCAGGGATACAAACTTAGAGAGACGCTCCGTTTTCAGCGCGACAAACACCTCGTGAACACCAGATAGCAGCGTGAGTCAGTGTCGCTCCTGGACGGTGAGCACTATATAAGTGGTGCTCTTCAGGCACAATCTTCCTCAGCCTACTCAAGCCGAACTGATGAGGGGTGAATTCCCCGAAACACTGTGTATTGAGCAGGGAGTGGTGCTTTCTTGCAGGTTTGCCGAGTCGAAGGTTCGATGGACTTCTCGTGTGCTCTGGATGGCAGTCGTGAGTCAGTCAAGACAAGTGTCAAGTAAAGTCGGCGGAATAGCGCGAGCTCCGGTGTGGGGAGCAAACCCTTTCTTAAAAATTATCGCCGAAGTCGCAACCACTACTTCGTACTGTTGTGCCCAGCGCGGGCTTGCGACTAGTTGGTTTGGAGGTGACAGCGTTGCGAATGACCGAGGGTCCTCGACGTCTGTCTCACCGTCCAGGAGCGACACTGACTCACGCTGCTATCTGGTGTTCACGAGGTGTTTGTCGCGCTGAAAACGGAGCGTCTCTCTAAGTTTGTATCCCTGGTGATGTTTGTGCCTGGAGAGCACTATATAAGTGGTGCTCTTCAGGCACAATCTTCCTCAGCCTACTCAAGCTCAACTGATGAGGGGTGAATTCCCCGAAACACTGTGTATTGAGCAGGGAGTGGTGCTTTCTTGCAGGTTTGCCGAGTCGAAGGTTCGATGGACTTCTCGTGTGCTCTGGATGGCAGTCGTGAGTCAGTCAAGACAAGTGTCAAGTAAAGTCGGCGGAATAGCGCGAGCTCCGGTGTGGGGAGCAAACCCTTTCTTACAAATTATCGCCGAAGTCGCAACCACTACTTCGTACTGTTGTGCCCAGCGCGGGCTTGCGACTAGTTGGTTTGGAGGTGACAGCGTTGCGAATGACCGAGGGTCCTCGACGTCTGTCTCACCGTCCAGGAGCGACACTGACTCACGCTGCTATCTGGTGTTCACGAGGTGTTTGTCGCGCTGAAAACGGAGCGTCTCTCTAAGTTTGTATCCCTGGTGATGTTTGTGCCTGGAGAGCACTATATAAGTGGTGCTCTTCAGGCACAATCTTCCTCAGCCTACTCAAGCTCAACTGATGAGGGGTGAATTCCCCGAAACACTGTGTATTGAGCAGGGAGTGGTGCTTTCTTGCAGGTTTGCCGAGTCGAAGGTTCGATGGACTTCTCGTGTGCTCTGGATGGCAGTCGTGAGTCAGTCAAGACAAGTGTCAAGTAAAGTCGGCGGAATAGCGCGAGCTCCGGTGTGGGGAGCAAACCCTTTCTTACAAATTATCGCCGAAGTCGCAACCACTACTTCGTACTGTTGTGCCCAGCGCGGGCTTGCGACTAGTTGGTTTGGAGGTGACAGCGTTGCGAATGACCGAGGGTCCTCGACGTCTGTCTCACCGTCCAGGAGCGACACTGACTCACGCTGCTATCTGGTGTTCACGAGGTGTTTGTCGCGCTGAAAACGGAGCGTCTCTCTAAGTTTGTATCCCTGGTGATGTTTGTGCCTGGAGAGCACTATATAAGTGGTGCTCTTCAGGCACAATATTCCTCAGCCTACTCAAGCTCAACTGATGAGGGGTGAATTCCCCGAAACACTGTGTATTGAGCAGGGAGTGGTGCTTTCTTGCAGGTTTGCCGAGTCGAAGGTTCGATGGACTTCTCGTGTGCTCTGGATGGCAGTCGTGAGTCAGTCAAGACAAGTGTCAAGTAAAGTCGGCGGAATAGCGCGAGCTCCGGTGTGGGGAGCAAACCCTTTCTTACAAATTATCGCCGAAGTCGCAACCACTACTTCGTACTGTTGTGCCCAGCGCGGGCTTGCGACTAGTTGGTTTGGAGGTGACAGCGTTGCGAATGACCGAGGGTCCTCGACGTCTGTCTCACCGTCCAGGAGCGACACTGACTCACGCTGCTATCTGGTGTTCACGAGGTGTTTGTCGCGCTGAAAACGGAGCGTCTCTGTAATTTTGTATCCCTGGTGATGTTTGTGCCTGGAGAGCACTATATAAGTGGTGCTCTTCAGGCACAATCTTCCTCAGCCTACGCAAGCTCAACTGATGAGGTTGAATTCCCCGAAACACTGTGTATTGAGCAGGGAGTGGTGCTTTCTTGCAGGTTTGCCGAGTCGAAGGTTCGATGGACTTCTCGTGTGCTCTGGATGGCAGTCGTGAGTCAGTCAAGTGTCAAGTAAAGTCGGCGGAATAGCGCGAGCTCCGGTGTGGGGAGCAAACCCTTTCTTACAAATTATCGCCGAAGTCGCAACCACTACTTCGTACTGTTGTGCCCAGCGCGGGCTTGCGACTAGTTGGTTTGGAGGTGACAGCGTTGCGAATGACCGAGGGTCCTCGACGTCTGTCTCACCGTCCAGGAGCGACACTGACTCACGCTGCTATCTGGTGTTCACGAGGTGTTTGTCGCGCTGAAAACGGAGCGTCTCTGTAAGTTTGTATCCCTGGTGATGTTTGTGCCTGGAGAGCACTATATAAGTGGTGCTCTTCAGGCACAATCTTCCTCAGCCTACGCAAGCTCAACTGATGAGGGGTGAATTCCCCGAAACACTGTGTATTGAGCAGGGAGTGGTGCTTTCTTGCAGGTTTGCCGAGTCGAAGGTTCGATGGACTTCTCGTGTGCTCTGGATGGCAGTCGTGAGTCAGTCAAGTGTCAAGTAAAGTCGGCGGAATAGCGCGAGCTCCGGTGTGGGGAGCAAACCCTTTCTTACAAATTATCGCCGAAGTCGCAACCACTACTTAATAATAATAATGATAATAATAATGTCTCTTTCCCTCAAACCAGTTAATAATAATAATAATAATAATAATAATAATTTGATAACCGCAATCAATAGAACTAGCTGAACCGACATTGTTGTACTTTATTCATGCAATGTAAAAACGGTGGAGACAGCAATAAACTTCACACCATTGGAATTGACTGCAGACGTGCAGAAAGAGCTCCTTTGCCGTGGCACTGATTTTGGCGTTCCCCCTACATCAAATAAAAAAGAAGTTATCATGACCGAGCTTGAATTGTTTTATCGAAAGTTATTAAGTTTTACGCCAACATTAGAGGCCCAACAATCAATATGCGCAGCAAAGATCCGAGCTGAGGCTGAGGAGCATGCGGACAAACTTCCAGATAAGCGATCATTTTCCTTAGGCCAGGAACACATGAAAGCCCTTAAGTTCCGCCTCGCAAATTTCACACCTATCAAATGAACTGACCAAGTACTATACTGCACTTTGCCTGAGCACCCATTATTATTAATAACACAATCCCTTGGCCTGGTGTTGGCGATGCCACTCTGCTCACGCCTGCCCATCACCAAACGACTCCCTACTTGTAGCGATCTCACTGGCCCATTGCCCGCCACCCTCCTGGCACCTCCACCCATCTGCTGTACACTGCCTCCCCATCGCCTCTTTCCGCGCTTTCATGCTCACACTTGCCTGTTGCCCGCCACCCTCCTAGCACTTCCACTGTCGCGCCTTGGCCCACGCCAGCTTTCTCCCCATACCTCACACCAGATTTAGCGCTAAATTGGGTTATGCTGGTGGCCCTATGTGTTTATAAGCATACTGTTGGGTAGACCCGAGTATCAGTTGTCTGATGATTGCCTAGCGGCATGAAACTCAGAGTTACAACCAACCTGAACGTCCTCCGCTGAGTCTGCTATGTAGGGGTTATATATTATACATGTACATGTATCATTATTGATAAGAATTATTGCCACACTCTGAACGTATTTTTTCATTCATTTATCAGCGTTTTGTACAAGCCTAATTTGCTTACAGAAAGATAGTATAAATAGGCTGAAATCTTTCAGGTAGCGGGTCGTGTTTGGTGTGGCCAAGCTTGCCCGATAGTGTTCTAGGTGAAATCATGTACGGCTGTTATGTGTTATCACTTTGTTTTTCTTTCTTTCTCTTTTTTTCATTTTTTCATTTGCAAGTTAATTGTGAGTTGTCAGTATGATGCAAGCCAGATATGGATTGATCGAAGCAGGATTGATTTGACATCACTGTCGATCAGAGTCATACTGTAGCCCAGCTGGTTAAAGCATTGCTCGCGAATAGCCAGGTCCCTGGTTCGAGTCCTGGTGGTGTGACTGATGATTTTTTTATATCTGGCTTGCAAGTGTTGAGTTTCGGAGAGAGAAGAGCAGTACGAGGCACGTGGCCTCTAATTTCCACATGTTGTGTATATGCATATACACATGCATAAACACATGCATAGAACATATCAGAAAAGCACCACAATCTGACAATTGTTCTGCCGGCATAATCAGCCAAGGTCTATCTACTTATACCTCATTCGTTCCTACTCGGAGGGAGTTGTAGTTGCTCGTGACAGTGCTCAATACAACAATACCTCCTCATTCATTCCTTTTACTGCGAGGATACAACACGGAAAACGTGGCCCCGGTGCATATTATCTGTTTTCTTGTTGCGTGTGTGTCTCGTAGGTATGTCATCTGCAAGCGGAGAGATTCGGCTGGTGTTCCCCGCATTGTCGTAATGAACGAGACGATCAAAAATGACTGTGCTGCAATGGAGCAGTTTTAATCCCTTTTTAGCGATATTGACTCGCTTGACTTTTTTATTAGGCTGTCAGAGTATTAGCGAAGCGGGCATTGAAACGTTCTCTGTCATTTTCCTATAAGAGTTTGCAGCCCTAACCCAATCAACTGGACCGTGTTAATATTAATATATCCTGCTACAACCGCTGAACCAGCACTGTATGGCGTGAATTAATGGACAGTGCAATTTTTTTGCACCTACATTATACATGTACATGTACATGTTCACTGTACAATACAAAATATGCTACGTGCACATCCCTACAAAAATAATGGAGATAATGAAAGGGACACCGACAAAATAATACAAACACAACAAGGGAGTATAGTAGGTGTTACAAGAGCTGTGCTGGTCAGGCCCAGCGCTCTTCTCCGACCATTCCGGTCTCGGAATCAACATGAACCGTGCGGGCCAAGCTATGAAAAATGCAACAGAAAATGGGCAAGACAGTATGTTGACGTGTTGTCTTTCGCTGAAAGTCTTAAAAAACCTCTCTATAGTTAGTACAACAAACTAACTGTCCTCCTCCAAGTGCTCTGAAGCCGACCATTGCTACCCTCTGTAGCCATACATGTAACTCACACCTATATAATATAAAATAAGTATAATTTCAAACAACGAATAGGTCACGGGTAAACATATTTTCCTTCTGAAAGCTGTTTCGCCTATCAAAAGCTCGTCGGAGAGGGTGATACTGATGTTGTAATTGACATGGCATGATTATAATCATTATGGTGTAGTGTGGGCGCAACGAACTACGTAAGGTGTAACACTGAGAAGTTACAAGATACAGTAAACCTGTAATGAAAGACCACCGTGAGTAGCGACCACCGTGAGTAGCGACCAGCCTGGTACTACCGAGCACTTCGCCAGACACGGACGGTCTCACATTCAATATAATTGATAGTCATAATTGTATTGTACTAGTAGATCTACTACCAGGGACTCGTATAGAGGGTCTATACGACTCCCTGCTACTACTAAGTACTAGCAGTAGTTTCCTTCACGCATGAGCTAGCTAGGCCATAGGGGAAAGCGCTGGTCTCGTGCAGCAGTGCAGAGTAAGCTAACCAAACACAACTGCGCACGACGGAAGCCACCTTCTGTCACACACGGCGCGTGATATAAAAATAAAGTCTGAGGAACAAATAAAAGGCCGTTTACTGCTCGCGTCCACCCGTGACGGGCTACTACAACTACGGTGCTGGGAACTGAAATCCGACCCCCTGAGCGGTGCGTTCACATTCTAGCTGTCTCTATCTTCGTAGTTTTACCATCCCGTGTTGGGTCTTTGCGATGTGAATGCACCGCTCAAGGGTCGGATTTCGTAGTACATGATTGCATTGTTGTCATGATTGTACTACTAGTAAACAAAACAGTGTTCTGTGGCCAAAGTCCAGCAGGCCAGCTACACACATACTTTTAATGAACACCTCACTCACGTGTGCTAGAACCAGGAGCGCCCAAGCTGAAACGTTCAAGAAGTGGTAAGTCGAACAACCACCATGAAGATCCTTGCAGCTCAGATCATCATGCACGCAGCTAGAAGTCACTTTCGATTTTTCTTTATAGTACTGTACGTTTTACATAGAAGAAGGATGCCAATTCAGCTTGGCTTCCGTTCAAGGTTACATTGATGGTAACGATGGTAAACGGTCATTCATTCTGACTCATCTGAGTGCTTGAGGCATCAAATAATTCGTAGGATGCATTAGTAGATCATGAAAGACAGTCTGAAACAAGTGCGAGCAAGGCGATCTTTTTGGACAGGTTCCATTCAACACAGAGTATGATAGCTGCTCTAAAAAACGCCAACGCGTGTGATTTCGAGCTGTCAGTTGCATCGGGTCTGCAAGCTGATTCAGCTCAGAACAGAGGGACTGATATCACAGCACAACTATCTGCTCCTACCGACTACACTACAGTACAGCGGCTGTCAGAGGCCATCGGCGTGAACCAGTCAAGCGATGACTTGTAATTGTGCCAGCTCAGCCCAGCGATGTTCTGAATAGCCGCAGAGAGTGTCAAATCAAGACGTGACCGGGCTCATATTATCATGTGAAGACCAGTCTGCTGCAAAGCAGAAAGTAACTCGCAGCGTTCGAATCTGATCTCAGTATCACCCCGCTGTTCTCCGATCAGCTTCATCTTCTTTTGATTTGATCAAACTTTCGCTGCAAGTAACCGGCTCGAGAATTATTTCAGAAGGGCTGGTGAAAGCGTGGACGTAGGCTGAACCGGCCATTCAAAGAAGTCCTGGGCCTAAAACGATTCCCAGTTTGTGGGACTGGAAAGGTGACGCTCAGGCCATCGACGTTATCAGGCACGCGCGGCCCACGAGTAGGCGCCTGCGCTGGCTCCCCATAATCGTGGACGCGTAACTGTTACTTTGAACAGTGACTGGCGCTTTGTGCAGCGAATTCGCCACTTCACAACGAAGAGCGGCACTTGAGAAGTCATTCCGCTCAGGTAAGAACCGAGTCTACATGACTGTATCGTGTGTATAGGAGAGGGGTTTTCTGAAGCATACTTGCGACATGAATATTCAAAATGACTGTGAGCCAGATTTTGGTAGAAACGGGCTGCGAAAAATACCCTATGACTGGCACTTGCAGAACGAGTGCATGCATGCATGCATGCTTGCTGTGTATGCTGTCCTGCGCCCCGTGGAATGGGGTAGCTCACGCGACACCAACAATGGCATACTTGCAGATTACTTGCAGATTCTGCAATGTGTGCATAATGACATGACCATTGACATGTAACACGTAGCTTTTGACCACTGCATTATCACGACTTGTGTGGCTGATAACGTTAGAAGGTGTGCTCTGTATGGGGGGTGTGCGCATGCACATAATACATAATACAATGACGTACATGTATAGGGGTGGATGACATGTAACAGGGGGACCAAGTAAGTAATAATATTAGTACCAAGTAAGTAATAATATTAGTACCAAGTAAGTAATAATATTAGTTACTGTACAAGCAGAAATATTCGTCTGGAATTTAATTTCGTCTTTTTCGTCCAAGGAGCTTTTGGACTAAATTTAATGCCGGACTAATGTCGATTTGTCCAGCTTTTCAATACACTCTTATGATCCATGGACGAAATTTACAACCGGACGAACTCCTTTTATTTGGGGTTGGGCGAATTAATTGACCGACGAAATGTCCTGCCTGTACAATACTCGCATTGCCTTTGACCACAGTTACTGGACATCAAGATAACGTTCTGGCTAGATGGACGTGAATGAGCTGCACTGCATGATTGTACACATTATATAATCCAATAGGGCATGAAAGTGATGACGTCAAAAACGGCCAGGGAGTAGTAAATTGACATCAGATTTCTATTTTGGATCCACTAAGGTGTGACTTTGCTTTTGCCTCAGTGTATGGGTGCATAGCAACCCACGCATGTCGTATGCAGGTGTGACTTTTCGTCCGCCATCAATTCTGACCCCACCCCCATTAGCCAACCCAGTCAATTTCACTGGCTATTAGGGTCCGGCGGATTCTGCCGGCAGAAAAATTGACAGAATTCGGTACTTTTCTGGTAAGTTTCATGCATGTTTAGTATGTGGATAAAGAAATGGAGCAGAATTCGAGGAATTGCCCGCCATAAGGTTTGTATGTTTCTGCCAATTTCACTGCTTTTCGAGCAGAATCTGCCACCTTTTCGAGCAGAATCCGCCGGTCCCTACTGGCTATATCACCTTGCTGTGCGTAAGACCGCTTGAAATGTGCTTGGATCCATACAAAACTGGATCCAAGTAGATCCAGTTTTTGAATTTTTGAAATTGCTGCTATGCTGTGACGTACATGTAGTACTTTCAAGCCATATACTAGTACAATACTAGTATTAGATAAAAAAGGATTTGAAATTTTTTTGGTTTGGGTTTGAAAATCTTTATTTTACATGTGCATTTTCTGATTTCTTCTCTAGTGTATGGTGTATTGCACTTTAATCCATTGTGTTAATTTGCCCGTAATAGAGGCCTATAAAAAAAAGTATTAGATAAACCTTGTTATACACGTAGCTGTCAAGCTAACAACATGATTGTAGATGTGCAGTGTAGCTCAGACATCAAGACAAGCACAGTAACTTAACGTTGGTAAGGTGGAATGGTGCGTACAAGAAGCAACAAACTGCCATGCAGGCAGAAAACGGCTAATTTTGGCAGGTACATTTTTTAGCATTTTCTGAATCTGGACGAATTTCACGATAAATTGAAATATTTTAGCGATCAGGGTTTCAGAGTTTAAAAAAATGACCAGTACTTTACTGCACATGCAAAGTTTTGATTTATGCGGCAAAACGTTAGCAAAAACACTCCCTTCGCTAAAATCACTCAAATACTACCGACGCTGAAGTTAGCCGTTATACAGTAGGTGAATTGCCAAGCTCCGTTGAAACCTAGTCCATTGATCTGAGTTTCCCGGATATCCTTAAACGCAAACACCCTCAGGGATCAAGGAGAGCTTGTGGACGTTCTGGAAAGTAGAACCAACTGTTGATCAGTCCCACACAGAAAACGGGACATGCTTCCTCTTTGACACTTTTCAACGATGATCCCCGATGGTAGGGTGCTATGTATGTGCGTGGTTCTTTTCAATTCATAGGTTTTCAATGTCTTCCTCACAGGTGTAGTTTTCTCGCTTCCAAGAATTGGGGAACTGATGTTAACCCTTTGTGACCCAGTGGCCCTAAAAAAAGTATCTCTGGTGTTCCTTTAAACTTCAATTAGAAAAGTCGGGTGTTCTTTCACCGATTTTCATAAACAAAGCATCTACGTTTCGAGAGGAACCTTGGCTATCGCGTCGAAGTTATCCGAAGTCTCTAGGAGGTACGATACCGCCATGGTGAGACTCGAAGTCGGAGGAAAACTGAAAATTCACGACGATCAAAAATTTCAAGCTGCACTTGGCGGGGGATTTCCCCAGAATGCAAGGTCATACTCAAGCATGCTGCATACCAAAACTTTGCGCTTGAAGCGAGCTTTCGGCTGTACAGTAAAACCTGTAACTACCGACCACCCTTGGTGCCAGCAAAAGTGGTCTTTAGTGGCAGGTGGTCTTTAGTTAGAGGTTTGCACCGCGCGACCATAATACCATGGATCCCATTATATGATATGTACGACTCGTATGTCAAAATGCAGCTAATACAATTTTGGAGGAGTTGCACAATGCCATTCTTATTTCAGATCAAACAACATTTAGAGACGGAAACAGGGAGAAGATTAATTTTTTTGCAGATATCAAATTCAGTTGCTACTTCTGAAGCGCCAGGAGTCGAACGTTCGCTGTGGAAGTTTCATTTTGCACTAGGCTTCAAATTTGTTCATGCGATCAATCGTACCAACTGTCCTTGTTGTGACTTTTTAATCTCTTGAACGCGATCCTTCTGCATCAGGACCTTGCAGCGCTGCTTTGTTTCTGGACTCCTTGGTGCCATCCTCGATTCGTCTATATGACTGGGGTGACAGAGCCGCTCAGTCATCGTTTCTCCTCTGAGTAGTAATATCGATCAGACAGCGCTCTCGATGCGCTCTCGGTGCGCTCTCCAAGACGTTTCCCATCATGTTCGTTCTTGACAGCACTTGAAATTTGGACAGGTGTAGTGCAGTCCACACCGACTCCACAGTCAAAATGACCTGCGCTCATTTGTTCAGCTGTAGTCTCGAAAGTATCCTTTCAGGACCATGGAAAATCAGCAAAGTTTCATGAAGGAGCTTCAAGCAATTGATTTCCTACATCGCGGTCGCTAGTTACGGGTCAAACATCCTCTTCGGGACAAAGAAAAAGGCGGTCGCTGGTCGCGTTCAGCAGGTAGTCGCTTGTCACAGAGCGTTTTTTGAATGTGAGACTGTCCGTGCCTGGCGAAGTGGTCGTTAGTACCAGACTGGTCGTTAGTCACGGTAGTCGTTAGTACCAAGCTGGTCGCTAGTCACGGAAATCTTTAATTAATAAAAATGTCATGTTTTACTGTAGTTTGTTTAAGGCCGATGTGATGAAGGAGAACGGAATGGCCACTGTTTCAACTTTGCTGGAGCTGTTCGCGCACGGCTGCTATTTTGAGCGGCATTCTAGGCCATGCAGAGCAGAGGCCATGCAGGTAGCTGGCTTGAGTGTGGTATTAGTCGCTTCGTCTTGCAAATACCTTTCCAGCTGTGGCTAGTTTGTAAAAATTGGTGAATCTTTGGTAGAGATACAAGCGAAAGTGCATGTTATTTGAGGGTGAGTAAATTGTCGTACATTCAGTGGGGTCTCAAAGGGTTAACCCTTTGAGACCCCACTGAAAGTACGACAATTTACGTACCTTCAAATAACATGCACTTTCACTCGTATCTCTGTGAAACATTCACCGATTTTTACAAACTAACCACCGTTGGAAAGGTATTTCCAAGACGAAGAGACTAGTACCACACGCAAGCCAACTGCCCGCACAGCCTCTGCTCTGCGTGGCCTATAATGCCGCCCAAAACAGCAGCCGTGCGTGAACAGCTTCAGCAAAGTTCAAACAGCCGCCATTCCACTCTCCTTCATCGCATCGGCGTCAAGCAAACTACAGCGGAAAGCTCGTTTCAAGCGCAAAATGTTGGTTTGCAGCATGCTTGAGTATGACGTACCATTCCGGGGAAATCTCCTGCCAAGTGCAGGGTGAAAATTTGAATTTTCCGATCTGAGTGCATTTTTCAGTTGGTC
>NC_088654.1:12617199-12679699 GCF_964019385.1 Sycon ciliatum | reverse complement strand
GCACTAGTAAAACAGATACATCAAAGCGAAAAATCGGCTTTTTAGACTGTGGTTGATGAGCTTGATCTATTCTCCCATTCCCGAATCCCTAAAGGAGATGCATTGGGCGAATTATCATTTGGTGGTCGTGTCCCAAACAAATAGAAAAGTGACTTCAACTGCTCTATTCAGTTGCTTTTCGCGAAAATAGAGCGGTTGTCAGTTGACAAACCCCCTTTTCCTTTCTATAATTCAGTTGCGTCATGTCCCCGAATGTCTCAGTGACTTGTCACCATGCAGTGGCGAATATACATGTATATGCTCAGTTGTCTGATGACTGCCTCGCGGCATGAGGCTCGGAGTTAAATCCAACGTGAACGTCCTCCGCCGAGTCTTCTTATAATACTGGCTCTATGTCTTTGCCACTGCAGCTGAATTTCCGCCCAGCCAGCAGCGTCCGTCCCATCCAGCTGGGAGATCCGCTGTTTCCGGTGGATGCGTTGCCCACGTATCTGCAGGATCCGGAGTGCAACGGGCACGAGACGAATCTTTTCCAGTGTCTGATCCTGCGTCCGCTTGGTACTGCTACAGACTGTGATAAGTTCAGCTCTATTGCAATAGCGTGTAATGGTAAGAAACTTGCTCATTTATGGAGGCGACGTGGAGACGATAGTCTTTATTAAAGCAATGACAAAAACTATGTGCACACACCTATGGCATTCAGGGTGACGAATAACATATTCTGGAATGTTTCCTTGTCACAATTATCAATGGAAGCTTGTGTCCATTGTTTATTTCCAGCATTTCCCTTTTGGCAGATAGTTTCCTGGCAACATCTGTCGCAAATGTGGCTATTTATAATAGAGCTCAGGCCTTTTTGTAAGCCCACAACAACAACAACAACGGCGACGACGACGACGTCGACGACGGCTACAACAACCACAACACCAGTTGTTACATCCTTATGACATTTACATGTAGGGTATGATTCTGTCTTCGGTGTTGGCCGAGAACATGATGATTATTGATATTATCGCAGAGTTCAGCCGCTCATAACCTGCTCATGAACACCTGTTATATAATGAGTCCACAAAGTCATGTGACCCTGTACACAGTCTTAGCCACAGTTTTGGGCTAGTGCTTACCGGCTGCGTTCGATTTCGGACTTGAATCGATTCATGAATCCATTCGCATGCATTCAAGACGTTCGATTTTCACGTCATGAGCCCTGGAAACGATTCGGAATCCATTCACCCTATTCACATGGAGTGATGTGAATAGCGCGAATTCATTCGCGGGCATAATCGAACGCACTCACCGAGTCCACTGTGCTCACCATTGACGACTCTCCATCATTCTGCCACTTGGTCACTTTTACAGGTATACTCATGTTTGAGAGACACAATGCGTTCTCCGTTTTCACAGTTCTGTCCGTCTGTGTCTGTGTCTCGCCGCATGTGTCTGTGTTTCGCCGCATGTGTGGGTGTTTCGCCGCATGTGCTGTGTTTCGCCGCGTGTGCCTGTGTCTCGTCGCACGTGTCTGTGTTTTCTGGATGTGTCTGTGTTTTGCCGCATGTTTCTGTGTCTCGTCGCATGTGTCTGTGTCACGCTGCCTGCGTCTGTGTTTTGCTGCGTGTACGTGTGTACCACACAAACGTCGTCATGATGTGTTCCAGGAACGCAGCCCATGCTCAGTCTCGCAGGTGGACCTTCACCTACCGTTGGTCGAGTGGAAAGAAGTGTTGGCTCGACGACAGGTTACGCGTGCGGTAAGTGATCTGTGTGTGAACTATGTATTGGTGTGTGTGTGTGTATGTGTGTGTGTTTGGCGGTCAATTCGTCAGCCTTGCAAGCTGTTGAATGGTGCAATCCCAACACAAGGTGCTATGGCTTCTCCTGTAGCATCGCTATCATCGCTTCCGGCAATGGGCGTCCAATGGTCCAATGGTGTTTGTTTGTATGTGTGTGTTTGTGTGTGTGTGAGAGAGAGAGAGAGAGAGAGAGAGAGAGAGAGAGAGAGAGAGAGAGAGAGAGAGAGAGAGAGAGAGAGAGAGAGAGAGAGAGAGAGAGAGAGTGTGTGTGTGTGTAACACATCATTGAATATATGAGCCCCGGCCAGCGAAAACCAGCACTTGTGTACTTGATATCAATCATCAAAATGTGACGTCAAAGTTTGGGACGCGCAGTGAGCTGGCTTTTGAAGATTCTTTTTCGATCGAGTGGGTGTCTTTGTTGTCAAAGGAGTTTCAAGTGTCTTCAAATGTCTCTGGTCAATTGATTTTAGCGCTAGGTGAGAGCTCGTCACACGGAGGTTGAGTTTAGACACAGCGATGGCGACAGGTGTCACGACAAAGGCTTAGGTCCAGAGTTGTCAGCGTGAGACTCCCTGTACGAAGCGGCGCTGAAAGTTAGTTCGCGATCGGAATTATTTCTTTGGTGGCGATCTCGCTGAGTTTGTCCAGCAGTGGCGAGTCTCATATGCATAGCAATGAGGAGCCCTCATAAAATCGACACTGGATACTGGTGGCGACGATAGTCAGTGCTGGAGTAATAGCGACTGCGAGGAGAAGCTGAATGTCGACCCGCTGAGCGATCCGTATTTCTACATCGACAACAATGATGTTGCAGACACTGATGGAGTGCTTCCCATGGCGCAAAACAGAACGTAGTATTATCAGTACTTTACCTTGCCAGACGGCGCCAAGCTGGCTACTGCCTGTGCTGAGAAAGGGGATCCCTAAAAACTCAAACCGGCTGAACGCTTTGGGGCAACATCTTCACGTGCTACAAAACGCGAGTATTCGCTCATATCATTGAAATACAATTATGCTGAAATCATGGTCTGAGTGAAAGTGTGCAAGGGAGTGGATGTCAGTGGTATTGGTCAGTACATCTATCAGTATGGCAAGCTTTGGGACAACACTCAAACTGCCAGCACAGAGGTCCCTGAACACAATTTGGAAGGCCAGCCACCAATCATCGTTTTGCACTCTGGTGTTGTAAAGAAGGTAGTGATGTATACGGAATATCGTCACACTTCTGAACTACTCATGCCTGCAGCATCCAGAGGGCAAGCCTGACTTGCATTCTGTTTACTTACATGTACCTGTTCCACATCACAATTAGAAACTGTAGGATCAACTTGCATGGAGTCACTAGGCATTGATGCGGCGCCAACTGTACCGAATCTTGACCTGTGTGACTTCAAACTCTATTTTCCATGCTTTCGCTTATCAGATTGCCACCAAACTTGATAACTTGAATGATTAATAGTGTAGAAACAATTTCGAGGGGAAAATAATTTTTGAAAAAATTACACATGTTCAGGTTTCTGCTGGCTGGTGCTCATATTTAATCATTGTTCAGCATGGTTACTCTTCAGTCATGACTTTCCACTGATGAATGTGACAAGAAAATTAATTCTGGTAAACTTTCATGACTTCGTTGTAGTGTGGCGATGACTGCAGAATTTGTTCTCTTTATTGCTATTATAAAATTGTTGTCTCCACGTTGATTATTTAAATAAATAAAACAGTCAACTCTGCGTATAACGACACTCGGCGGGGCATCAGAAAAGTGTCCTTATTTGCGAAGTGTCCATACACCCGAAGTCTCATTTTATGTATTACAATTAGATTGCACTTTTCTCTGGGCATCGAAATTCTGTCGTTATTCGCGAGTTGTCGTTATATCCGCAGTCGTTATTTGCCAAGTTTACTGTAGATGCTTGCGCGCCCATATTTGCTATAGCTTCCCAGGCCCTTTACCTTGCATTCTCTCTCACTCGAACGATCTCTCTCTCTCTCTCTCTCTCTCTCTCTCTCTCTCTCTCTCTCTCTCTCTCTCTCTCTCTCTCTCTTTCTCTCTCTCTCTCTTCCATAATGTAGTCGTTTCGTTTGTCTTTGTCTCCCTCTCTTCGTCTCCTATTAATAAATGCCGTTCCCCCTACCCGTGCCCGTTGTTCGTTGTATCTGGGAGGATAAGACATTTCCGTTACCCAACATACGCATGCATGTGTGTACTCTGTGCCCATATTCGACAGCGCTTGTCTCTTGTTGCTGTTCGATCTTTCCTTTGTTCCTGATGAGTCGTCCTCTGAATTCTTCGTTGCATTATTCAATACTAAATTATTCAGTGATCATAGACTTGATGATAACGCGGTGTTAAGGCCACACTTTGTTTTTTCTATGTTTCTCGTCATCGGCCGCGTAGGTTTTCAGAAATTTCGGAAGAAAAAAAAAGTTCATACTACGTACATGTGTACATGTATGTACGCTGCACATGCTGCAGCAGCTAGATGCGTCAATCAATAGTCGTAAACGTTTGCAACACAGCATGCAGCAAAGGAGCCGTTCTCTGCGATGAAGGCTGTCATGACGAAGCTTTCAGTCGTTCACAGGCTGAGCTGAGCCTCGTGGGTCCCAGGAACAGTAAGTCGGACGAGTTCCGCGGCAACTGGCGTCTGGCGTCTGGCCGTAGGCAGAAAATCGAAGCAATATACGCATGGCAAGGAAAAGATGAGCAGCATGGAGACAAGAGTTTGATAAGCGGACACAAGAGAGAACGTTGAAGTAACAAAACCAAAAATTAATGACGAGTGGGAAACGGTTGTTGATGCGATCGCAGATAAATGTATGTTCTCTTCGCCATCTCGTAATCAAACTTTATGCTCTCATTGACATTGTTGCAGTTTGCCTGATATTCGTGGGCTGATGTGATAATGTAGTGCAATCATGTATGGGAGTACATGTACATGATTGTACAATGTAGTGCTGTATACATGGTATACGCAGTGTCTTGTATGAATCACGCATATACATGTACATTGTAAAATGTATACAGTTTCAGTAGAAATTGTTCTTGTTTTTTCCTTGGCTTTTGTTTTTTTCCGCCCGCCCGCATACCTTTTGTTAAAATTTGCCGACGAGAAACATAGAAAAAACAAAAGTGTGGCCTAATAGTAATAAACAATCGACGAGGAGACAATAGTCGTAAAATGGCAATAAATAAGATAAATTGTGCACTCATAACAACAGCAAAAATGAAGAAAGTCAAGTTCCATAACGTTTTCTTGTGACTGTCATCAGTGGAACGCCGTCACATAAAAATGTAATAACTAAAACACACACTTATATACATGTAGCTAATATGGTTTCAGGTAGAAATACAGCAGCTAACAAGTACAAAAAGCGAAGTTTGCACCTTTGCAATGTGTGAATATAGTGTATGTGAGAAAGGTAGTGGCAGAAGTAATACACACGCACCATTACATTCATTCACACAGTATCACATTCATCTGCCACTACCTTTCTCACATACACTATATTCACACATTGCAAAGGTGCAAACTTCGCTTTTTGTACTTGTTAGCTGCTGTATTTCTACCTGAAACCATATTAGCTACATGTATATAAGTGTGTGTTTTAGTTATTACATTTTTATGTGACGGCGTTCCACTGATGACAGTCACAAGAAAACGTTATGGAACTTGACTTTCTTCATTTTTGCTGTTGTTATGAGTGCACAATTTATCTTATTTATTGCCATAATAGTAATAAATAAATAATTATATATTTTTTAATGTTCTGATCTTTTGCCCAGCTGCATTCTTTTACATGCCGGAGGCGAAGGTTGCGTGCCGGCAATTGGGCTTCCGGTCGGCCATGCGCGTCCTGGATTCAGGTAGTTATGGCAACGGTACTGGGAAACCTCATTACTCTCGTTTGCTCTGCCGTGGCGACGAGACGTCCCTGGATGACTGTGCGAGTAACTCTGTGCTCGCGGAGCAGTTCTGTCCGGATGATGGACCGGCAGCAGCTATCGAGTGCTCGGGTAGGTTGGCTGGGTAGTGACTTAGGGCAAATGGTATTACTGGAAGTACTCGTATGTGTGTGTGTGTGTGTGTGTGTGTGTGTGTGTGTGTGTGTGTGTGTGTGTGTGTGTGTGTGTGTGTGTGTGTGTGTGTGTGTGTGTGTGTGTGTGTGTGTGTGTGTGTGTGTGTGTGTGTGTGTGTGTGTGTGTGTGTGTGTGTGTGTGTGTGTGTGTGTGTGTGTGTGTGTGTGTGTGTGTGTGTGTGTGTGTGTGTGTGTGTGTGTGTGTGTGTGTGTGTGTGTGTGTGTGTGTGTGTGTGTGTGTGTGTGTGTGTGTGTGTGTGTGTGTGTGTGTGTGTGTGTGTGTGTGTGTGTGTGTGTGTGTGTGTGTGTGTGTGTGTGTGTGTGTGTGTGTGTGTGTGTGTGTGTGTGTGTGTGTGTGTGTGTGTGTGTGTGTGTGTGTGTGTGTGTGTGTGTGTGTGTGTGTGTGTGTGTGTGTGTGTGTGTGTGTGTGTGTGTGTGTGTGTGTGTGTGTGTGTGTGTGTGTGTGTGTGTGTGTGTGTGTGTGTGTGTGTGTGTGTGTGTGTGTGTGTGTGTGTGTGTGTGTGTGTGTGTGTGTGTGTGTGTGTGTGTGTGTGTGTGTGTGTGTGTGTGTGTGTGTGTGTGTGTGTGTGTGTGTGTGTGTGTGTGTGTGTGTGTGTGTGTGTGTGTGTGTGTGTGTGTGTGTGTGTGTGTGTGTGTGTGTGTGTGTGTGTGTGTGTGTGTGTGTGTGTGTGTGTGTGTGTGTGTGTGTGTGTGTGTGTGTGTGTGTGTGTGTGTGTGTGTGTGTGTGTGTGTGTGTGTGTGTGTGTGTGTGTGTGTGTGTGTGTGTGTGTGTGTGTGTGTGTGTGTGTGTGTGTGTGTGTGTGTGTGTGTGTGTGTGTGTGTGTGTGTGTGTGTGTGTGTGTGTGTGTGTGTGTGTGTGTGTGTGTGTGTGTGTGTGTGTGTGTGTGTGTGTGTGTGTGTGTGTGTGTGTGTGTGTGTATGTGTGTGTGTGTTGGGGAGGGGATGCAAGTTTGTGTTTCCGCGTGTGTTTATGTGTGGATGTGGCCGCTAGCCCGCGGAGCTTGCTGCGTACCGTACTCAACCGACCTACCCCATATCTGTCGGCCCTTTGTATGAGCGGAAATGTGACCGACTTATGCCAATGCTCAGACAGGACTAATGTGTGTGTGTGTGTGTGTGTGTGTGTGTGTGTGTGTGTGTGTGTGTGTGTGTGTGTGTGTTTGTTTTTGCATGGGGAGGACAGTGAGGGGAGGGGGGGGGGGGGGGTGCGTGCTTGCGTACCACTGACCAGGAGTGTTCATTCATTCATGTGTGTGTGTGTGTGTGTGTGTGTGCATGTTTCTCTGTGTGTGTATGTGTGTGTGTTGTTTCCCTATACCACTCGATGGCTGCCATCTGCTCAGATGATCCCGGTAGCACCGGAGCATCAGTGTCACCAAGCACCAACACTGTCACCATGACAACACATACAGGGTCAGGATCGGACGAGGTCGCCTCCTCTTCAAGCAAATCGTGGGGCAGCGATTCGCGCTCCATCGCTCTCATCGTCATCCTGGTCGTGCTCTTTGCTCTGCTCGCCGTGGCTGTCGTTTTCCTCATTATCCAGCATCGCAGGAAATCTTGATCTAGCGCTTCGTCCGTTTTCTCGCGAAAACCGTAACCTCTGCGGCATGGAGATGTACAAGTTAGCGAGCAGACTGTATCAGGATACTAGCATGTGTGTAGGTGCATGAGCAATGATGATTGAGGCAGGGAAGAGGAGCGCTTGTGGCGGCAGAGGCAATATGCAGTGATTGTCCTCTTATCAATGCTGCAGCTCCTTTTTCTCTTTTTTTTCTTCTTTTTATCCAGTGTCCTCCCCGGGGTACAAGTCTGACCCTCCCACCACCCCCAACCCCGTCCTGCCCCGGGGTACAATTCCCACTTCTTGAGTTTTTCTACTCTTTTATCATTCTAAAAGCATTAATTTTTTGATCTGAGCACTATTTTAACGAAATATCATTAACCCAGTCTGTGGAATTCACTGTGGCCTGAGAAGGGCACATCTGCCGTAATGTGGTTGAAGAAGAAATTGTTCAATCTCTCCTACAGCTGTAGGATTTTTATTTCAGGTATTGAAGATTTCGCTTACTCAATCTGCGGACAGAACTGTTTCGTTCTTTGTGGACTCTTCGTTATGTTGTTGTTGAATTCTTTATTCTCACAATGGCACCATCGCCAATAAGAGTTGTTGTTATTGTTGTTGTTGTTGTTGTTGTTGTTGTTGTTGTTGTTGCTGTTGCTGTTGCTGTTGCTGTTGCTGTTGCTGTTGCTGTTGCTGTTGCTGCTGCTGCTGCTGCTGCTGCTGCTGCTGCTGCTGCTGCTGCTGCTGCTGCTGCTGCTGCTGCTGCTGCTGCTGCTGCTGCTGCTGCTGCTGCTGTTGCTGTTGCTGTTGCTGTTGCTGTTGTTGTTGTTGTTGTTGTTTGAATTCTTTTATTCTCACGATGGCCTGTGGCCAATAAGAGAAAAATAATTACAGGCACGGGGATCAGATACAGAGAGATCAAAGTTTAGCTGCTTGCTGAGGCAGTAGCGATGGCAATACTAATTGGGAGTTAATCACGTAGGCTGGGCGCAATGGAGCTATAGATGTGCTGAGCAATGTGAGCAAGTACATACGGAAGAGATGACAAGTGGTAGGATGTTTGCTTTGAAATCTCGTTTGGGGTTGATTTGCCGGATGCTGGGTGGGATGCTATTAAAGAGATCAAGAGAAGCATAGATGGGGGAGTCTCTTAGCCGGTTTGTACGTGTTGTGGGTAGCTCAAAGGTTCGGGGGAACCTGAGCGTGCGAATGGGTTGTATTCGGGGTAGGTGAATTGCAAGAAGGTGTGGTGGTGCATATCTATGATGCAGGCTCTTTATTCTCACAATGGCACCATCGCCAATAAGAGTTGTTGTTGTTGTTGTTGTTGTTGTTGTTGTTGTTGTTGTTGTTGTTGTTGCTGTTGTTGCTGTTGCTGTTGCTGTTGCTGTTGCTGTTGCTGTTGCTGTTGCTGTTGCTGTTGCTGTTGCTGCTGCTGCTGCTGCTGCTGCTGCTGCTGCTGCTGCTGCTGCTGCTGCTGCTGCTGCTGCTGCTGCTGCTGTTGCTGTTGCTGTTGCTGTTGCTGTTGCTGTTGTTGTTGTTGTTGTTGTTTGAATTCTTTTATTCTCACGATGGCCTGTGGCCAATAAGAGAAAAATAATTACAGGCACGGGGATCAGATACAGAGAGATCAAAGTTTAGCTGCTTGCTGAGGCAGTAGCGATGGCAATACTAATTGGGAGTTAATCACGTAGGCTGGGCGCAATGGAGCTATAGATGTGCTGAGCAATGTGAGCAAGTACATACGGAAGAGATGACAAGTGGTAGGATGTTTGCTTTGAAATCTCGTTTGGGGTTGATTTGCCGGATGCTGGGTGGGATGCTATTAAAGAGATCAAGAGAAGCATAGATGGGGGAGTCTCTTAGCCGGTTTGTACGTGTTGTGGGTAGCTCAAAGGTTCGGGGGAACCTGAGCGTGCGAATGGGTTGTATTCGGGGTAGGTGAATTGCAAGAAGGTGTGGTGGTGCATATCTATGATGCAGGCTATGAGCAGTTGTTGTTGTTGTTGTTGTTGTAGAAGCTAAGCGAAGACGAATTGTGACAAACCGAAACGCCAACATCCTACTGAACAGCTTCACTATCCTGTATGATGGACTAGTTATGTACATGTACAATAACAAGTATTAGCTATCCAGTCCAGCAAGTGGACCGGAGGTTGACCCTCGCTTGGCAGGTCTAGACCGAGGCCTAGTCTCCTGACGGATTCACCACGGGAAGGTGAGGGTCGCCGAATCCCGGGCAGTCTACGACCTTACCACCATGGAGACGGACGTTGTGCTGGTCACTGACAGCCTCTCCCTCGTAGATGCCCTCCGTGGAGACCCATACAGGATCAGCCCAGACACCATTGCTGCGTTCGATGCTCTGACAGAGGTTGCTCGGAAGGCTCATTCCATCAACCTTGTCTGGATCAGCAGCCACTGCGGTGTTGCTCTCAATGACAAGGCGGATCGCCTTGCGCGGAATGGAACACAGTGTGTACAGGCCCAGGTTCAGCTACCTATCCAAGCTGCCAAGGCTTCAATTCGGTCTGCAACCGCATACCCCCGGCCATTACTCAACACCAGCAAGTTCCGCAGCCCTCCGTCCCGGCATGAGACCACCATCTTCAATCAGCTGCTCACTGGCCATTGCAGCCTGCTGAATAAGTACTTGTTCCAGATTGAGGCGGCACCTTCACCCGACTGCACTCACTGTCCTGGAACAGTTGATGATGCTGCCCACCTCCTGCTAGCTTGCCCTGCCAGACACAGCAGTCGAGCAGGTACACGTCTATGTACCTTCACATCAGTCAGGGAGGCAATTCTCACACAACCATCAGAAGCTATCCAGTTCTTGCAACTGGAGAAACTGATCTAAGTTTCTACTACATGTACACTGTACTCTCACAGTCATTTTCATATTTATTATGACTTGTAGTTACCGAAGAAGAAGAAGAAGAAGAATAACAAGTAGTTCCACACGACGTACGTTTCGCCGTATAGGTCATGACGGCTCGTCAGGTGTGCAAATTTGAACTCGGATGGTGAGCCAATATAGTTAGGATGAAGAAAGGGAAAGGACAAAATGTTACGAGTTATGACAAACTGTCCACCAACGTAACCAGATCTTATTCAGTCAGCAAGTGCGACAAAATGGCACAAAACTGACAAGGAGTACAGAGACATTCGGCGACCTGACACCTAGCTCCAACACTTCTCCAAGACGCAAACCAACAACCTTCCAACTTGGAAGGCTCAGGTTCGAAAAGGTCCAAGAGGGGAAGGAAAGCGCAACGAAGAAGAGCATGAGCTACGCATCACGGCAACAAAGAATGCCGAAAGTTACTGGATGATGACGAAACTAGTAAGACTATTGGACAGACCGGCCTTACTACAACTCGACGACGCAAAGCAACAGACCGCCCAACTTGGGAGGCTCAAGTTTATGTAATAGACATAGAAGGGCAGTACACGTTGTCAGTTTTGTGCCATGTTGTCGCACTTGCTGACTGAATAAGATCTGGTTACGTTGGTGGACAGTCTGTCATAACTCGTAACATTTTGTCCTTTTCCTTCCTTCATCCTAATTATTGTTATTATTATTACTAAATTTTATTAGTTGCTGTCTGATGATCGGTTAAAACCGTGAAACTCAGAGTTACAGAAGAAACGCTTTCCGTCCCTCTCAAGTGTGTTTACTAAATTTTATAATTTTTTTTAAAGGGCATTCCCACAGGCCTAAGGCCTTCTTACGGGGTATGCTGGTTTCGCTATACAAATGCCGCCGCCGCACACACTTTCTGCACAAGCGTGGTCACGTGGTCACATCACAGCAGTCTCTGTACCGGTAATGTGGGTTTTGTGGGTTACGAACACGAATGTATGAGAATAGCATGTGGTATGAACTAGAGTAAATATCGTGACAAGGTATTAAAAATGTGCTCCGTTGCAGCACAGTTGTCTTAATCCTCTAGTTCATGACGAAAATGCGGGGAACACCAGCTGCATGTCTCCGCTTCCAAGGGACATACCTGCAAAACACGCAAATAAGAAGGAAACATAAAATTATACATATGACCGTTGGGTGATATTTTTCCGTTTCGTATCCTCGACGCGAAAGGAAAGAATAAGAATGGACTCGAATGGAGAGCCAAGGATTATTAATTATTATTATATGCATTCCCGCGGCAGCGTCAACAGTTATGCTTGATCCACACGTTCGTTTATGCTGGACATTGAAACAAAGCAGATGTAGACAGCTCCTAGAGAATGGGGCTCTAGAAAACCAATGATCGAAGTTAGTCCTTCAGTAACATGGAGCGTCATAAAATTGGTCTCATTGGAATTGGAAAAATGTCATCATTATTGTCTCCTCATGTAGCATCATGGTCAATGGGTGGCTAGATAATTATACGTATGAGGTTGAGTTGCCAGATAATAATATTATTATTAAAAGATTCATAATGGGTTTGCTCCCACACTGGAGCTCGCGCTATCCCGCCGACGACTTGACACTTGACTGACTCACGACTGCCATCCAGAGAACACGAGAAGTCCATCGAACCTTCGACTCGGCAAACCTGCAAGAAAGCACCACTCCCTGCTCAATACACAGTGTTTCGGGGAATTCACCCCTCATCAGTTGAGCTTGAGTAGGCTGAGGAAGATTGTGCCTGAAGAGCACCACTTATATAGTGCTGTCCAGGCACAAACATCACCAGGGATACAAACTTACAGAGACACTCCGTTTCCAGCGCGACAAACACCTCGTGAACACCAGATAGCAGCGTGAGTCAGTTATCGCTCCTGGACGTGCGACTAGGTGGTTTGGAGGTGACAGCGTTGTGAATGACCGAGGGTCCTCTTCGTCTGTTCTCACCGTCCAGGAGCGATAACTGACTCACGCTGCTATCTGGTGTTCACGAGGTGTTTGTCGCGCTGGAAACGGAGTGTCTCTGTAAGTTTGTATCCCTGGTGATGTTTGTGCCTGGACAGCACTATATAAGTGGTGCTCTTCAGGCACAATCTTCCTCAGCCTACTCAAGCTCAACTGATGAGGGGTGAATTCCCCGAAACACTGTGTATTGAGCAGGGAGTGGTGCTTTCTTGCAGGTTTGCCGAGTCGAAGGTTCGATGGACTTCTCGTGTTCTCTGGATGGCAGTCGTGAGTCAGTCAAGTGTCAAGTCGTCGGCGGAATAGCGCGAGCTCCAGTGTGGGAGCAAACCCATTCCTAAACAAAATCATCGCCGAAGTCGCAACCTCTATTTCGTACTGTTGTGCCCAGCGCGGGCGTGCGACTAGGTGGTTTGGAGGTGACAGCGTTGTGAATGACCGAGGGTCCTCTTCGTCTGTTCTCACCGTCCAGGAGCGATAACTGACTCACGCTGCTATCTGGTGTTCACGAGGTGTTTGTCGCGCTGGAAACGGAGTGTCTCTGTAAGTTTGTATCCCTGGTGATGTTTGTGCCTGGACAGCACTATATAAGTGGTGCTCTTCAGGCACAATCTTCCTCAGCCTACTCAAGCTTAACTGATGAGGGGTGAATTCCCCGAAACACTGTGTATTGAGCAGGGAGTGGTGCTTTCTTGCAGGTTTGCCGAGTCGAAGGTTCGATGGACTTCTCGTGTTCTCTGGATGGCAGTCGTGAGTCAGTCAAGTGTCAAGTCGTCGGCGGAATAGCGCGAGCTCCAGTGTGGGAGCAAACCCATTCCTAAACAAAATCATCGCCGAAGTCGCAACCTCTATTTCGAAAAGATTCATAAAGTAATATTATTATAGAATTATTTATAAATGTAATAAGAACCAGGGAACTACAAGTTACACTGTAATGCCCGCTAACACTAGAACGGCAGTACTGTTGGTCAGTGTCGTGCAATGTTATTATTATTATTTATTCATATTTTGATAGGGCAATCCCCACAGACTCAAGGTCTTCTTACGGGGTACCCTAAGAATGAAAGTAATGCATGGCGAAATAGGGCTGGCGATGCAGTTATCGCATGAGCGGATTGTTTAGTGACTGGTGGTGTGAGTGGACATAACAGTGTAACTTGCAGTGCATTGGTCCTTTTTTGTCTTCCTTTTTTCCTTTTTTTCCTTTTTTTATTTATTTTTTATTTTTTAGGAAAGAACAATGTGTATCAAGATTCCATAAACTTTTGGGCAGTACACATGTACAAGCAGGTACTGGTAGACCACCTTGGTGGACAATGCCGGCAGAAGGATGGGTAGGGTTTGGTGCCTTTTTATGGTGCATGCTCGGCAGGTGGACAAAGAAATGGATTTGAATGCAAGGAAGTGCCTTGTATGGTTCCGCCAACTTCACTGCTTTTCGAGCAGATTCCTCCGATTTTTCCATTATGATGTTGGGAACGCTTTGTCACCACGCCAGTGTGCTTTGTGACGTGTAGAGTTTTAGCGCAACCTATTCTGGAAACCTCTCTTTCTCCTTGTGATTGTCTTAGCACCTGTGATAGTTGTGTCGGTAGGGTTCATAACGCCTCCGTTCTACACTATTTCATTCGTGGTCATTTTTCACACATGATAGTTCGTTGAGTGTACTCACATTGCGCCAATATCCTCTATAAAACAATTATCATTTTATTCAACATCTACCTCTACTCTGATGAGTTCCCAACATCATAATGGAACGAAAAAAGGCGTGTCAGGACTCAGGAGCACCTTCTAGCTGTTGTGAAGTTTGACTGCCGGGTACAGTGTTGTTGTTCTTGTTTATTTATTTTACATCGCATGGCAAACGGCCAGTTCTGCCCAATATTATGAAATCGATGACAACCAGTGAGAAGAGTCAGAAGTGAAGAGAAAAAGAAATGAAAATAAAAATACGAAAATGGAAGTAGCAATGAGCGGAGGCAGGGTCAAGACGAGCAGAAAAAATGGATCTCAAATTTACAAATCGGGTCATCGTAGCATGATTCTATCGAGCCTCATCAGCAGGTGACGAAAGTCATTACATTTAACCGAAGTAAAACACCCGTAGAATGCGTTTGAATTCATGGGCAGATACTATGGACGTCATACAGTCGGGCAAGCCATTCCAGAGTCGGCAGCTGGCTAGAAGCGGTCGGCATGCGCCAGAAGCACTGTGGGCCAGGGGGAGGGGAAGGTTGCGTCCCAATTGACCTCGAGTGGTCATGCCTGTCGGCGGGCCTTGCAATACAATTCGGGACAACAACAGCTCTCTGACGATTCCAGAACGGATTCTAAATGTCAGGAGTCGGAGCTTGCATTCCCCTCATTCCAGCACTGGGGAAACACCCAGCCTGGTGTACAGGGGAAGAGTGTGTTCGGGCTGGTGGCTGCAAGCGTCGTGTGGTCAAACAAAATCTACTACTATTTGACGGACCTACTGAAGATGGCATCACCAAATTTTAACTACCGTACTGGCAATATATGTTGCCGCGTAACGCGTAACGCAGGGGGGTGCGGCGTAAAGCGCGACCAGGCTAGTGCGACACATTTTCGTTGCATTTGTAACGCGCGTCCGGCGGGGTGCGGTGATCTTTTCATTGCAAAAAAGGCTGAAAACTGTGAAAGCACGTGTACCGCGTGGTGAAAAGTTCAAAACTGGACGCAGCAGGAAGTCATGCAATAGCAAAAAAAGGACTGCGGCAATATAGAAACCTGTGTAACGGCTCCTGTGCGACTTTGCATGTAACGCCCTGCGTGCGGCAAACATGTGCCAATGTAACGCTTCATGGCCTCACTGCGACCATATATATTGCCAGTACGGTACTAGTATTACATGTATTGAACTCTTCCAACTCTTCCAATAATTACATGTATTGTCAAAAATAATTTCACATTACGAATAATGTTGACAGCACACATTGATCCTCTTGCTATGGAACTTGTTGAATTTGGGGATAAGGCATTAGGGCAACCACGCACACACTACATGAAATCAATGAAACATTTATAAGGGCGCGTTTGGTTGGTACGAACTAGAACAGGATTCACCAGAACAGCGCGTTTGGTTGGGACTGCACCTGTTCTGGGTCGGCCAGAACATGTTCTGCTTGCTCCGGCCTCGAGGCCGGAGCAGACCGAGCAGTTTCACTTTTTCACAGTGAAACCTGGCGGGAACATCGATTTTGTTCCCAAATGATCACGTGCATACCCTTTTGGGTTGGACTCGTCGTACCGTACAAAGTGACCATGGTGATCCATACACATTTTGAAAAATGCACCAAGTTTGGCACATTTTTCCACAAAAATTTGCTCTGTTTCTGGAGTAGCGTTTGGTTGGCATGAGGCTGCTCCATGTGCACCAGCTGTTCGATCCTGTTCTAGATCGTACCAACCAAACGCACTCTAAGTTCAGAGCCTGGCCATGATCCATACCCCGATGTACATGTATGTAAAACTAAACATTACATAATAGAGAGGTTCCAGAGTACGATTTTTCGTGCCAAAATCCGTAGAGGCGCTCCGAATTTTTATACGTCGTTTTCGAGCAGTGAAATGTTCCGGAGTACGAAACTTATGTGTACTGTATATCACCTTATTTTCGGTGTTGTAAAATTTCGGTAAAAGCCAACCCCTGACCTTTCGGTGTAAGGATAAATTCGGTATGCATGGCACCCAAAAAAAAAAGAAAAAAAGGGGCTCTTGCACTACCGTAATATCTCCGGCTAGCTGGCTAGGCTAGGCTCCACATACATGTACATGTATGCATAATTATGTACATATACATGTACTCAATCTGCGGACAGCATGCTGTTTCATTCTTTTTGAACTCATCAGCGCAGCACCGTGAGGAAATGAGGCCGAACCTGATAGCAATGGAAATAAAAATTTCCAATCAGGCCCGAACGTACCTTGCCAGAGTGCTCAAACTGACAAGTCAGTGAGCTCTGCATAACGCAAACAGCAAAGGCACTACCCCACGCAAGAGTGCTCAACTGCTACAAGAGCAGGAGCGAAATACTCAATCTGCGGACAGCATGCTGTTTCGTTCTCTTTGACCTCAGCAGCGCAGCACATGTACTACCAGTAGACAAGTTGATTTTTTTTAATTGGACAGTGATTTTCATGATTTTTTACATATTTTGGTATTTCGGAAAATTTAGGTGTAATGTTAAATTAAGTAATCCAAGACGAGTTCCGAAGTTACCGAAATTTAAATTACACCAAAATAAAGGTGTTATACAGTATGCCGTCATTGCCTAGGTTACGATCGCAAACACGTGTTGCAAAAGAAGGATCCACGAGCGGGATTCGAACCCAGCACCCCTGTCTTTCCGGGACAGTGTCCTACCGATTAGGCTACTGGGGATCACACACACTCATGGGTCCTTCTTGCTACACTGCTCCCCCGCCCCAACAGGCTGTGTCCTCACGCCGCACCTACTCGCGGGGGTACGATGGGTCGTGGGCTCGAGCCATTGCCAGGCGCCAATGTTGGGGCGGGGGAGCAGTGTAGCAAGAAGGACCCATGAGTGTGTGTGATCCCCGGTAGGCTAATCGGTAGGGCGCTGTCTCAGAAAGACAGGGGTGCTGGGTTCGAATCCCACTCGTGGATCCTTCTTTTGCAACACACATCACATTCCCGGGCTATGCCGTTTTTTTGAAAATTTGTACCGAAATCAAAACTTACCGCGGAAAATCAATGTTTCTCGTACCAAATTTGTACCGGAAAATCTTTCTGCACCCGATGACGCAAAATCTCCATATATAACATTGTTCGTATGAAAGCCAGTAGGAGCGTACGGTCCACACCAAGAGAACATGTACTCTTGCCCACACGGATTCTCCGTGTCTAAAAATCATATGGAGCACGCCTGGTAAAATCCGTAGCGCCCATACGGATTTTGTCACGGAAAATCGTCCCTATCTCTCCTCTTTCTCTCTTCCTGTTTGTCTCTCTCTCTCTCTATCTCTTTCTCTTTATCTCTCTCTATCTATCTCTCTCTCTCTCTCCTCTCTCATCATGCATGCCTTACATTCTCATGTAATATTTCTTTCCTTTCGTCGTCATTTTGTGAGAGCTTGAACAATCCACTTGTCCGGGCAAGAAGGCAGCGACGCCTGTTAGTACTGGCGAAGTTAAAATAACTTACACCAACCAACCAACCAAATGGTACTCGGGAAACTCTATGACCAGCTGAAGCACATTACTTACATGTACGTGTAAGCCATCGTGAACATGAGCCGATCAATTTCCTCGGAGCGAAGAAAAGTCCCCACCTAGAGCAGAATACCAAAAAAAAGAGCAAAAATACCGAGCAAGAATGTCGAGTGAGGCGATGCGCAAGCCCTTGGCGGCTAACACCGGCATGGTATTTAGATAAGGGAATGGAGCAGAATTCAAGGAAATGATCGCCAGAAGATTTGTTGTGTATTGAAGGTTCTGCCAATTTCACTGATGTTCTACTATTACCCGGCAAGAGCTAGCTACAGTGTCACCCGTTGACGAGAAAGAAGACAGATATGCTAAACACGGACTTAATGACAGTACTCACGTCCACACAGAGTTAAGTAGGCTTGGCGACCATCGGTATGCGAGAAATGAGGCCGTCCCCCATAGGTACGGAATGCGAGGTTTCCTCCTTCCAAGTGGAACAGCCCCATGAAATTCGGATTCCCAGACCCGGTTTGACTCCAATAATGTATGTTCTTCACTTGTTCCACATAATCAGCGAACCCATAGAGCTTGGTGTACCCATCCTGCACCTCTTGCGGAGTCAACAAACGTAGGTTGACCAGTGAGCAGGCTTCCCGTGCAAACTCATAGGTCACGCCGGGTCCGGAGACTATATTTCCGAGTGTATACAAGCCTACCGAAAGATATATGTGAGAATGGACCATCCACCTCCCTGTACAACGGAACACAGCCAGAATAATTCAAGTCTTCAGCTATGATCACAGTACTGGCACAGAGCACCAACCATCGTTCGAACTAAGTTGTCTGATGATTGCCTATGGGCATGACACTATTAGTTGCAACGAACGATGCGTTGTGCTCCGTGCCGTAAATTACGCCTGTTGAACTCACCCCCAAAATGAACAAAGTTTTGTGGTTCACTGTGAAGGATCTGTGTCTGAGTGAAGTCACCGGTCCTAGTCATTGATTTGGCCGTTTGCTAAATAAGTACAACCCCCCCCCCCCCACACACACACACTGCTGTATGTGCCATGTATCATGTACACGCCCATCGAAAGAAAAGCACGGAAATATGCAAATGCACTGGATGTGCACCCACCCATCCACATACACACACACGCGCGCACACACACACACACACACCGTGTACCACACACACACACACCGTGCACCACACACACTGTCATGCATGAACCCCACGATAGGCGGTCAGCCTTTGGGTCATCCTAATAAAGTTATTATTATTATTATTATTATTATTTACGTAAACCTCTGAGACTCCATTGCAGCGAAGTTTTCACATCGGAAAATAACTCCATTGCACACCATACATAACAGGCTCTCAGCTGCACCGAATAGATTTACTTTAATATTTCGCTCATTGGACATCATCAGGGCATCCATGCAAAAGAAGAGGCAAGCGCCAACATAATATACTCAGCAGAGGGAAAATACTAAACAAAACGTTTTTGTTCTTTACACGAAAACGATTAAGCGTGTACACTGCAACGCGTGTTGCGGCCCTCAATGGTCACGTGCAATAAGTTGGCCTGGCACAGGCTGGGCGGCGGCATGTTTTGAGTAAAAGGCTCATAGTAGTAAAACGTTTTTGCCGTTTACACGAGAACGAAACGGAACGAAAACGATTGAAAAACACTTTGAAGGCCTTTTTTTCGCTTCAAACGTTTTTGAAACGTTATTCAGCGTTGTCGTGTAAATGCTCTTATTAACATCTGTGGATGCGTATTCTTTTGAAAACGTTTTTGACAAAAACGTTTTTTAATCGTTGCCATGTAAACGAGGCCCTAGGCCCTCTGCAGACTACGTACATAGAACATCCAGTACAAAATCACCTAAAAGGCAACATTTTTCCAAGCCTGCATTCAGACTACACATTTTACATGCAACATACAGGCAACCTTTGAATTGAAGTTCTCCCAATCCTTTCCAAATTTAATCACTTTCTTTCACCTCTGGTAGTTTCCAGAAACTGACCGTGGTTGGTCCCCTGGGGGAGGGAAAAAGACCCAAGTGCCATCAGTATGTGTGGCACGTGTTGTGAGCTGCCTTTGGAGTGAAAAACTTGTCAGCGCCTTCTGGGTTCAGCCTGGTCCCATAGCTCAGTGGTTAGAGCATTGCTCATGACAAGCAGGGTCCCAGGTTCGAGTCCTGGTGGTCTGGTATTTTTTTCTCTTTTCAGAAAGGTTCACTTCCCCGACTGATCCTTTGAATTTGAAGTTCTCCCAATCCTTTCCAAATTATTATTATTATTATTTATGTAAATAGGCGTCGAGGCGACAATAGTTTTAGAATTGCGATCAACAGAACGAGCTGAACACGAAGTGGATACGAAGGCAGTGAAGAACATGGAAGAAAGAAAAAATGTGATATGGAGAAAATGATGAACAAAAAATCGTACTTCGAACTAGTTTTCGCACAACACTCCTCAGGATGCTACGTTGTACTAATGAAAAACAATCCAGAAAGATACTAATAAAGAGAAATGGAGTGAGAAGAAACAACACCTATGAAAATGATAATCCTAGCACTAAGGTAATAACAGGAAAAATTGCGAAAGCACTCAACGAACTTGTAAAGACTACTAGTATACTGTGACACAAGATATGACACCATGGCCAACCAGGGCCAAACAGACAGAACAAGCTGCTACTAGAACAATTTCAAACGAATAATGCTGTCCTTCTGGACACACAGATTAGGCTTATGAATACGTTGACAAACAGCTTCTAACACACTCAACTGCCACTTATAACCATGACGAGCACGGCACAAAACAGAAAAAGAAGAATCAGAATACACCTTGCAGCAATCAGGA
The DNA here is from genome assembly GCF_964019385.1 of Sycon ciliatum. Lineage (NCBI taxonomy): Eukaryota > Metazoa > Porifera > Calcarea > Leucosolenida > Sycettidae > Sycon > Sycon ciliatum. Next base: position 12,659,296 of record NC_088654.1, on the reverse strand, counting down.
CGAGATACAAGATGCTTATACACTGATGACTTCCTACTAGAAAACACACGCTCGCACCCACTCTTACTCACACAATCATTCATGCTCTCACACTCACCGGACTCCCTGTTCGAAGTTCGTTGAGTGCTTTCGCAATTTTTCCTGTTATCACCTTAGTGCTAGGATTATCATTTTCATAGGTGTTGTTTCTTCTCACTCCATTTCTCTTAACCCTAGTTCACATTCGACGCAACGCCGACGGTACGGGACGTAAGGGCTTGTCGGGAGGGCTGGGGTGAGCTGTAAGATCCTGTACGATTCGTACGACACGACATACAGCAGTCGTTGCGACGTTCAACGTCGAACGGCGCGGGTCATAAGGCACGGTCCGTGACGGGGTGACTTTCGGACCAAATTTCTCGTTTTTCGGGACTTCTTTTCAATTATTCCTCCTTCAAAGAAGCGGAATCAAGTTCACAATACCAGTTTTTCATGAAGACCAGAAAATTAGCTCTGAAAGTTGTGGCATTCAAATAATAGCCCCAGGAAATTATAGAATAGTTCGTCTGTCACGCTTCTGAACTATCCCTAAATACAATAAGTGACATGAGATCTTATGTTGCTAAAACTCAACTCAAGTCGTGCTAGCCATTCTGTGAGTTATCATGGGAAGCGCAGTGTTCGAAATGCTAAAAAATTCCAAGTACTAATCGGGAGTAGTCGGCGCACGACGCCGTCTCCTGTTCACACTCGAATTACAGCCGTTTTGTACGCTTGCGTCCCCGTCTACGCCCGTCTACGGTATGAAAAGTTGGATCGATCCAACTCTTCCCGTCGCTTCCCGATCTGTACGGTAGTACGGTTGCGTTACCGTTCCTGGTGTTCACATTGGACGCCGTCAGACCGTCCCGTCGCTTCCCGTCGATCCTTACGTCGCGTTCCGTCGCGCCCCGTCGAATGTGAACTAGGCTTTAGTTGACTACAAAAAAAAGTTGTTTCACACGACGTACGTTTCGCCGTATGATTCGTGACGGCTCATCAGGTGTGCAATTTGAAACTCGGGTATTGAGTTGTAGTTAGACCGCTGCTTTCTTGCAGGTTTGCCGAGTCGAAGGTTTGATGGACTTCTCGTGTGCTCTGGATGGCAGTCGTGAGTCAGTCAAGTGTCAAGTAAAGTCGGCGGAATAGCGCGAGCTCCAGTGTGGGGAGCAAACCCTTTCTTACAAATCTTCGCCGAAGTCGGAACCACTACTTCGTTTTATTATTATTATTATTATTATTATTATTGTAGAAGAGAAAAGGACATACTTACGAGTTAAGCGGGATTCACAGAAGCTTTTTTGCGCGGCGACACGCGATACGACGCGATCTGCGACGGATGCGTGCGATACGAACTCGCGAAATACTATTCACCAGTGTTCACAGAAGAAGTCAGTGATGCGACAAAGTCTTGCTGATTTGGCTACGTCACCATGATATTCGCGCGGTTTGATACAACTTGTACAAATTTATAGGCAACTCTTGAACCTTTGTACAACTTTGCCGTAGAAAGGTCAAAACCGTACGCCAAATTGCTTGTCGCATCGCATCGCATCGCAAAAAGTTGAGCCAAGCTCAACTTCTGCGATGGCCTGCGATGGCCCAGTAAGGGCCGGGTTCCACTGCGGCTCCGCTGCTCGTCTTTCGCGGCTTGAAGCGTCATCATTACCATAGTGACCGCGGCTCTAGCTGGAGCAGCGAGTCCGCGGCTCACCGCGAGCTTTTGCTACGATTCTTGACCAAAAACTGCGAGCCGCGGTCGCGGCTCGACCTGTTTCCCGTACTTTGCATTGTTTTGTACGCCAGAATTTTAAAATTCAAATTTTAATTCGTTGCGCAGGCCAGGACACGAGGATTTGTTTGATTTCGCGCGCGCAGGCAGGTGAAACGTCATCAAAAAGTGTGGACCACGACCGCGGTACCGCGAATGGCGAGTGACAGTGGAACCGTGCTGCTCCGCTGCATGCAGCCAAGTGCCGCGGAGCAGCGGAGCCGCAGTGGAACCGCTGCTCCGCTGCTCGTCTTTCGCGGCTTGAAACGTCATCATTACCATAGTGACCGCGGCTCGAGCTGGAGCAGCGAGTCCGCGGCTCACCACGAGCTTTGCTACGATTCTTGACCAAAAACTGCGAGCCGCGGTCGCCGCTCGACCTGTTTCCCGTACTTTGCATTGTTTTGTACGCCAGAATTTTAAAATTCAAATTTTAATTCGTTGCGCAGGCCAGAACACGAGGATTTGTTTGATTTCGCGCGCGCAGGCAGGTGAAACGTCATCAAAAGTGTGGACCACGACCGCTGTACCGCGAATGGCGAGTGAAAGTGGAACCGCGCTGCTCCGCTGCATGCAGCCAAGTGCCGCGGAGCAGCGGAGCCGCAGAGCCGCAGTGGAACCCGGCCCTAAAGCGGGATTCACAGAAGCTTTTTTGCGATGCGACACGCGATGCAACGCGATCTGCGACGGATGCGTGCGATGCGAACTCGCGAAATACCATTCACAGAAGAAGTCAGTGATGCGACAAAATCTTGGTGCTACGTCACCATGATATTCGCGCGGTTTGATACAACTTGTACAAATTTAGGCTGCAATTTGGGGTTTTCCCGGTTTCGCGCCTGTCGCATCGCGTGTCGCATCGCAAAAAAGCTTCTGTGAATCCCGCTTAAGTACTAGTTGCGGCAGTTGCGTGGGGTGCGACAGGGCTGCAATTTGGGGTTTTCCCGGTTTCGCGCCTGTCACATCGCGTGTCGCATCGCAAAAAAGCTTCTGTGAATCCCGCTTTAAGAGTATCTCTCCATCACTGAAACATGATACTATATACAGTCTGAAAGTGCAATAATTAGGCACAAAACTGACAGAGTGACCAGTACGATTTTTGACAAAGCGGTCTAACTACAACTCTAGTTAACTAGTCCACCACAATGTCATGCAGGAGGAGTACTGTAGGAGTTTGGCTTTCTGCTTGTACAATTCGTTTTCGCAAAGCTTCCCTTTCTTTACTTACCTTTGATATATGACCCACCCAAGTTGGGTGGTGTGCTGCTTTGCTGCTTCGAATTGCTTCTAGTTCGTATCCATATGTCCTTTTCTCTTCTACATTTATTTATGGCTCAACATCCGAGTTTCAAATTGCACACCTGATGAGCCGTCACGAACCATACGGCGAAACGTACGTGGTGTGAAACAACTTGTTTTGTAGTCAACTAGTCTATCACAATGTCATGCATGAGGAGTACTGTAGGAGTTTGGCTTTCGGCTTGTACAATTCGTTTTCGCAAAGCTTCCCTTTCTTTACTTATCTTTGATATTTATGACCCACCCAAGTTGGGTGGTGTGCTGCTTTGCTGCTTCGACTTGTAGTTATGTAGTTGGGAAAGGGCTACTCAAAACATACCACTTTAGGAGGCAGTTGGTAGGCACCGGCGGATTATGCCGGCATGATTATTGGCATTATTTGGTGCCTTGGTGGTTGAAAATTTGGAGCATAATTTGGCATCCTTTCGGAGCTACATACCGTAGAATCCCGCGGATAAGCTCACCCGCGTATAAGCCCATGCCCGCGCATAAGCCCAGGGTTTGTTCGAACATCACAAAGCTTCATCGTACAAGCCCATGGGCCTAGGTCATACCAAGAGTCCATAAATTACGGACTCTTGGCCATACCATGCATGTATGTACCGGTATAGTACATGCACATTATAATAGTCAGTTTCAAAAAGATTAGCAATCCTGGCGATCGCCCGGGGAGTGTGCCGTCTTACCGTATGAGCGTTCGAGCGCTGCCTGGAAAAACTCACTGCGAACTCGAAGAAATAGTCCGCGCGAAAGCATGAAAAATGACAATTCACTGACGTCGGTACTCGTACATGTTCGTCTGGTTTACAACAAACGAGTTCTTCCTCGCATCGATATGGAGTCAGAGAGGACATGTCGAAAGTGAGGTAAATTTTGACGGGCGGGATGCGTCCGTTTTGTGACCAAATTAATAGATTCTTTGAGCTACCGCGGCGCGGATGCAATTTACTCTCACGATGTGACGGCATTGACACAGACTCATTCCCAAGGCCTTGAAGTAGCAGAGCTATCCGTGTGACTTCGATGACATTTTGAGAAAAGCAGACGCCTGTGAAAGCTGATAGAAGACGCGTTGACTCCTAAATTCAAATAAATTGGCGATCTTCTATTACTAAAATAATTCTCAAACAGAAATTGATCCATCGATGTGCCGGTGCACTCAACAACACGTAGCTACAGCGCAATGACTTCCGTGTTCACTCACACGGTTTCAGTGTTGTGTGTGTTTTCATAACTTCAAATAGCGTGAGCCAGTAAAGTGTCAGTCAGTTCGGCAGGAAACGCGAGCTCCAACAATAAGTCGCTTGGCGCAGCCGTCCTTCTTTGTCTTGTACCAGCGTGATCACCAAAACAATGAAAAAATGAAGAAAAATGTTTGACTTGAAGATTTGTTGGGATTTGAACTCACAACTTCATGGTCAGCAGACAGCATGCATGACCACAAGGCCAAAAAGGAAGGGATAAATCGTGGGTTTTGATAACAAATCGATACTGGCTTCCAGGGCAAAATATAAACCATGGGAAAAGGCCAGAAACCTGGCCGAAATACTAACTCCTTAACGGTTGGTCCAATTGTTCCGAAACAGTCACAGAACAATTTGCCGTGCCCTAACAAGCCGTTTTATGTACTTTGTTGTCCAAATTTCCCGTATCCTCATACTTTTTAAGACCCAAACTTGATTGCTAATCTTTTTGAAACAGACTGTAGACCGCTTTGTCAAATATCGTACTGGTCTCGTCATCGTCCAGTAACAATCGACATTCTTTGTTCCGTTTGGACTGTAGCTTTTGCTCGTTTTCGTTGCGCTTGCCTTCCCCTCCTTGGTCTTTCTATAACCTTGAACCTTCCAAGTTGGAAGGCTGTTGGTCAGCGCTACGGAGATGTGTTGAAGCTAGGTGTCAGGACGTCGAATGTCTCAGTACGCTGTCAGTTTTGTGCCTAGTTATTGCACTTTCTGACTGTATATAGTATCATGTTACAGTGATGGAGTTAACTCGTATCCATATGTCCTTTTCTCTTCTACATATATTTATGGCTCGACATCCAAGTTTCAAAATATTATTTGAAGTATTACTCAATCTGCGGACAGCATATTATTATTAACAGCAACACAGCCACATACAATCCCATTCGTTCGCGTCTGGTGTTGTTTGTGCTCTGTACTGTTGGGCCGGGCACAAACAGAAGCAATAAAATAAAACAAAACATCAAACAAATACACATCGATCTCTTACCTGAACATGCAATATGGTACGTCGCATTAGGATCCCTATACCTAGTAATTGGTGCCTTGTTAGCACGGAGGACAAAAATCTTGGAACTTGCCATCCAGAAAGCCATGCTTGCATTTCCACCAAGGCTATCAACTCGATGTTGGTACCTTGCATAAGCATGGACTAAGCAGTCACGCGGCTCCGCATCAGTGAAATGAAGAAGGTTTAGGCCGCGCTGATGACATGCATCCTCGGCTATTTGATATGAAGAAACGAGTGTTGATTGTCCAGCGATGGGAGACGCTGATTCCAGTACCAATTCCATTTCCTTTTTAGATTCACAATATTTCACTCCGCCTGAAGAATGCAACGAAATCAACATACCAGCACAAGGGTCCAGAAAGATTGGTTATTCATAGATAACATTTTAAAACGAACTGTGCCAAAACCGGCCCTGGACATGCAAACACAAAGTCCTACTGGCATCAAATTCATGTAAAAACAATTCAAGGGATTGAAGGTTAAATCCACAGTGCTGCCAACTGAAATCCGACCCCTTATAGGCCATTCACACGACGGGCAAACTTACTCTTATCGTACCGTTTCCTACGATATTTACTCGGATACGATAAACTTGGACACACGCGAGCAACAGATTTTTTATCTTGGCCGAGGCCCTTTTGCTCGCGACTATCTTTGCACGCCTGGAAAAGTGTCGGTTGTTGAAAGTGCATACTGCAAATGCAGTGCTTGAACAAAGGAAAATTCAAAATTTAACATTTCCCGGCATTTCCGGGGGGTCACTATGGATACATTTACGGTTGCAAAGTTTGCCCAGCACCGTGTGAACTGGATCACGGTTTGCCCGTGTTATCTTGGTCACACGCGTGCAAATGTTTGCACGTCGTGTGAATGGCCTATTAGCGGTGCGTCCGCATCCTAGCGGTCTCTGTTTCGTAGTTTTACCATCCCGTGTTGGGTCTTTGCGATGTGAGCGCACCGCTCAGTGGTGGCGTTGCAGTCGCCAGCACTGTTCATTGCTTGTACACAAAGGAAGTGAATGTTCATTGACGTGAACATACTTCTGTCTATTGGTTTTGTGCAGCCTACACCAGTCCAGCCGGCGTTGCACATGCACTTTCCATTGACAATTCGGCCTTGGTCGCACAATTCTAAAGCAGAACAAAAACAAAGCATACATGTACATGCACATCATTCACCCTTGGGCCACCGAGGATAGACTTGGTATGACGCATCACCCCACCTTGAACAAGCTCAAGACAGAATAGGTTCTTGCTTGATAAACGTATCCTCAATCTTTTTTACCTAATGACGTATAAATATAATAATTATAATTATTTAGAATGACCCCCCCTCCACAAAATTACGTGTATAATACACTTCTTTCACTGACAGTTTAGGTCAAATTATTTTTATTCCCGTAGCTATGCAGAAGACGTTACTTCAGTAACGTCTGGCGCTAGCCAGGGTCCACACAGCTTTAAGGGGCAGCCTACCCATAAATTTCATATTATTATTTATTCTATTATTATTTATTCTTCTTTTACTAGGGAATTCCCAACAGGCGTCAGCGCCTTTTTACAGGGAACCCTAGGTATAATTTGATGGATGAGCGAAATTCAGCTGGTGAACTAGACATGCGGCAAGCCGGCGGAAGTGTATTCCACCTGGCAGCGCCCAAATAAGAAATTGCACTAAAGCCATATCGGGTGTTAGCGGGGGGCAGAACAAGAGCAGCAGAGACTTGGCCACGGGTGGTGGCTGCAGTGCGAGCACCATGGGCGCGCAAGGTAAAGCGGTCTCGCAGAAGAGGACTAGCAAGTCCATTCAGGCAGCGGTAAACAAATACATAGCCTGGTTTTGAAGTTGAGGCGTTTCTCGGCGTACAAGTTAGTATGACTGTATAGAAGAGTGGTGGGAGTCATTCTATCCAACGAAAATATTCTCTTTAATGCTACGCGGCTGGCAGTAAGAAGCTTGTCATATAGGGTTTGTGATAAGCAATGAATATATGCAGTGCTGCCAAACTCAAATGTGGACTGAATGATCGATAAATAGAAAAGTCGTTTGCCAAAAATGCTGATATTCTGCTTTGCATGGACAAATGCTCCGACCTTCCTATTGACAGTTGCACATACTGCATCCACTTGGGTTGAGAAAGACAGATGTTCGTCAACCAGTATTCCTAAGTGCCGAGCGTAAGCAGATGGGGCTATGGAAGTGCCCCGGCAGTTGACTGCGGTGCCAGGTGGCAGCTCCTTGCCCGGTCGCCTGAGCAGGACAAACTGAGTCTTGGACGGGTTTAACACCAGTCCCTTCTGATCTAGATAGCGATCCAGAGCGGCAAGGTCAGCACTCAGCTGGGTTGTGATGATCTGGATGGACTTGTGCCTGATATAGAGTGTGATATCATCGGCATAAAGTAGATTCAATGCATGTTGGAAGCACTGTGGTGCATCACGGGTGTAAATGCAAAATAGCAGTGGGCCGAGCACGGAGCCTTGTGGGACGCCTCTTGATCATCATCATCATCATCATTCAATTGACCGTAACTTTGGTGTTTCTCAATGGATTTGAGTGAAATTTTGACCACACACTCCTGCCACTATGCTGGCCCTCAGGACATGATTTACAAGTTCTTGCGCCTCACTGACAGGCTTTCCAGGCCGGAAAAACTCAAATTTCCGGCATAGTGCCACGGTGTGCGAGCCACCCAGGAGCCAAACAAATGCATTTACAATTTTTTCACATTTTCGTGCTCATTCTGTTCGTGCGCAGGACTCAAACCTAGAACAAGTCCAGAAGCAGCCATGGGTGATGGGGTAGGGTCCCTCAACGAGGCCCTGGAATCTGTCACAACGGAACGAGTGGGCGTTCTCTCACACACTCCCACAGACCCAAGTCAATTTTTGAATTCTTTTAGGTTTAGCACGTGCTACGAGGTCGTACCTTTGATACAACATCCAGTGCTGGGACCTCCACAGCAAGCCATTTCCACAGCGCTGCACACCAAATCCAGGGTACCCTCAGAAACCGGCAAAGACTACCACTCACGTTTCACTACTGCCTAGTACTGAATCCTACCTGACTTCTTGACACGACTCAAACTTGCCAAAGTCACTAAATCAACGTCAACTACAATAATCAAGCCACATATCTGCAACGTCACGAGGGTGCTGGCAAAAGTCCTGCTGCACGGCGAAGAGAACGGTTACCCTGAGTTTTTGTTGCAGAAGTTGTTGAAAGTCGAACAAACTACGAAGGCTCCTATGATTGGTCCGGCTCGTTGTCCCGTTTACTTATGTTTGCCGTGGAAAGGGCAGGAGTCGACTAAAGTTTGTAGTGCAGTCAAGTCTGTTGTTCGTCGAACATACTACGCAGTACACTTTGTGCCAGTCTTTACGACGATGCGTGCGTTTACGGTGCGGAAGGATGTCCTACCAGCCCATCACCTAAGTCATCTTATTTACAACTTTGAATGCCGACAATGCGCTAGTCGGTATGTTGGTAGGACTGTTCAGCACCTGAACGCACGCATCAAACAACACACACCACGTCACATACTTCCACCTTGCGCACAACAACAAAGACCGAAGCGAGGGCGACCTAGAAAACAACCATTAACCACACAGCCGTTGCCTACACAGCCCGCGGATCCTGGCTCACAGACAGTGCTTGCTCCGCCGTCGTTGGTGGCGGTGGTGGAGGAGAATGGGCGTGGTGGCTCATCGGATCGGCTTGTGTCGCCGCCTTTGCTCCGGCCGTCGGTGGTTCCCTCGTCAGTGCCCCCGGCGGCTTTGGCTGGGGCGGTGCCGCTTGCGGTCCCGGTCCCACTGCCTCCTCCTGATCCTCCGCCATCGGGATAAACGCGCGATAAACACCTCGTGAAGCGCCAGGTAGCCGCGTGAATCAGAGTCGCTCATGGAGTTGTGATAAACAGACGTTGAGAGCCAGTATAGCTATTCGCAACGCTGTCACCTCCAACAACTGGAAAACAAAGCGTCTCTGTAAGTTTGTATCCCTGGTGATGGTTGGGCCTGGAGAGCAGTATATAAGTGGTGCTTTTCAGGCCCAATCTTCCTCAGCCTACTCAAGCTCAACTGATGAGGGGTGAATTCCCCGAAACACTGTGTATTGAGCAGGGAGTGGTGCTTTCTTGCAGGTTTGCCGAGTGGAAGGTGCGACGTGCTCCTCGTGTGCTCCGGATGGCAGTCGTGAGTCAAGTGTCACGTTCGGCAACAAGCGTGTGTTCCAAGGTGGAACAATCAACTTTATTATTATTTAATTATTATTATTATTTATACAAAAGAGAAAGACCGAGGAACTCCAAGTTACGCTATACTGTCCACTAACACCACCGGTTACTAAACAATCAGCTCATGCTATTATGTCTCCTTTATTCACTTCTTTCGAAGGCGATAAGCCAGACCCACCAGCAAATATTTTCATGGGTGGGACAGTTAAAAATTAAAAAAGCCAAAAACCAAAGGGACAAGAAATAGGGGAAGGAAGAGGAAGAAAGGAAAGAAACTCAATCCAAACTCCAAACTTATTATTATTACATTATTATTATTATTATCTGAAACTCGGGTATTGAGCCAATAATAAAAGTAGAAAGGAAAAGGACATATGGAAACGAGTTAAGAGTTACAGTGGTGGAGAGTTACTCTTAACTCGTTTCCATATTTTCTTTTCCTTTCTACTTCTATTATTATCAGTTAATATTTTATGACTTTGGGCTCCCCACGTGCTAGTTTGTACGTGTAGTGTGTGGGTTACAGTGAGGGCTGCGTCCCACACACCTGTGTGCATTCACAGGAAGTGTGAGTTACGAAGTCTGAAGAAAATGTTGAACGGCCTCTGCTGGGATGACGACTACACCATAGCTCAGTGGTTAGAGCATCGCTAGCTACAAGCCAAGGTCCCTGGTTCGAATTCTGGTGGTGACAGTCAATTTTTTCGTCAGACTTTTCCCGTTTTTCTCTTTCCCTCAAATCAGTTAATATTTTATGAGCCAGAGTAGCTAGGAAGTATTTGCTACGAAAAAAAGTCAATGTAGATAGATGCGAAACGAAATCCCAGTTAAATGCCCTTTGTGACTGGTGTGGAGTCCTTGCACTTTCGCAGACAAGTATCAGCTCTTGTTACTCTATTTAAAGTTATCCATATATCTCCAGAACACCTCCAACATTTTCACCTTTCACTGTCTTCAAGTCCAAGAAGACCAAACAAACTTTAAAACATTAATTATCACGGTTTGCGTTTTTCTTCCCCCTTTTCCAACAAAGCTGCAATGCTATGGAATTGCCTACCGCCTTCTCTTACCTCTATAACCAGCCTCCCCGAATTCAAGCATCCTCTCTATCAGCATTTTTGCCGATATATTCATTACACTGACGGTATCCCAACTCCTTAATTATCAGATTTTGTATGCCTCAATCTATTTCCTTAGCCTATCCTCGATTAACTTGTCATTTCATTCTTCTTGCAGGAGATCCCCTCGACAGGACCAAAGCCTTTGGGAAATCCTTAAATATAATTTTTTTTAAGAAGAAAAAAGAGCCAGGTATGCAGGGGGCCGCCGATGCCAAGATGGCGGACTTTGTGGAGGAGGCCAGTATGGGACACACGGTCAAATGCTACGGCAATAGGGAGGTTTAGTCCCACGTAATCCGTGGGTACTTTACGTGTGTGTACCACGTGATACTCAGTGACCCACGTACAGACGTTTTCTGATTCACGACATACCGTGTATGGAGGCTCACCCACGTTCCGCCAGAACGTGGGTGAAAATCAGAATGGAGTGCATTGTGCAAGCTGTGAGGGTGCTCAGCTGAAGAAGTTTCCGAAGTACGAACTCAAAATACTGGATGAGCTTCTTAGGCTCGGGTAGCTTCGTCTTTGACCAGATTTGGGCCTTTCGCTTCATGCTTTTGTTTGTTCCGTGTGACTAAACACAACATTGCAACGTGTTTGCCCTTCATCCACTTTACGTGGATCACCCACGTACGCGTTTCCGTTACGTGGGAACTAAACCTCCCTAATATCCACGGCTAGGATGCGTGCTGCACCGCCTCGGCCGACGGCTGTGATCCAGGCATGGTGTAGTATAGAGCCTGTAGCGCATCTGAGGTCCCGAGGCGGCGACGAAACCCGAACTGGTGGGGCGTCAGGAGTTTGTAACGCTCAAGGTGATTCATGAGTAGAGAATTGATAACGCTCTCCATGATCTTAGAGATAATGCTCAGCAGTGAACCTCGGGACAACCTTCACTATCAACGAGCAGGGGAATGTCAGTGTTCCGACCCTCGCCACAAGCGCACTTTAGCTTCGTCCACCATTCCTTCTCCTTCAGGGACCCATTCGACAAGCTATATCTGAGGCTGTTCTCTTTGGAAGCTCTAGACCTAGTCAGGATTGCGATAGCATTGTTTACAGAACGGGTAAACTCATGTTTCAGTGCAAAGTCGTGAGGATGTTTCCTCCAAGTGCGTCAGCGTTTGTCCTTCTCCTTCATTGCGGCTGTACACTCAGGTGTCCACCATTTCGGATCCGTTGACTTCACTGTCAGTGTCTTGGACGGAACGAACCGGGAAACGGCTTTCGTGATTGTGGCAGTAACCTGCTGACACGAAGTTTCTGGGTTGGAAGTAATGACGGTTGACCAATCAACCTGGCGGAAAAAGGATCGGGGGCGGTTCCAGTCTGCCTTTTCATAGCGCCAGACAGTTCGTTGCACCGCCGGTTCATGGGAGGGAAGAACACCTGTGAAGTCCGAAAGAATTGCAGCGTGGTCTGATCGACCAATAGGGGGCATTACCTGCGTGGTCACTGGAGCGTTCAACGTGGACATCCGTTAGACTGGGGGGTAAACAGTTCCTTAGAATAGCAGTTTGGAACATATCATCGAACTTAAGATTACTGCTGAGCTGCACTCCTAAATGTTTACAATCCTGCTTGAAATTTAAGTCTACATTGTCCATCTGCACAGAGTGTCCAGGAGGAAGGTCGTAATTGGACATTATACTTGTCTTGTCTGCAGAGAACGTGCCGTGGATGTTTCTTGCCCACTGTTGGCAGCTATAGTACCTGCGTGCTGTGCGAGAGGTAGGTATTTTCGTTTTTTTCATGTTTCAACTAAGATTGCTGACTTTTCCGCATTTTGCACAATTTGCGAGTCATGTGACGTTTTGCTTCTAATTTTGAGTACCACAATCAATGTGATGGTAGTAATTTTGGCTTGCATTCCCCAAAGGTTCAAAAGCCAATGACGACGAGACTAGTGAGGCAATTGTACATACCGGTCTTACTGCGACGAAGATGGTTATGTATAAAAAAATAATAATTTGTAGTCTAGCTACAACTAGGCACCGGCGGATTCTGCTCGAAAAGGTGGCAGATTCTGCTCGAAAAGCAGTGAAATTGGCAGAACCATACAAACCTTATGGCGGAAAATTCCTCGAATTCTGCTCCATTTCTTTATCCACGTACCAAACATGCATGAAACTTACCAGAAAAAGTACCGAATTCTGCCAATTTTTCTGCCGGCATAATCCGCTGGTGCCTAGCTACAACTCACTTCCTCACTGTATCTGATCTATACCTTGTTACAGTACGTTGGCGGACAGTGGGCCATAGCTCATACCATTTGGCCCCTTCACTTTTTATCCAGGATTACATTGGCTCAATATCCGAGAGTAATCCTGAAATAAAGATTATTAAACATTATCCAATCATCGATCGACCCCGATAATACCGGCTGTATCCCAGTTCAGACGTACAACTATTGGAGAGAACGTGCTAGTAGTCCTTTGCATGATTTTGGATGATGGGAACTTGTCGGCAATGCTCAAAACAACCACCAAGAGAACTAGTTTCGCCGAGGAGCTTGTCACGTGAAGGAATATTTCTTGTGCAATACAGTACGTATTATGTATGCGTGAACAAAGCGGGATTCAACACATTGGGCGCTGCCAGGTGGAATACACTTCCAAAAAGGCGCTGACGTGCCGCCTGTTGGGAATTCCCTAGTAAAATATGAATATTAAAATAATAACACACGCTGTGGGCTAAACTCTATGAACCTTGGTACTAGATTGGCAGTGAATGATCGTCAGCATGACTACAATAATTGTAGACGGTACTCACGGAAGCAGAGAATCTGGTACTTAGTATAGTGGACGTCCCATATATCCATGGCAGGGCTAGCAGATAACATTCGTTTTCCTCCTGACAGCCAGTACGGAAACGAGGAGTCCGGGGTACGCGAAGTCAAATATTTAAATATCGTTTGCCATAGCTGCGGCAACTTGTCCGTTGATATTTCATTCTCGTTCATTAGCCGGTGACCAAGGAGACCGCACGCGCGCACTGCGTTCTCATATGTAACTCGATGATGGTTGAAAGGAGTTGAAAAGCGATACTTTCCGCGCCACACACTATTCCAGCGCACTGTGTAAAGACATGAACAAAAAAACAAACAATCACACTGAAGCAACTCGCTTTCTTCAATCCATTCTCTCACCTTTCATGTTTTCGCGCGGATACCGGGATGACTTCACCGAAGCTTAACACGCACAAATATAATAATTATATTTGTGATGTAGGGGAGTATAATATTATTATAAGAGCACTCTTAATAGGACGCACTTGAGATGGTTAGCTTTATGCTTTGCCCGCTGCTTGAAGCAGGTTGAGCACTTCCAGCGCTAATACATCGAGCTGTCCTAATGTCTGTGGTTCTCGTAGCCATGGCTGGCAGTTCAATCCTATTTCAAGCTCGGAGTTGCACTGATGAGGCCTCAGTGGCCGAAACAGTCTGGCTGTCTGCATCATTGAGTAATATTATTATAATATAAATATAATATTATTATATGAAACTCGGGTATTGAGCCAATAATAAAAGTAGAAAGGAAAAGGACATATGGAAACGAGTTAAGAGTAACTCTCCACCACTGTAACTAGATACTTTATACAGTGTAAAGTATTTAGTTAGTTATACTGTGTAAAGTTTCTAGTTACAGTGGTGGAGAGTTACTCTTAACTCGTTTCCATATATCCTTTTCCTTTCTACTAATATGTATAGGATATTGACCAAGACGAGGTCTATATGGGAAATATAGGCCGAGTAAAAGACCGAGGTCCGCCGAGGTCTTTTACGAGGCCTATATTTCCCATATAGACCGAAGTCGAGGTCAATATCCTATTTATCACGATTCCTTTGCCATAACCCCAAAATTTGAACCTTTAGGAGCTATTTTTTTACCTTTTTAGTATAGCATTCGTACTATAGTGTACATAGGATGTTGCCTATTTGGGTACAAGACTATAAGAACAACAGGGTTCAGCATCTGCAGCACAGTGGCTGGGTGGTATAAGGGGTTGCTTGAGATTCATACTGTTGTGGGTTCAAATCCTGCTTGTACTCTTCCTTTGTCTTCTTTCTTTCAAATTTTCTTTTTGAAGTGGAGAGAAAAATTCTAAGTCCCTCCAAAGTCGAAAGATTACAATGCCTAAGTGGTCGATACAAGCGGTCGATACAAGCGGTCGATATTACGGCGATATGGGTAATATAGGACCAGTCAAGGATCACGAGAATTAGTGTAGGTCGATATAGAAGAGTGATAAGTATAGATTATAGACCGGTTAGGAGGTCTATACAGGATATATAGACCGAGTAAAAGACCGAGGTCCCCCGAGGTCTTTTACGAGGTCTATATATCCTGTATAGACCAACTATGAGGTCTATAATCTATTTATCGTGTTCTCCACGCAATAGTTTCTCTTCATATACGACATATCCTTGTAATTCTAGTATTATACTATAGCCTATACCGCATTGTACTGCATTGAAAGTCAAGATCATTGTTTAAACTAGGTTCAGCATCGGTAGCACAGTGGCTGGGTGGTAAGGAAGAGTGACTGAGATTCACAAGGTTGTGGGTTCAAATCCCATCTTGTGTATTTCTGCTTTCTTCAAAAATTTCTTTTTCTAAGTTGGAGAGAAAAATTCTAAGTCCAAGAAGTTCTAAGGAGTCAAATATAAGTAGTCAAATATATCGCGTATTTGACTAAGCAGTCAAATACGCGATATATTTGACCGCTTAGGTATCAGGGAAATTAGTGGGGTCAAATACTAAGAAGGCGATAATGTTATAATATAGTTTACTCCCCTACATAAGTGAGTTTGTTTTGTGCTTTAATCCGCACGCCCACATGCACACATGCACGCACGCACACGCACGCACACACACACACACACAGACACACACGCACACACACGCACACACACACACACACCTTTTGGACCATAATCTTCCAATGCTAGCAACCATCTGCGTGACTGCACATCTCCAATTTTCTTCCTGTCCTGTCAAGACCGGATTTTTTTTTTCTGCGCTTCAGCCCCTGGTTGCTCACTGCCCACAGTTTTGTATTTTGTTTTTGTTTGTTTTGTTTGTTTTACAACATACACATCTCACCAGCACGCACATACACATGGGGTGAGATGGGGCTGGTGGCAGCGTAATTTTTTTTATTTTTAGGATTCCCCAAAGGCTTTCGCCTATTGAGGGTGTTTTCAAACTTTCCAATGCACTAGTACAGGTACTCAGCATAACTAAAGAAACACGCTCGCTTTTAAAATTATAACCTACAAATACTTACGACTTTTAGGACTTACGAGAACACATGATGACAGGATTTCTAGACGTTGTTGTGTCGTATACTCCTCTATCAGATCCATGGGAAAATTGGATTTGTTTCGTATTTCCATGGGTGGTCGCCCAGTAGAAGACGGATTTCCTTGTGTTGGCATCGGCAACGCTACTCAGCATTTTATTGACACACGCCTCAAGTCCAAGTATTCGATTCTTGTACAGGTCGTAGTCCAATAGGCCGAATCCATACTCAGCGCACTTACTTCTGGCAGTGTCCGTGTGATAATTATCTGTTGATGAGCAAGAGCCAGTGCAGTCACTATCGATGCCAGTGTAGAAGTACGTACTTTTCACGTAGTTGTGCGATAGGCACGTTGTACCGAAACCTGTTCGCACAACGATAAAGAAACCAGACAGCGCTTAGTAAAATAATTAGATGTGTTGCTCAACCACTCCAGATTTTAGTCACGTGACACATTTTCAGTGTGGTGAACGGCTTGGGCACAAGCGGAAAAGCAAGTGCCAAGCGACAGTTGCAGTCTTGGCAACAACTGAAATCCGACCACAGCTCGTTGGGCTTGCATTGCAAAACTTAACACGCGCGTGTCACATTATGAAAATTAAAGGCACCGCTAGAATTGGTGCTGCACAAATCAGGGGTCGGACTTCAGCTGCCACCACTTTTAATAGGGTTCATTTCTTTGATCAAGGACAGAATGGACGGAATGCACAAAAATATTTAAAAAAAGTCCACATCGTGGAAAGCAGAGGCCACTTCCCATTCGTTTTTTAGCACAGGTACCCGACTGTATTCCTCTGACAGATTCCACAACAGCGTTGCACATACAGACCTCGCTTAAATATTTGGATAAGCGAGGAAACAGGATAATACATCATACAGTAACTGTGTGTATACATGACATCCCGTATAATCGTGTATAAAAGCCGCGGCTTGTATGACGTTTTGGGGGAAATTTTGCAGGCTTCCATATGAGACGGGCTTCTATACAGGACAGGTATTTTATGTATGTCAACACTAAAACCAGGCTTATGTGCGGACAGTGTATCTTGAAAATCAGGCTTCTATTCAAGATAACCAACGATTTTCTTCTGGATGGCGAGGGATCCGGATAAAAGAGGACCGGATAAGTGAGGTCTGAACGCAATTAACGTCACAGTGCCATGTCTTACGAAAATAACACACTTCCAGCGACTACCTTGACATGTGCACTCCCGGAAAGAGGTAATCAAAATTAATATTCGCCTTCCTACATGCGGAAGTTGTAGACAAAGGCGGGCCAGGCTGACTCGTTGTGCGGAAATGAGTAATAAGTAAGTAAAGTATTTGTTAGTTTCGTCCCACGGCCCGCACACGCACAGAAACCCAATCGCACGGAATACGTTTGTTAAACAAACGCACATACGCATTACACACACATCTAAAACATACTAACACACACACAAAACCCACACCCACACACATACACCCTTTCCCCTACAGCATCCGTACTCAGTGTGATCTGTTGTTGTTGTTGATTTTTATTTTACTTCGCAAGGCCAAACGGGCAATGGTGCCCAATTCTATGGAAGCGAATTCTCTAACCTAGACATACTACCCATTCAGAATGCAGTCCTCCTCGTAACGCAGTCTCTGCTCAGAGTGAAAGCCAGGGTATACGCAGTACACTCCAATACACCCACAGCCCAGGTCAATTGTGTAGATGGCTGCATACCATTCTGTGCACTCCCAGAAATAAACTTTGAAATGTCAGCATACATTCAACCAACGGTTACTTTATACTAACATAGCCACATGCAGTGCCAGGAAAGCGAAAAGTGTTAACCCTACCAGTAGACTGTAGTTGATCATCGAACCTTGCCTGTCGTGAGCAATACTCCAACTGTTTTAGCTACATATTATAATTATTGGACTAGCCTCTACCTAGGTGCCGGGTTGTCATCGCCAAGCAAGCTGTGCTGGCCTTCCCATTAGCTGCTCTATTGCATTAATAAGGTAACAAAATGGGACGCTGAATGCATGTATAAGAGCGGAGAAGGACAATGATTCGTTTTTCCGAGAGTTATGGACTCTTTGTATTTCCCATTGCATACATGCACATACCATCGATCTGTCGCTAGTACCAGCCACCTCTTTTAAAACTTTAGATACACATCTAAACAGTTTCCTCTGAGACAAAAATGCGATAGTACATGTACTCACAAAGCACTGGGCCACTCATAGCATACACGAGTAAGAGGGTACAGTGTCCTATCCTGCTTGGACATACATGTAATCTCTCCTCACAGACAGTCTCCTCTTGAATCTAAAAGTCTAACAGCGTTCACATCAATACTCAACTTATTCTTTTGCTCACTGAGCAATACAAGCTTTCCATTTTCTTTCTCTGTTTTCTTTTTCAATTTACTCCTACCTACCTAATATCCCTTTGGTGCGTCCATGGAGCTATGAAGCCGAGACCTCTGGTCGGCAGAGCTTAATGGGCCCCACTTCCACACTCCATTATTCACCCCAGTGTCTGGAGATATGTGGATTTTGTAGAAAAAAAGAGAGGACACACTTCAGGCTCATTACGAACATCTTGAAAGTTTTTGTTTTCACAAGTATACTTTCAAGCCTTCTCGTCAGGTGAAATACAGGCAAGGGAAAAGGAACAGGAACAGTGGATCAATCTAACACTGCGTACACGTGACACCGTAAAAAACAATCATCTGAATACACAGCACGACAATCAGGATGCTCAAACAAATTGTCGCACTACATGTCACGCTTATTGAGTTTTCTCGCACTTGCACCTTTGCGTCATTATTGCTATGTGTATAGGTCGCGCATTTTCGCTGTTTATTTAGCTATCTTCTTCTTTGCGTTGTTTTACCACTTCCTTACTGTACGTAATCCACTGTTCCTGTTCCTTTTCCCTTGCCTGTACTTCACCTGATGAGAAGGCTTCAAAGTATACTTGTGAAAACAAAAACTGTCAAGATGTACGTAATGAGCCTGAAGTGTTTCCTTTTTATGAGTATTATACGCATCTAAGCATGCTGAAAAAAAGAACCACCATGTCTACGTTTCACCGATATCTAATTCACTAAAACAGATCAGCCGTTCGAAAACCACTCACTTGGAAAGTACTCAGAAGTCACGAGAGGGGCAACACCAACAAGCACAATTGCCAAGGCCAAGATTGGCTGAAAATTAGTGAGAGTTGTCATCTGCAGGTGCCAACACAATACAGTAGAACTGTCAGACGGAAGTTGTAGATTGCTATACGCAAAACCTTCTATTGACAATACTATGCAAAACAGCATGACAGAAAAGTATTTCGGAAACTTCAGACAATGCGATTATCTAAAGTTATATCCGATGATGATTTTTTCAAACCTTTAAGCTCTAGCCTTTGAGTATCACCTAAATAAGTAAGTTCTACCGGTACACAGATACAGTTTTAATGGAGGTCGGAGGAGGATATTTATTTCATGTAACTATCGGTTGGCGAATACCTTGCTACAAGACACTGAGCAAAGGAGGCCCAGTGGGAACGTTTTTTGGTACAAGTAGTAAAACGTTTAGATACGATATACCTTATTTTACTGGGTATGTGTGTAGTAGTAGTAGTAGTAGTAGTATTTATTATTTTGTAAGGGAAATCCCTTTGCGCGGATACTTGCAAACGACCGGTATTACAAAAAATTAAAAGCCTTCGTTTGAAATTAAAAAAAAGGGAGGACTATAACTTGACTAGTTATCCATTTTGTCCGACACCACCGATTGTAAGCGGGATAATGCAGAGTCAACACTTATGGTCCTCTCTTTTTCAATCCTTGGCTCTCCATCCGAGTTGAACCTTCGTTTTTAAATAATTATCCGCCTCTATCTAAACAAGTGGAAGCAAACTGAGACGTTTAGTCTCTCACCAGCTATATATTGCCCAGATTCAGCATACGTTTTTCTTCTTTTCTCTTTACTTCACCACTCATCCCCCCTTTTTTTTCTTCTAAAGATTTACACTGATGTACATACATTGTATATATATAATTTTTTTTGGTCCCATCGGCCACTTCATATTAATTTTGTGCAGCTCCACTGTGGAGCTTCCGATGTAAAAAAACAAACAAAAAATAGACACTGAGTCTCCTTAGCTCAGCGTCTTGTAGCAGCGTGCATACATAATTATAATTATATATGTACACTAAACGCAATTCACTCTGCCGATCACCTCATTTCTATTTTTGGATTTATTGATGCACCTTCTGACTACACAAAATCTTACAAACACCATGCTTATAACTGTTAGTGTTGGACACAAAGTACGAACATGTAAGATTATGGTCCCTTCTTTTTATACGTATTTATTTATTTACAGGATACCCCAAAGGCTAGGACGTACATTGTATCGGGCGAGGTTTCCACAGTGGAAATAAATTGTTAATTTAATATCCTATAGAGGAAATACAGTAAAAGTCAGGTGATACCTTTGCATAGAAAGTGATACTTCGATGTACAACGATCGAGCTTGCGCTCAGTTAAATTAGTGTAAACCTGAAAATACCATTTTCATTACAGAATTCGACTCCCAGAAACGCAAGCGCCTTCCAACGCCAAGCACCAGATGCAGGTCCTGAGATGAACTGAGCTGAGCAGATCCAAAAACCCAGCTTTGAAACCATGCCAACAATTGTATTGTTTGAGCTGGGACGTCGGGGGGAAGGGGGAGGGGGGGGGATGACAAACTTGACTCAAAACAATGGAAACATCGGGCAAACGCTGGTAGGATACAACAAAAATGGTAGTTGGCGGCAGTTACATAAACATGTTTAGTCACAGTGCACTGCTTACCTCAAGCGAAATGATGCTCTTGAACACACAATCCCGGATCAGAGACAAACGTTGTTTTGGCTGATTACAAGACTGTCTACAACCGGCACTCTATCTTACAATATCATATGCCACGGATCCTTTTGCAGCCAGAGGACTGAACTCTCCTCCGATTTTCAGACTAGTAAAGGAGGATGCGGCGGGGGCGGTGGTGGTTCAGATATACGCCAAGAAACGACATGAGCTTCGGTTTTCGCGGTTGTAGAAAACCTTTAAGGGCGCGCTCACACTGCGACCAAAACCAGCGTCCATGCGGCCATGCGGCCAAGTTGCATGGCAACGGCATGAACTTGACCAAAACGTCGCGGCCACGTTTCAAATCGTGACCGCGACCTCCGGAGGGGGGTGCCACGACTTGGCGGCAACATGATCGTAGACGTGAAGCGTATTTGTGTACAACCTGGCCTGAAGTATGTTCAATTTCTCAAATTCCGGTGTGTTGATTCATGAAAATCGGCGGTTGTCGATGTCACCTCGACATTTGCACATTTTAAAATTTTTGTAGTTGTGGTCCTGCACGCACGCACCGCCATATGCATTCTTTGCCCTTTTTGAACGATGTCGATTTTGTTCTTATTTTTATAGTTGCTTCGTTGTGATCGGGTCAGTGACCAATTTCTACAGTGTACTCGTTCAATACGATGGCAGCTTGGTCTCGCTTTTCGGTTTCGGAAATCATCTTTCTCTACTTTTCTGCGATGATGGAATGCCATACCTCTTGACATTTCAGGTACATATCATCGGAAAATACAGTTCTCATCTCGGCAACAGACGAAAGAAACCACTACCGGAATTTCGACTGCACTGGCACTTGCTCTGACCACGAGGTCAGGAAAGCGAAAGCGCTTGGATGTCAGCGGCAGTCCCTCAAGAGTCCGAACCTACCTGATTGTATGAAGTATTTTCGTCGACTTCAAGAAGAATGGCACTTCCTTCAACATGCAACATGCGAAAAATTACACCCAAAACGGGCCACAACTTTATTAGGAAACGCACGAACTCTTTTGGATACGAACTGCAATTCGTTAAGTTTGTGTGATAACTTCACGTCTACTCGTGTATGAGGCCTAGTATAGTGTGAGCACGACTGCCACGTTTCTGCGTTTTGCTGACGCATGGACGCGTGCTCATGGTCGCAGTGTGAGCGCGCCCTATTATAAAGGGCGGGTAATAGTAGGCGGCTAGATTTGGCGGAGGATCTGAACCAGGGAGTAGTACAATATGTGTTGTACTACTCTCTGATCTGAACGCGCGTCAACGTACCACGTGCTTCGAATTCCGAATTATCGATTCCGCGTCACCAGTGGTCAGGTACTAGTATGTGTGCATCAGGGAGTAGTACCAAGAATGCATAACCCCTGGGGGTTATGTACTCTTGGTAGTACTCCCTGGTATTTCTGGGGAAAGGACCCCCTGCCCCTTATTATAGCAATAAAAACTGCTTTATGGCAGCTTTCTAAAAATAGTTATTGTGTTTTAGTCCCAGGTCCTTTATAAATTGCTTCCAAACTGCCTTGGACTCCGTCTAAAAAGTAAGAAAGTACCGAAATGTGATTGCGTAAAATAAAAATTTCACGCAAAACCTCACAATAATCACAACACTTGATAATCAAAATAATACTGCTTTCAACACTTGTTTTCTCTTGTACTTGAACTGCACCAACATGCATGCATGGGAAAGAGGATCACGAGGGGAAAAAGTCTTCTCGCTTTTCATCCTGTGTGTGATTATTGCGAGGTTTTGTGTGAAATTTTAATTTTCGGCAATCACAGTTCGTTAATTTCTTACTTTTTAGACGGAGTCCAAGGCAGTTTGGAAGCAATTTATACGTAAGGACCCAGGACTAAAACACAATAACTTTTTTCAGAAAGCTGCCATAAAGCAGTTTGTTTTGCCATAATTTCTTTGGTTTTTCATGTCACTAATCGAATTCAATGGGACTACCCTATTCAAAATTTAATAATAATAATAATAATTTGAAACTCGGATGTTGAGCCATAAATAAAATTAATGTAGAAAAGAAAAGGACATATGGATACGAGTTAAGAGTAACTCTCCATCACTGATCATCACCTTGTAACTTTCTCCTACAGCGCCCCTGGAAGAGCTTCATCACCCGCAACTACAGGGATACGACATATCCGCCGACCACCTCTGTCTTCAATCAGCCCTGATATGCTGAAAACAGAAATCGCAAAGAATGTGGCCGAATCGACGAGCGGGGTATCCCGACGGTTCACCGAAAACGCGTTCACAGAACGACCATTCACAGAGCGACGTTTCACCGAAAGACATTTCACAGAGTGTAAGATTTAGCGACTGTTCATTTCGCCGAAAATCAGGTTCACAGAAAACAGGTTCATCGAGACCATGTTCACCGAATATCGGTTCACAGAATAGCAGTTCTGCCGAATAGCAGCTTCACCGAAAAAAGGTCGCTGATGACATCGATATAATTATATCGCATTCGAATCCTCTAAAGAATACAAGTTTCACCACATAACAGTTTCACCGAAAACATGCCACTAATTCCAGCGACTCTGATATACATCGAATTTGAGTCCTTTTACTTGTGAAACAAGCCCTTGCTTTCATTCCGCTGGGAGACGGTGCGCATTACTTTTAGTCACTGGAAGCCGACTTTCCTCCCGAGGCGGAGGAAGTATTAACGTACTTTGAAACTTACTACATAGGCAGTCTAAGAGCTAATGGGACCAGAAAAATGCCTTTGTTCCGGCATGAGTGGTGGAAAGCGCACACAAGAACGGCTAATGGAGAACACAGAACGAACAACATCCAGGAAGGTTGGCATCGCCGATTTTCAGCTGAAGTAAACTGCCATCATCCGACATTGTGGAAGCTGATCGAGAACATAAGGAGCTAGCAACGAAGCACTGAAGAAAATCTGGAAAGAATGCATACTGGGCAAGATGGGCCAACAAGGAAGGAGCGGTACAGGAAGGTTGATCAGCGCCTGCGCACTGCAGTGACCACATTTGAGCAATGCCCGCCACTGGAGTTTTTGCGTGGTATTGCCCATAATCTGGCTTTCTTTGTGGAGCCGTGATGTGATTATTTCCATCAAATCGCACCACAAGACTTAGTCTTCTTCTCCAGTGTTGTTTTGGATTTTATTTCATTGTGTTAGTTTTAGCCGAAAAGAGAGGCTTGAGTACCTTTCACCACACATTTTATAAGCGGCCATGACTTTGGGTCAATTATAAGTAATTTTCGGTGAACTGTCCATTCGGTGAAAAAATGCGTCTGTGAACCGGGATTCGACGAAACAGAATTCTGTGAATAAAAATTCGGTGAATAGATATTTCGGTGAATCTGCAGTGGCGGTGAACTTTCATTCTGTGAAATGTCTGTCGTTCTGTGAATGGTCGTTCTGTGAACGCGTTTTCGGCGAACGGTCGCAGATCTACGAGCGGCACCTTCCAGTCGCTGGATGAATCAGCATCAGCGTTTCGCGACAGCGTCCTGTTGGCCGTAAACACGCTGTGTCCACTACGGCCCTGTCGCAGTCAGAAATCACGGAAACCTAAGCCATCCCCGTGGTGTACACCAGCGCTAACAAATCTCTTCCACCGTCGCAAACATCTTCACCGCGCTGTTATGAGAAACCCGACAGACACCCAGCTCTTGCACCTGTACCGTGCAGCAAGAAGAGAAGGCACGCTGCCTAAAGAATCAATATTTAGTAAGGGAGTTCTCAGACTGCCGAAATGATCCTCGCCGCCAATGGAAACTGCTCAACAAACTCCTTGGTCGGAACACAACTCCAACACCTCTCAAAGCCGAATGGTCTAGCCTCACCAACTTCTTTGGATCGGTCGTCTCTGACCCAGAGCGACCTCCTTCCCTGCAAATCCCCCAAGGCCCCCGACAGCTCACCAGTTTCGAAAAATTCCCCCCTGTCACTACCACTGACTCGGAAGTCGGCAAGCTTCTCAAGAAGATCTCCCCTTTCAAATCCACCGGATCCGACGAACTCCCACCCCTTCCTCTGAAGATCTGTGCAGAAGATCTAGCCGGTCCCCTCGAGATCTGTCTCATTTTCAACGAATCACTCTCCCTCGGTTCCTTTCCAGACATAATAGCGTCTGTATTCCCCCTCTTCAAGAAAGGCAATCCAGAATGTCCCTCTAACTATCGCCCCATATCTCCACTCCCCATCGTATCCAAGCTTCTAGAAAAGATCGTCCTTCATCAACTGCAGCGCTATATCAACACCCACCCAGAGCTCAACATCCTTCCTCCCCAACAGTTCGCCTACCGCTCAGAACATGCACTTTCACTGGCTGTATCAAAGTGGCAACAACGCTTGGATGACGGTCAGAACGCTGGAGTGTTATTCTTGGACATGAGCAAGGCGTTCGACCGGGTCAATCAAATTACTAGTGTTGTAAAGTATTCGCAGCCATACCTCTTTGCTGACGATGTCACTCTTCTCTTTAAGCATGGTACATCATCCAGTTCCAACAACCAGCAGATGTTACAGACTGATCTGTCCAACTGCCAGACCTGGGCCAAGTCAGTGGGTGGCACATTCTCGGCTGAGAAGACAACAGTTCTCTCTCATCCGTCTAAAGCAACTTGTCCCCCATCATTGCAGATTGATGGCATCGACCTTTGTCGCTCAGACACTTGTAAGCACCTCGGTGTGCAGCTGACGTCGTTGCTGCAGTTTGATGCCCACTACGACACCATCCACACCTCTTTCTCTAGGAGAGTGCATCTGCTATGCTTCATGGCACGGTCTCTACCACCATCTGTAACATTATTGCTATACAAACAGTATGTTCGGCCTGCGTTAGAATATGCAATTCCGGTCTGGCATTGCCGCATGACTGCACAGCTACTTTCAGCATTGGATGTTCTGCAGGCTAAGGTATGCCGCGCCTTTTTGCGGAAGAAAGCGGTTCAGTTTGACACACATGTAACGAAGGAAAATCTGAATAAGTTATGTTTACTAGAGTCTTTGCATTATAGAAGGCAACACATCTCTCTTGTCCTCTTCAAGTACGTTAATGTCTATCCCCACTACTTATCTAACTTTGGTATACATATCACAACCAGTGCACGACGTCCCAATAAGCTGATATTGACAAACCATGGACAGCGCTGTTCAAATCTCTTTTTCCATAAATACAGCACCCTCTGGAATTGTCTGCCCCCTAAGATCACCTCCTTAACCAGTTTAAGCGAATTTAAGCAAGAACTGTACAAACAGTTTTACGAGCATTGGTTTCACTGCAGTGGAATTCCGTTGAATACGTAGCGTCACATCATATCGAAGCTTATCTCTGGCACATCTTTTTCATCATTTACATGTATTATCCCAGTTCTGCGAGCTTACAATCATAATTATGCTCAAGCGCAGAGCTCTGCCCTAGACTATTTCTTTTTCTCTTTCTTTGCTCACCTATTGCTCATTACTTCTTTTACAGATTTGGTATTATGGAAAGTTTGGAAACCCCCTTCGATAGGCGAAAGCCTTTGGGGAATCCATAAACAATAAAAATTACAAAACAATTACAAATTACATTTTGGGCAACCTTCTTCAGCATACTTGCCGTGATGTCACGCACTTCGTTGTGACGGATGGATGGAAAGGAAACCCTACCGTCGGACAGGAAAGTATATGGCAGGTAGTGAGCCTGGCACCACAGGAGCAATCTGGCGGCTGACGGTCTGGCAACCAATTGCACCGGAGCCCCGTCGCGGAATTCACCCTTAATAGGCCATTCACACGACGGGCAAACTTACTTTTATCGTACCGTTTACTCGGATACGATAAACTTGGACACATGCGCGTGCATGCAACTGATTTTTTATCTTGGCCGAGGCCCTTTTGCTCGCAATTATCTTTGCACGCCAGGAAAAGTGTCGGTTGTTGAAAGTCCGTACTGCAAATGCAGTGCTTGAACAAGGACAAGGGAAAATTCAAAATTGAACATTTCCCGGCATTTTCAAGAGGTCACTATGGATACATTGACGGTTGCGAATTTTTCCCAGCACCGTGTGAACTGGGTCACGGTTTGCCAGTGTCACACGAGTGCAAGTGTTAACACGTCGTGTGAATGGCCTATTACCAAGAGTCCATAAAAACTGTTTATGCACTCTTGCTATTACTGAGAGAGAGAGAGAAGCCATGACGTGCGAGGGGCCTACAGGTCAGCCAACTTGAATCACCCTTCTCAGAGGCAAGTTGGAAGACACACTGCTGGTCGGCATCAATGGTAGCAGCAAGAGTTATATAACATAAAAATACTCAATCTGCGGAAAGAACTGTTTCGTCCTTTGTGGACTCATAAACACATAAAAATACAAATATTACACAGCATGAATCAAACAAGTCTCTTTCGGCTGTTACTCCGAATTTCGTGTCAAAACACTTCATCAGACAGCATAGTCTTGTTTGATTCATTGCTGTGTAATATTAATTTTGTATTACTGGCTCTGTCCACTGGACATTGAGCACTGTCAGGAGCCTAGGGACTTTAGACAACTGAGTAACATAAACAATCAATGGTTATGTACTCTTGGTAGCAGGAATCATCGTGACGTCAGCCCGCAGTGCATTCCGAGATTGGGAGGTGGCAAGACGCTTCTGGGTGCGGATGGACACCAGTGCATCACCCAGAGACGGGTCCTGGCGGAGAATCCGTTGCACTAGGGAATCGGTTATGGCAAGGGACGACTGATGCTGCAAAGCCATAAAGTTGGGGACGACGAGGCCCAGGCCACCAAAACGGCAGGGCAAAGCGAGCAGAGTGCGTTCCATGTTACTAACCGGACGACTCAACACAGCCGGGATGAACTTGCAAGTGACTCCCTAATAATAACAACAGTAAGTGGCCATTTTTGGGGTTTCCATCTGCACATAATATACAGTAGAGACTGACGTCTTTGGCTGGAAGTACACATTGTAAATAAGTCGCTCACATGACTGTATCAAAGAAGGCCCTCCCGCCTGTCTGTGGAGTGATTTAAAAACATTTCAACATCGATACACCATGGCATGAAGGTGGTAACAGAGTTGTATAACTGTGTGCGGGGTTAAGAATGCATGAAAAGTACTAACAAAGAAGTACATGCAGTGTAAATCTAGATTGAAGAGATTGAACTTCGAAAAGTCCCCATAGAAGGTGTTGAACATTGTCCGGTTCAGCACGCTTTCTTGATCTTCTTTCACTCATTCATTTGTGAGACACTCGTACTCTGCTTACAAGTGTGACGTCATACCTACAAACCACAAGGTGCCAGAAAGAAGACAAAGATCATAATTATTAGGATGGTAGAATAGGTTGGATGAATCGCCGAAAAATGACAAATGTCCTGCATGGGTGGGTAGCGCCATGGGTAGATAATACTGGGTTATGTACCAATGGTGCAATCAAGAGTACATAACCCCGAGAGAGAGAGAGAGAGAGAGAGAGAGAGAGAGAGAGAGAGAGAGAGAGAGAGAGAGAGAGAGAGAGAGAGAGAGAGAGAGAGAGAGAGAGAGAGAGAGAGAGAGAGAGAGAGAGAGAGAGAGAGAGAGAGAGAGAGAGAGAGAGAGAGAGAGAGAGAGAGAGAGAGAGAGAGAGAGAGAGAGAGAGAGAGAGAGAGAGAGAGAGAGAGAAAGACAGAGACAGGCACACAGACAGAGACAGAAGGAGACAGAGAGAGACTTGAAATCTGGTTTTCCCCTAAACAAGAAGAAGGCCCAAGAGAGATTAGGGAGGTTAGTTTCCACGTAACGGAAAGGCGTACGTAGGTGGTCCACGTAAAGTGGATGAAGGGCACCCACGTTGCAATGTTGTGTTTAGTCACACAGAACAAACAAAAGCATGACGCGAAAGGCCCAAACCAAACCAAAGACGAAGCTACCCGGGCCTAAGAAGCTCATCCAATATTTTGATTTCGTGCTTCGGAAACTCAGTCTTCACCTGAGCACCCTCACAGCTCGCACAATGGGCTCCATTCTGCTTTTCACCCACGTTCTGGCGGAAAGTGGGTGAGCCTCCATACACGGTATGTCGTGAATCAGAAAACATCTGTACGTGGGTCACTGAGTATCACGTGGTACGCACACGTAAAGTACGCACGGATTACGTGGGAATAAACCTCCCTATTATTTACCTTAAATCCGCCATGAACATGATCCAGTCAGTCCTCCCGGAGGACAGACCAATCTCCACCTAGAGAAGAATTCAGAACAAAGGCAGAAATGAACTCGGATGGAGAGCTAAGGATTATATATTTATAAAAAGTAGAACGTTGAACGTAGAACATCAGTATCGTCGATAAGTGTCGTGCAATGTTATCGCATGAGCTGATTGTTTAATAACTGGTGGCGTTTGTGGACATTATAGTGTAACTTGTAGTTCCTTGGTCCTTTCTACTTTTTATAAAGGCAGACATAACAAGCAATAATGCAGAGATGATAATTGGAAAGGGATAGCATGAACATGTCACGACAAACCCATGCACAAATCCAGAGGATGCGTCAGATGGAGGAATAATACCAAGAGTCCAGAACGTGCACTCTTGAAAATAATGATTACAACAAGTTTGTTTTGTTTATTTACGGATTCTCTATAGGTAAATGGATGCCTATCATGGGAGTCTCACCAAACCAATAAAATAATGAATGGAGTATGTACGGAGTGCAAAAAAACTCAAAACCTTCACTGGGAGAAGACCATCTGCCACCCACTCTCTTCACATCGACCGGCGTTTCCACTGAATCTGGGGATTTTGTTATAACTAATGAATAGACTTTTGATGGTACAAATGGACTCTTGATGGCATAAATGGACTCTTGATGGCATAAAAAGGACTCTTGATGGACTCAGCCTATACTAGCGTGGAGGCAAGTACGGAGAGCTGCCTGTGACGTTTCATTTTTAAGGCAGAAAATCCGTAACAAAAGATGCATGTCCCTTTGGCCCTTCGCAAGTTCATGTAAAATAGAAGATCCCCCAGATAGGCGTTGGCCTTCGGGTAATCCTGAAATAAAGACTATTATGTTACCGTGTAGCATAACAAGTACTATAGTATGCACGTGACCTGCACTTACGTCCACAGAGAACCAAGTAGGACTGCTTTCCGTCAGTAGGTGAAAAGTGTGGCAGGTCCAGATAGGCGGCGAAAGCGAGCGTGCCACCCTCCAAGATGAACTGAGGGGGTTCAGCAACGTTACGCCTGACGGCGAGATGATGGCCTCTAGCGCTGTCGACGAATGAACGGATCAATGAGATCTTGGTGTAGGCTAGGCGGATCTCCTTCGCTGTGAACAGCGTCAGGTTGACCAGTGCACACGCTTCCCGTGCAAACTCATAGGTGACTGATGCCGATCCAAGATACCCGACAGTGTAGTCACCAATCGCACCGTCTTGTTTAGCTCCGATAAACCATTCACCTGCGAGGGGAGAAGCAAACGGAAGATGTTGAACGCGTGAGTGTGGATGCGAGCCAGTTGCAGCTCGTGTTGAAGACCAGCTACGTAGCGCATGTCGTGAGCTAGTGTACAAGAACCAGTGCTAAATGTGTTTTAAGGCTCATGGTGGTAGAGAGATAGTTCGCATCCACCGTCGTATATGTACATGTACAAGTATATAAAACCGGTATGAGACTAAGCTCTCAACCTCTGCACTGCAACAGTGAGCTCTCACATCACAGGGCAATGATCAATAGGAAAAGCAAATGTTCTGTTGATCCCCGCCGCACAAGATCTCTCTACGCTAAACCATTTCAAACTCTCATTCTCATTCTCCTCCTCGTTAGAATAGACATGAATATTTCATCCTTATTCCCCCTATGGCCGTAGCCATCATCACATTCGCTATCATCTTATTGGGGTTCCTGCCCGTTTGAAGTTGCGAATTCAAATAAAATCCAATAACACCAAACAACAAACATACTCATACGTGTACTCCTGCCCATCGCTGAATGGGATGATAACGGACAAGACACGTTAGATGGACATAGCAACTTGTGGATTACGCCATTCAACAGCTGACAAGGCTGATGAGTTGACCGCCACGAGGTTTAGCCTAGTCGACACCAATACCAACACACACACACACACACACACACACACACACACACACACACACACACACACAAACACACAAACACCACACACACACACACACACACACACACACACACACACACACACACACACAAAAACACCTTACCTGAGCAAGCTACATTGTACTTCGTGTTCTTGGTTGGTGTCGTTAATATGGGTTTGCCATTTGGGCGGAGAGTGTAAATCTGGTCGTTGCTCTCCCAGAAACTCATTTTTGCTGCTGCTCCGCTGTCAAGGAGACTCTGGTGCCTCGCATAAATGGAGCGAGCGCAGGTATAGTGCGGATCTTCGTGGAAATGTAAGGTGGAGAAACCTCGCTGTTTGCATAAATCTTCAGCTTCTTCGAATGATTTGGCCAACAATTCTTGTCCAGCGATGCGAGGGGCTGCATCCAAGACGAATGACTGGTTGATGGAGGATACCTTACATAATTTTATGCCACCTGGAAAAAAACCCAAGGCAAATCGACATACGGGTAAACAGCATGCGACTATGTGCACTCCCACTTCGATAACATAGGATGGGAAGGTTTTTGTCGATTCCAAAATAATGATATCAATTTGGCAATTCTTGAACTAGGATATTGAGCCAGTGCAAAATAGAAGAATAAATCACATGGGAACGAGTTAGGAAGCAACTATCCACGATTGTAACAAGATAACAAGCAGTATGTTGCTTTGCTGCTTCGAATGTAATTGGACCGCATTGTGAAGTTATACTGGTCTCTTCGACCTTCGTTGCCGTGAGACTAAGTTTGCGCCCATTTCCGTTGCATTTCTGATTGCGTATTATCTTTTTTACAGTCCGTGGATAGTTTTCTTCAAAGCCATTTACAAGGCACCGCACTGTACGCTATTATCGTAGAGGAGCTCTCTCTCTCTCTCTCTCTCTCTCTCTCTCTCTCTCTCTCTCTCTCTCTCTCTCTCTCTCTCTCTCTCTCTCTCTCTCTCTCTCTCTCTCTCTCTCTCTTGTATTTCCTATCCTTGACGAAGTCGGGAAGTCGTGGTTTTTCGTTGTCGAATTGTTGCTAAACTGTCGTACAGAATAGTGATGATTCCAAACCAACATTCCGTGGAACCCTACAATGAATCTTGTGTTTTCTCAATCGCGCTTCAGATGGGTTAGTTAGCGCTATCATGCATTTTTAGAACGACCCCAACTGCCCTTTTCTACAGTAACACCAATGTATACACCCTTGAACAACGCCCCAAAGACCGGTGTATTTGTGTTTCCCTGCCTGAATGGCCTAACTTGCTCTCTCCTACAAGACCGCTTTACTCTTCGTGCTCACGGTGCTCACACTGCTGCCATTACCCGTGGTCAGGTGTCTGCTGCGCTTGTTTTACCCCCTGCTAGCACACTATGGTTTCAGTGCAATTTCTTACGTAGGCGCTGACTGGTGGAATGCACTGCTACCTGCTTACCGCCTTTCTAATTCACCTGCTGAATTTAGATCATCCATCAAGACGTTCTTAGGGTTCCCTGTAAGAAGGCTACGACGCCTGTTGGGAATTCCCTAGTAAAATAGGAATAAAAATAATAAAAAAGCAGTGCTCAAGCTCGCAATCGTGTCCTGGAATGTCTCAGTGCTCCTTTTTAGGTTTGTGCTAAATTATACAAGACTGACTCGGTGTAGTTGGTTACTAGTTGGAATCCATGCCCCGCAGTTTTACTCCGAACAGGAAATAGGGAGTTTTCAGACCTTAAGACCAATACGCGAATGTACTTACTTGCGTCCACAATCTTCGTGCAGCCCTCTCCAGCCCAGCCGGAGTTGCAGACACACTTTCCATCGAATATGTGGCCATTGTCACACACCTCTGAAACGGTCACAATCACAAGCAAAGCAACATCAATTGGGCTCACCGATAACAGTATCTTGTTTAAGACCACGCCACCACTCCCCTTATTCATGGCTCACACATGACGAGTTTACGTGGCTCTAGTAAAAAATAAAATAAAAAAGACTGATGATAAAGTCCACCTTATTCGTAAGCAGGATTACATTACTGGTTATGCAATTAATACATGCTGCATGGCGAAGACTTGGTTGGGAATGTCTAGGAACCAAGTGCATTGAACACGCTCTGCTGTTTGTGCAAGCCGTGAAATAAAATATTGTAGTGTCTTTGTATAAAAGGCTGTCTTGTATAGAAGCCTGTTTTGAATACAAGCCTGATGCACTGTTAGCACACAAGCCTAGTTTAGTGTTGACATACATGGAGATACGTGGTTTGAATAGAAGCCTGACTTGAATAGAAGCCTAGCACTAATATCGGCTTATACGGCCGTAGGCCGCGTGACCTGCT
The DNA here is from genome assembly GCF_964019385.1 of Sycon ciliatum. Lineage (NCBI taxonomy): Eukaryota > Metazoa > Porifera > Calcarea > Leucosolenida > Sycettidae > Sycon > Sycon ciliatum. The sequence continues at coordinate 12,626,024 of NC_088654.1, read as the reverse complement.
TTTATAGGCAACATTACGGTAGTGGTACTCACGGAAGCAGAGAATCTGGTACTTGTTAAAGTGAACGTCCCACTTGTTCATGGAAGGTGAAGGAGTCAACATTCGTTTAGCACCCTCCAGCCAGTAAGGATACAAAGCCCCTGGGGTTCGAGAAGCCATTCTTCGAAAAGCTGGCCAGAGCTGTCGGAGTTCTTCTGTGGGTATATCGCTCTCCGACAGCACCCGCTGGCCTAAAAGGGTGCATGCCTGTACTGCCCTGTCGTAGGTAACCCGATGGAAATTGAAAGGAGTTGCGAAATGATACTTTCCGTGCTGCACCATATTCCAGCCAACTGTAAGAAGACAAAAAAGGCGAAAAGCATGTGCAACAAAAGAAAACAATTGAAATCATGCACAGTGGACTGGTCGAACTACCGGTAGCCATACTCAGGAAGGCCTGTGACTCTGTGTGTCTATGTGCGTGTGTGCGTCTTCGCGCGCGTGTGTGTGTGTGTGTGTGTGTGAAATTGTTGGGTACATATTTAGTGCATTTGCAGATTTACGTGGTTCCCTTGCGACGTGCGGATATATGGTCATGGTACACGGTACATGGTGTGTGTGTGTGTGTGTGCGTGTGTGCGTGTGTGTGTGTGTGTGTGTGTGTGTTTTCCAATCGAGAGGTTGCGGGTTCAATTCCCGACGATTATGGTCGCACACGTCTTTCTTCTCTTTCTCATTCTCCTAGCTCCTAGCTCTTCTTTCATTCTGCTGGGTGGTTACCAACAGCCTAGGCCTCGACCAAAAAAAATAATGCTTGCGCATATTTCCGCATATTTTGTGAGACAGTTCATATAGCATATTGAGCGACAAAGGGAATATTGGAATGGAGCCAGCATATAATTAAAATATTCTGAAGAAAATGAGGACAAAACATTTTTATTACGGACAAAATTCGTTCAGAAATGCCTTTTAAGGATGAATTTGGAATGGTTGAGGCGTTTGCTACATTTCCCCATGGATGAACACTATCACTACGGTTGCTGGGGACACACCCCAGCCATACTATTCGGCATGTGTTTTGATTTGCACCATAAGCATGATAGCCGTGAAGCCAATGAATATTCCAAGGTTGTAATTTTACTGAAATGATCGACACTTTCTGCTTATGTCGAGCATATTTTGGCATATCTTTTTGCATATCTTGCTAAGCCTTTGGCATATTATGGACGTTTTCCCTGATATGCTCTTTTTTTTAGCATATTTGGTCGGGGCCTACAACAGCCAGTGTATGCTGGAGTATGTGGTGTGGCGTGAGTGTGTAAAAATAAAAAAATAAATGAGACAAATGAAAAATGAAAAATAGGGATTCACTGGCCTGGAAAAACCACTTCAATCAGCTGTGTGGTGGATACCAGGCTAAAAATTAGTGGCGGTCAATTCATCAGCCTTGCAAGCTGTTGACTGGTGTAACCCCAGCACAAGTTGCTATTTCTAACATCTGCTGTTCGCTATCATCGCTTCCGCGATAGGCATGTCTGAGGTGTGTGTGTGTGTGTGTGTGTGTGTGTGTGTGTGTGTACGTTTAAATGTGTGTTGTGCTTATGGCATGTGACCCGTCAGCTAGTATAACTCCACTCTATGCATGGTCACCCACAAAGAAAGTAGCCCCGCAGTCCATTCAGTGTGGCACAATAACTTTTGGTGTCTCCCACGTCTACATGTAGATATCGTGAAAACAATATTACATGCTGCATTGTGGAACCCGTTCAATTATTTCTTGCCACATTTGAGGCCAGACTCGTCTAAGGACAGGTAATTAAAAATTCAGCCAGCAGCATAGTTTGTCTTTGATTACAACCTGGTTTTGGGGGCAACACGGTTTGCTTGGAGCAACGAATCCTTATGTTCTCGTTAGAAGATCACAGCATTGCACTGTGTTTACCGGCAAGAAGTTCATAATAAATTGTCGCAGGCTCAGAGCGATTAGACAGTCGACTCCACGTACGTGTACGTACAACGATATCGCATAATACAGTTTGAACCAACCGTAGTGCCTTTCTGTTACAACGAACTTCGGATATAAAGAACTGCAAGTTGGAGGAGTCGACCGTACATGTACATTTCCGGGATACAAAAACTGAATCGATGTCTCCAAATCGCCCTCTTTCATCTCCACTAGTACTTACGCGAGCACATTACAATCGGCTTGGGATAGTTTCGGAAGGGCTTATCGTGATATATTCCTTGATCGGATCCTTGACTGAAAACAGATGTATGCAAAACACCATGCGTTTGCGCATGGTAGTACACAGCGTGTGGCATACTGTGCGCGGCAATGCTGCTCAGCAACCGGTTGACACAGCGCTCAAGTCCAAAATCGGGTCTCTTGTAAACATCATAATCCAGCACACCGAATCCATGATCTTGGCAGGTGGCATTTGCATCCGAACGTCTCGTTGTGGAGGCACGCCCGCCAGTATAATTCATGGAAATGCCGGCATAGAAATATGTGCTTGTCACTCCGTCCGTTGCTTTGCAGGTGATACCGAAGTCTGTCGGCACAAAAGAACAGAAAGCACAAAAAGCCCGATTAGAAAAGATCTCACTGACCAACAGACCCGCTGCACGATACTATCAGGTTTTGACATGTTCCTTTCTTCTCAGTATTCTCGCTCGCATAGTACTCCACTTCTATGATAATATTGCCTATGCTGTTGCTCATTAGGATTTTGGCAAATTCTATCCTTCGCTTTCATATAACTGGGCCAGGAACCCGTTTGAACTTGCGAAGTAAAATAAAATCAATCAATCAAGAGTACATGTACTCTGTCCAAAAACAGGGACAGGATACGTAGACTGACGTAGGTTACGATAACAGTAACAACCGATTTTTGCACCACTGTTATAGTAACTACTGTGCTGGCAACTGAAATCCGACCCCCTGGGCGGCGCGACGGTGCCGCCCAGGGGGTCGGATTTCAGTTGCAAGAACTGTAGTCTAGTCAAGTATAGTCAAGAGTGCATACACTACGAAATAGCGGTTGCGACTTCGGCGAAGATCTGTAAGAAAAGGTTTGCTCCCCCCACCGGAGCTATTCCACCGACTTGACTTGACTGGCTCACGACTGCCATCCAGATAACACCAGAAATCCATGGAACCTTGGCAAACCTGCAAGAAAGCACCACTCCCTGCTCAATACACGGTGTTTCGGGGAATTCACCCCTCATCAGTTGAGCTTGAGTAGGCTGAGGAAGATTGTGCCTGAAGAGCACCGCTTATAATGCTCTCCAGGCACAAACATCACCAGGGATACACACTTACAGCGAAGGTCCGTTTCCAGCGCGACAAACGCCTCGTGAACACCAGATGGCAGCGTGAGCCAGTGTCGCTCCTGGCTAGCTATTTGAAGATACGCCTCGCCCAAACATTTTAAAAATGGAACAGTGTGCTATTTTGGAAGAATTATAACTGAGAGACCTTCTTTCAGTAGTGCTGCATGATTGTGTGAGAGAATTGTTTCACAGCTACAAGGGTAGTAGTAAGTGGAAAGCAGAGAGCATAGGCGCCCAGCAAAGGACGAGCCGTCATATGTACTGGGTATGAGGTTTGGGCCGATCCTCAGACAAGAACGGTTCTGTCATGCAACTCAAGTACAACTCAAGTGCATGTGAATATCACAGCTTCTGGAATTACATAATTATTATAATTACAATACATACAATCATGTAACTGGCCTTTCATAAATACCCACTCATTAGTGACCACACCGTCCACAGCATCAAATTCAAATACACGCACGTTGACTCAAAAAATACTACCACTGCACTGCACTGTTCCATGTAGCACTGCACTCTTTCCTAAAAAGGAGTGTTCTACAAACAATATTTATTGGCCTTCGTGGTAATTAATACACGTTTTTGAGCCAACAAATGCTGGTTATAAAATACTGTACCAATAAGCCCAATATAATTATTCTGTTTGTTTTGGAAGCGTTATATATTCGAAGGTCGTCCCCTGAACTATGTGTTCACAAGTAAAGTGTTTTGTCACTTCAGTTGTTTCGCTAATCTTCGTGAAAGTGCGAGGAATGCTTCTTCTCATTGATGTGTTCATTATGTTTAGTCATTTCGTCACATTCACCCTGTTGTTGACCTGTTGAGCTGAATTTTACTTTTTCCACGCGTATAGCGTGAGGTTCTCAATCTATGCTTTTGCTATAGCTCCATAAGTAGCTGTATTTGGCATTTTTACATCATTGCCTGTATTTACCCATGATGAGAAGGGAACGATAACGTTCGGTTGCTGAATTGGCTTACTTGACTTTGTGGATTGCGTCGGTGCTGACACCTACATGTATTCTTTCGAAACTGTTTTTTGAATTCTTCTTTTTAGGGAACGTGCAGGTCAACATATGTCTACTAAAATTGATGTAGTAGTCTCAGGAATTATTAAAATTACAAACCAGTATAAAACGCGAGGCGAATTCACCTCTACATCTATTTTTTATTTTATTTTTAATATAGAATGTTAACTGAGCCAGAGTGTTTCTAATAGTGTGTCCATTCAGAAAAAGATGGACTTCTAGCTTTTGGCCATAAATGGGTCAAACGTTGAGTTTTTTAGAATTTTTTCTGCGATTAGGCCTTGAGTCTTGACAGATTATGCTAATATTTTCGTGAAATTATGCTTTTCGCATTGCTGAAAAAATTGCAGAATTATGCTATTTTTATGCTAAAAGTTAACATAATGCCGCAATATGCTCACATATGCTGCTAATTATGTGCATTGTACATGTATATGATGGTTCTGTGCAAAATAACAGATGAATGTTTTTGTAGAGGGCGTTGTACTGTAGTAGCAAAAGTTCAATGCGGTCAACGCACCGTCCGACCTACATTTTGTAGCTACGGCCGCCACCCTGGTCACTGATTGTAGTGGACTGGACATGTTATCAAGGGAGTCGTAAACCTACGCCTTCCTGGTGCATATACTTGTACTTGTACTTGTAGAACATGTACAACTGTATGGAATTTGATGCGAACAGGCTGATTTTTCCAATTTTATGCGATTCGTATGCAATTTGCCTGGAATTAGGCGAGTATTCGATTTTGGTAGGAATTATGCGAAAAATTATGCTAGCATAATCTGTCAAGGCCTATCTGCGATCCCCTATGGAATCCTCTTCCAATTATGTTTCTGAAGTCTATTTCTCCAAAAGGTAAGCCGTAACAAGAATAGGATTTCGGCCAGGTTTTTCCCCAAGAGAACTGAATTGGGAAAAACCATCAAAATCCAGGCCGTTTGACTCTGCATGCAACCCCAGTTCAGGTACCCTTTTTGGACCCTTTTTCAAATTTCAAATTTCGCAGCACTGCACTGTGTACGATAAAATCTTGAAAAATCGCCAAATACAGGAGCTCGCCAGAGCCAGGGCCCATCTTTTTCCCTGTTGTGAATGGACTGTCGTGTTTACGCCGAGTCGAAAAGCGGTGCAAAGCCGAGGGGTTTTGACTAAACACGAGGGAGAAGTTTCAATTCTTTCGATAATAATCTAATAAAAAGGATTTTCGTGAGACTCCATTTTGGAGCAATCTCTTTTTTTTATGGGCTCATCGTGCTTTCTCGTTCTTTAGCTCTTTGGCAAGATGACAGACTCAGCTTCCTCTTCTCGTTTCATTCTAGTTTCCTGACGAAGAGAAGGCTCGTCTTCTATACGAAGCAGTACCTCAGAGAACAACGCTGGCAACGAGATTTTCAAGGTCTATTATTATTATTATTATTATTTCCCGTTTGTCTCTTTCCCTCAAAACCAGTTAATATTATTATTATTATTATTATTTGAAACTCGGATGTTGAGCCAGAAATAAATGTGGAAGAGAAAAGGACATATGGATACGAGTTAAGAGTAACTCTCCATCACTGTAACATGATACTATATACAGTCAGAAAGTGCAATAACTAGGCACAAAACTGACAGAGTACTGAAACATTCGACGTCCTGACACCTAGCTTTAACACATCTCCGTAGCGCTAACCGACAGCCTTCCAACTTGGAAGGTTCAAGGTTATGGAAAAGACCAAAGAGGGGAAGGCAAGCGCAACGAAAACGAGCAAAAGCCACAGTCCCAACGGAACAAAGAATGTCGATTGTTACTGGACGATGACGAGACCAGTACGATATTTGACAAAGCGGTCTAACTACAATTCGAAGCAGCAAAGCAGCACACCACCCAACTTGGGTGGGTCATAAATATCAAAGATAAGTAAAGAAAGGGAAGCTTTGCGAAAACGAATTGTACAAGCCGAAAGCCAAACTCCTACAGTACTCCTCATGCATGACATTGTGATGGACTAGTTGACTACAAAACAAGTGGTTTCACACGACGTACGTTTCGCCGTATGGTTCGTGACGGCTCATCAGGTGTGCAATTTGAAACTCGGATGTTGAGCCAGAAATAAATGTGGAAGAGAAAAGGACATATGGATACGAGTTAAGAGTAACTCTCCATCACTGTAACATGATACTATATACAGTCAGAAAGTGCAATAACTAGGCACAAAACTGACAGAGTACTGAAACATTCGACGTCCTGACACCTAGCTTTAACACATCTCCGTAGCGCTAACCGACAGCCTTCCAACTTGGAAGGTTCAAGGTTATGGAAAAGACCAAAGAGGGGAAGGCAAGCGCAACGAAAACGAGCAAAAGCCACAGTCCCAACGGAACAAAGAATGTCGATTGTTACTGGACGATGACGAGACCAGTACGATATTTGACAAAGCGGTCTAACTACAATTCGAAGCAGCAAAGCAGCACACCACCCAACTTGGGTGGGTCATAAATATCAAAGATAAGTAAAGAAAGGGAAGCTTTGCGAAAACGAATTGTACAAGCCGAAAGCCAAACTCCTACAGTACTCCTCATGCATGACATTGTGATGGACTAGTTGACTACAAAACGTCAGGACGTCGAATGTTTCAGTACTCTGTCAGTTTTGTGCCTAGTTATTGCACTTTCTGACTGTATATAGTATCATGTTACAGTGATGGAGAGTTACTCTTAACTCGTATCCATATGTCCTTTTCTCTTCCACATTTATTTCTGGCTCAACATCCGAGTTTCAAATTGCACACCTGATGAGCCGTCACGAACCATACGGCGAAACGTACGTCGTGTGAAACCACTTGTTTTGTAGTCAACTAGTCCATCACAATGTCATGCATGAGGAGTACTGTAGGAGTTTGGCTTTCGGCTTGTACAATTCGTTTTCGCAAAGCTTCCCTTTCTTTACTTATCTTTGATATTTATGACCCACCCAAGTTGGGTGGTGTGCTGCTTTGCTGCTTCGAATTGTAGTTAGACCGCTTTGTCAAATATCGTACTGGTCTCGTCATCGTCCAGTAACAATCGACATTCTTTGTTCCGTTGGGACTGTGGCTTTTGCTCGTTTTCGTTGCGCTTGCCTTCCCCTCTTTGGTCTTTTCCATAACCTTGAACCTTCCAAGTTGGAAGGCTGTCGGTTAGCGCTACGGAGATGTGTTAAAGCTAGGTGTCAGGACGTCGAATGTTTCAGTACTCTGTCAGTTTTGTGCCTAGTTATTGCACTTTCTGACTGTATATAGTATCATGTTACAGTGATGGAGAGTTACTCTTAACTCGTATCCATATGTCCTTTTCTCTTCCACAATTATTATTATTATTATTATTATTATTATTAAAAGTAGAAAGGAAAAGGACATAATTATGGAAACGAGTTAAGAGTAACTCTCCACCACTGTAACTAGATACTATATACAGTCAGAAAGTGCAACAACTAGGCACAAAACTGACAGAGTACTGAGACATTCGACGTCCTGACACCTAGCTTCAACACATCTCCGTAGCGCTAACCGACAGCCTTCCAACTTGGAAGGTTCAAGTTGGAAGGCTGTCGGTTAGCGCTACGGAGATGTGTTGAAGCTAGGTGTCAGGACGTCGAATGTCTCAGTACTCTGTCAGTTTTGTGCCTAGTTGTTGCACTTTCTGACTGTATATAGTATCTAGTTACAGTGGTGGAGAGTTACTCTTAACTCGTTTCCATAATTATGTCCTTTTCCTTTCTACTTTTATTATTGGCTCAATACCCGAGTTTCAAATTATTATTATTATTATTATTATATATTTGAGGATTTCCCAAAGACGTAGTCTAAATTGAAGGGAGTTCCAACTCTCTCTGTCTGTGTTCAAAGACTTTTGTTCGGACAATGAAGATGCCCGAAAAATTTCTACAGGAAAATGAAGCTGACTGGATGAATAGTTGTTTTACAGCTTGGGTTCAAGTCCCAGTATTTTACGACTGTACTGAGAAAATATCCACGCAAAACGAAAGCAGAACGGTAGCCAGAAAATAATAATTTAGTGCGAAAAAAAAGAAAAAAGAACTGGATGAGTCGAGTATCGAACAGGAAATATTAGCCTCTTTGTTGAAGTCCTTCTCCTAATCAATCCCTAAAACTGGTTTTATACCTACAAGTTTTTATTCAGGTTTCTACAGCTATTTGTATACCTAGAGATTTTCTATTGAGGTATGTACACGATTTAGGGTGCGTTTGGTTGGTACGATCTAGAACAGGATCGAACAGCTGGTGCACATGGAGCAGCCTCATGCCAACCAAACGGTACTCCAGAAACAGAGCACATTTTTGTGGAAAAATGTGCCAAACTGGGTGCATCCTTCAAAAATGTGTATGGTCACCATGGTCACTTTGTACGGTACAACGAGTCCAACCCAAAAGCGTATGCACGTGATCATTTGGGACCAAAATCGATGTTCCCGCCAGGTTTCACTGTGAAAAAGTGAAACTG
>NC_088654.1:12477199-12612199 GCF_964019385.1 Sycon ciliatum | reverse complement strand
CCTAGTCTCCGTACCATTGTCTTTCCTTATTCTTTTCGAGCTGGTTATGTGAACATAGTAAAAAAAATCTATTAAGTTTAACTTGTGCCCATCTCATCTCTTGTGTTTTAATTGGTTCTCTTCTCTAAGAACTAGAAACTAGCTCTTACTCCCCAAGTGTAACTCATCCACTCTTTTGCGCTCCCCTCTCTTTATTGCTTTTTTCTGTTTGGCTCACTCTACCCAGAGAAGTTAAGGATCTGACCTCACTCCACCTGTTTAAGATCCGTGCCGCCCCTTATTTACTACGACATAAAATAGCTCATTATCCACATGTCCTTTGCGTCTCTGTGTTTTTCACTGTTTTATTTGACGTTATCTTTCTTTACGGAGTTGTTGTCGCTGTTCATTGGCGAGAAGCATCCTCTGGTGGCCGGGCTTGAACGGCGACATAGCAGACGTAGTCAAAGCATACCTCGGATGCCAAAGTGTCCAGAGCGAACCTGCTGCCACACCAGTGCACCGATGGAGCAATGCCAGACCACGTGTGGCAGCGCGTCCACGTGGATTACCTTGGTCCATTGCGGCAAACGATGTGGCTCGTCGTTGTCAATGCCCATTCAAAATGGCCCGAAGTCATTCCGATGCCTTCCACAACGTCTTTGGCTACCATCGCGAGTCTCAGGACAGTAATCGCCAGATATGGTTGCCCAGATCTCAACGTCAGCGACAATGGTCCACAATTTGCATCTGCAGAGTTTATTTTTTTAATTTCGGCCAGTCGGCTACTATCATTTCGTCTTGGGGGTTAAACAGGGGAAGTAACCATGTAGGAGCGTTGATAGCAATTTACTTGGAAGCAATTGGGCAGATTGTTTAGTGCAGAAGATATTCGCAGAGCTCAAGCGGAAGACAGTGACATTGACTGCATGATTGGTTGGCAACAAGCATTGTTAGACACTAATAATAGACAGGCCTAAACGCAGTGATAGTGCTATGAAAGGAGCATCATTAACCTTGATACGTCTGTGGAGTCAGTGGAAACGGCTGGTTCTGCAAGATGGCTTATTGTATCGTACGTACACTTCAGTAGATGGTAGCAACTCATTTCTGCAACTTGTTGTACCTGTCAGTTTGCGACAGAGAATTATGACTGGGATGCACAATGAGTGTAGTGGTGGCCACCTCGCTACTGAACGTACTCTAGAGAAGGTGAAAGCTAGATTCTATTGGCCTTTTATGTCGTCTGACATTGAGCTGCATTGCAAGGCGTGTGCGCTTTGTTCAGCTAGGCATACCCCAGCACCAACCGCTCGCGCTCCGATGAAGGTGGACCGACCATCCTTTCCGCTGCAACGTGTCGCTATGGACATCATGGGACCACTGCCCAGAACAAATCGAGGTAACCTCTACATTGTTGTGATTACTGATTATTTCACGAAGTGGGTAGAAGCGTTTGCCATCCCGGATATGACTGCTAAGACAATAGCTTCGGCACTGATTGATGGTTTCATTTGTCGCTACGGTGTGCCACTGTCTATCCACACTGATCAAGGTGCGCAATTTGAGTCAAATTTGTTCAAATCCATCTGTGAACTTTTGGATATGAAGAAGACACGCACGACTCCATATCATCCTTCTAGTGATGATTTAGTTGAACGGATGAATCGTACACTGGAGAACATGCTGAGTGCCAGAGTCAATGCCAATCACAATGACTGGGACCTGCATATTCAACGCTGTTTACTGGCGTATCGTAGTAGCGTACATAGTTCAAACAACGAAACCCCAGCTAGATTGATGTTCGGCAGAGAGCTTAAGTTGCCAGTGGATATTAGTGAGGTTTAGTTCCCACGTAACGGAAACGCGTACGTGGGTGATCCACGTAAAGTGGATGAAGGTCATCCACGTTGCAATGTTGTGTTTAGTCACACGGAACAAACAAAAGCATGAAGCGAAAGGCCCAAACCTGATCAAAGACGAAGCTACCCGGGCCTGAGAAGCTCATCCAATATTTCGATTTCGTGCTTCGGAAACTTCTTCAGCTGAGCACCCTCACAGCTCGCACAATGCGCTCCATTCTGATTTTCACCCACGTTCTGGCGGAACGTGGGTGAGCCTCCATACACGGTATGTCGTGAACCAGAAAACGTCTGTACGTGGGTCACTGAGTATCACGTGGTACACACACGTAAGGTACCCACGGATTACGTGGGACTAAACCTCCCTATTATGTTTAACGACTCCAGAGAACATGTCAAATCTGTACCTGACTATATGATTGGTCTCGAGATCTCCGTGCAGCAGGCATTTTCTCACGCTCGATCAGCTGGCGCTAAAGCACAGAAACGTCAGAAGGACTACTATGATGCAAAGACGACCAAGCCACGGTTTGCGATCAATGACAAGGTGCGCTTACACAACCCAGCTGTGAAAGCAGGCAACACAAAGAAGTTCCTCAAGCCATGGACCGGGCCGTATCGAGTTGTCGAGGTGATCGATGACGTGGTGTATAGGATTGAGCACTGTGATACAGGGAAACTCCAGGTGGTGCACATCAACCGGCTCAAGTCAACGACTCAAGTACCGGAGGAGCAGCATGCTCCAGTGCCAGCACACCTACCTCAACCGGCGCTAATTGATTACGTGCAAGACGCAGTTCCGGCTACATGTATTCCAGTTCCGCCTGTTCCAGTTCCGGCAGTTCCGGTTATTCCAGTTCCGGCAGTTCCAGCTGTTCCAGTTCCGGCTGTTCCGGCAGCTCCCGTTGTGCCGGCAGTTCCGATCATCCCGCAGGCAGGTGGGTATAACTTACGTAATGGGGCAAATCTCCAGAGGCCGGTGCGATACCGTCAATTAGGCCTTGGCGGATAATGCCGGCAGAAAAATTGGCAGAATTCGGTACTTTTTCGGGTAAGTTTCATGCATGTTTGGTATGTGGATAAAGCAATGGAGCAGAATTCGAGGAATTGCCCGCCATAAGGTTTGTATGGTTCTGCCAATTTCACTGCTTTTCGAGCAGAATCTGCCACCTTTTCGAGCATTATCCGCCAAGGGCTACCGTCAATGAGAGCCAAGAACAATTGATATGTACAGTTTTCTTGAGAAGATTTGAGAGATTGAGATTTCAGTTTTTTTTAGATATAGTGTTGGGTTGGCATTTAACACACAGTTTATATCTTCTTCCTTGGGTTCTTTCGTTTCATTATTTTTATTTTTACAATATTCACCTTATCACGAGGACGTGATTCAATCTGGGAGGGGGCCATGTAGAGCATGCAGATTCTTCAACCTTGTACCTGTTGCATTGTAGTCTAGTGCCTGTGTCACTGTAGCTTGGTGTGTTAAAACCTTGTACAGTAGTAAGAAAACACTGTGTATTGAGCAGGGAGTGGTGCTCTCTTGTAGGTTTACAGAGCGGAAGGTTCGATGGACTTATCTTCTGCTCTGGTTGGCAGTCGTGAGTCTGTGAAGTGAGAATTCAAGTCGGCAGAAAAAGCGCCAGCTCCATGTAGGGAGCAACGCACAGTTCCCCAAGTAACGCCGAAGTCGCACCAACCGCTTCTTCACTATGTAAGGAAGAATCAGAAAGAAAGCACCAAAGGTTTACAAGTTACCCGTCGTCGTCCACCACTGGCAATTATAACCATGATATTGATTGTTTATTAGTCAGAACGTGCCTTAGTTAGCATAATAATGACTGCCGTGGTGCTGACATTCAACAACCTGACGCTAGCACGTCTTGAAAGCGCACGCTAACCGCTTTCACACACAGAAAGGTTCTAAGTTGATGTTTAGCTTGTTTTCGTTGAGTGCGCTCACCTTCCAATTTCTCAAGTTATTTCACAACTCAGAACCTTCCAAGTTCGCCTGTGGGTGTTTCCGTGGTCTACGTCTCTCAGACGTAGAAATTTGCCAGACCGCGACAACGTCCCCAGGGGGACATATTGGCACTACGCTCACACTATTTGTGCAATTCGCACAGTCACAAGAACACGCTCCTATAATGTATATTTTCATATTTACTCAATCTGTAGACAGAACTGTCTCGTTCTTTGTGGACTCATCACCGCAGCACAGCGGAAATGATATTTATGACAAAATAATTATCAAGACTCGGTGGAACCACCGGCCAGTGTTAAGAGAGTAGATGATTGCCAACCAGTGCTACCATGGCCATAAATAAAAGTGAGGGGAGAGAAAACGAAAGAGTAGCAAGATTTTTTTATTTATTTTTATTTTTTAAGTGTTACAAGATCAACGTGGAAGCCCGAGACCTACCTACCTTGCCTTGTGTGTTTCAGTACAGCGTTATTTTATTCATACAGATCAGGGTCAAACTACATGTAGTACGGGATGGGCATGGGACACAGTTACCCCGTTACCCATTTTCCAAATTGTCTTGCCGCGCAGTAGCAGTGACTGACTCGACTATCGAAGACATTCTCGTTGAACGGCATGAAAAACGAACACAAAATCGACAAATGAGGAGGGTGGGGTGGACAAACAGAGTGGGGGAAGCGCTGTGACCCTCGACCCCCCCCCCCCCTTGGCAAGAACTGACTTTGGACTGTTGCAGCAATACTGACTGGCGTGCGACTCGTACTAAGTACTTCAGTAATAATAATAATAATAGTTACAGTTCGCATGTCGAAATCTAGGCACTCAAACCCCCAGGGTATTATGGACTCTTGATGACATGCATAGCAGGGCTGAAACGATCGCAACATTTTGCTTAGAGATCAATCTATCGACTTCTACGCATAAGATACTGGAAACTTGTTGCGATCATTCTACCACACAATTTCAATATTCGGCACAAAATTGGTTGAGTAGAATGGTTTATTGATGGATTGAGTGGGACAAATACACGCAACTGTACAACATGAGGTTAGTGAATTGTGCAAGGCATATGCACACAGGGACATGCAGATGTGGGAAGTAGGAGAGGAAAGGAGAAACAACACTCAGGAAAGTACAGGACAAGAAAATAGACCCATACTGTGAGGTACAAAGATAAGACTTCAATGAAGAGATCATCAGCAGACAAATCAGAGACAAAACAAAACCGCATCCGAACCATTCAGCGTTGTCAGCCAGTATGGCCACTTAATAGCAACGCGTAGCACACTGGACGGTTGCAGACAGGCACTGGACGTAAGGACTGTCTTTAGAACGGCATGTTCTGCTCGTCCATGGCCCATTCATCATTGCTTTGCTGCTCGTCTTGCTGCTCAACAGCTGGTCCTTGACCGGGGTCAGCGGGAGCAAAGGCTTCAGGATGCTGCCATTCTGAACCCATGGCCCATTCATCATTGCTTTGCTGCTCGTCTTGCTGCTCAACAGCTGGTCCTTGGCCGGGGTCTGCGGCAGCCAAAGCTTCAGGATGCTGCCATTCTGAACCCATGGCCCATTCATCATTGCTTTGCTGCTCGTATTGCTGCTCAACAGCTGGTCTTTGACCGGGGTCAGCGGGAGCCAAAGCTTCAGGATGCTGCCATTCTGAACCTGGCTCACTGTTAATCAATGACTGGGATGATTCCGGAAGCTCAGGTTCGGCCTTCTCTCTGTCCTCCGGAAAATGTTCCTCCTGCGGCTGCTGCTGTGCCCGACCCTCCTGCTGTTTTATGACCTGCTTCTCTGGCAAAGCACTACCGTCATCCTCATCCTCCTGCTGTTTAGTTACTGGACGTTCCTCCTCTTGCTGCTTCTGCTGTTGCGTCACTGGACGTTCCTCCTCTTGCTGCTTCTGCTGTTGCGTCACTGGACGTTCCTCCTCTTGCTGCTTCTGCTGTTGCGTCACTGGACGTTCCTCCTCTTTCTGCTGCTCAGTTACTGGATGTTGATTCTGCTGCTGCTGAGGATCCTGAATTCGGGCCCTCAAAGACGTCAACGCATCCTCGATGTCTGGCAGAGGTTGTGCGGGATAGAGATGGGGCAGATCCTGTACTGGCTGTCCATCCTGGTGCAATGCGGGCAACTCAGGCGATGCCTCCCGCTTAAACGCATTCTGCTTCCGCTCCGCAAGCATTCGATGAAACATCGCAATGAATTCGACCCGGTTTTTCGGCCAGTTTGGCGGAAAGTGAGCATCGGGAGCAATGGCCTTGGCAATGGCCTTGGGCTTGGCAATGGCCCTCATCACTGTCTTGGCTTCTCCCACCTGAACACTGGCACACAAGAGACAGGCGAGGACCGAGAGCCCGGCCATGTACAAAGCAGCGACCTTCATGCTGAACAGAGTACTAAAGACAAAAACTGCTTCGGCTTGCTGTGTCACCTACGCAAACACACCCACAACAACTACAGATGCGCGAGGAGCAAAGAGAAACTCACGGCAAGATAACAAAAAAAAATATTACTACTACTACTACTACTACTACTACTACTACTGCTACTACTACTACCTAAGAAGTCTCTCCGAAAGAGGGAGAGAGAGAGAACGAATTCCTGTGCCGTTCAGGACGACTGGGTTATAGGATTGGTTTGACACGACAAGCAAATGGCTGGAACGGTGTGACGTCCTAATACGGTAACCAATAGTCCGCGCGCGGGGTTCACTTCTTCCAGACTTGAAAGTGCATTTTCGCGGACTCCGGTTTTTCCCCCTTCTGGTTATTTTTTTATTTGAAACTCGCCCTCCATCACTGTAACATGATAATATATCACTGTATCAAATGTCTCAGTACTCTGTCAGTTTTGTGCCTACAAGTAATTTGTAGTTGTTGCACTTTCTTACTGTATAATTATAGTATCATGTCACAGTGATGGAGAGTTACTCTTAACTCGTATCCATTATGTCCTTTTCCTTTCTACATTAAATTTATTATTATTATTATTTATTAAATTTTTAATATCCCCTCTCTTTATTTTGCGCTCTCCATCATTATTACTATTTTCTTCTGTTTGCATTTAGCGCTTTCGAATTTCGGGTGTTATCATTTTTTTTTCTTTCAGCAGCAAGTTATTATTTTTGTTGTTCAGCTTATTCACGGAGAAGGCGGAGAACCAGTGCAATATCCATAATATCTCCAGGTGGGGTTGCAGACTAGGATAATGCGTAATACCAAGAGTACATAACCCCCCAGAGTGTTATCTACGATGCCCATAATAACTTCAGTTGTCCTCTTTCCCTGGTTATTTCTGTGTTTGCTTGAGAACGGTTTTATTCACAACACCATGAAGGAAGAGTCAAACCAAATAGACAACCCAATTTCAGAAATAAATAGAACACTCAATACTCAATTGAAATACTATTATAATTATAATTGAACGCAAAAGCTTCACAAGAAAGCGTTACCTACTAAAAATGCCCACCGGCATGCAAAGGCGAACGGTCACGCCTCTGCCCGTGTCAGCAGAGCCGGCGGCAATGGCTGTGTTTGCTACCAGGGAGTCGTAAAATACCGGTATTTTACGACTCCCTGTTTGCTACTAAAAAAAACACTGTTTGTACTACACCCTTTATAGTTTTCAATTTACGTTCGGGGTTTGGAAATTTTATTTTCATTGCTATCAGGTTCATGAATTCAGCCTCATTTTCTCTGTGCTGCGCTGAGGAGTTCACAAAGAAAGAAACAGCAGGCTGTCCGCAGATTGAGTAGTATGGAATTTTTTTTAAGTACAGATTTTTCTAAGAGACTTGAAAGTGTAGACCAGAGTAGTGATATACCGATATTTTACTACTCCCTGGTTATCGCACGAACTGTTCCCTCGTCTTTTTTTTCAAAAAATAAATCAATAAAAGTGTTTACATGTACATGTACATGTAAATGACTGTACATGTACACATGTACATGTATATCGGGTGTTGATCACACTCATTCAAAAAGTATTGTAATCTCAGTGATCAGGTGATGGAAATAAAAATTAAAAGTCTAAAAAGACTAATCTTGAAGAAATAACAAGATAAACTATCACTGATCCCTCGTGCGAACCCTTACCCATAGCAAGAGTACTCTTTCCCATAGTGGTTTTTGATCAGGGAGCAGTAGGTATTGTACTACTCCCTGGTTTTGATATGCGAATTTGATCAGGCGATACATTATTACTGCTGTGTGGCCGATTACTCTTGCAGCCAGTCTAGTTTGAGTGGAAAAGATACTTTTTTCTTTTGAATTTCGAAGCCGGTAGCCGTTGCCAGTACTTTACTACAACCGCCAACCTTCCTGTCTCTATCTAGATCTGTACTTGGCGCAGCGTTGACATGTGTACGGTAACGCCGGGTAAGGTTTTTCGCCCGGACTGGACTGTGCGTTTTACCGCGCCTTTTCGCGTTCTTGCGCCGGCGGCAACTGCATGTGTCCAGTAGGGTAGACGTACCCCCCATCGTATCTTCACGATAATATGTATATCTGTCCCCCCTGTGTTTTCCACTCCCAAATGATTTGAAGACTGCAAACCCCCTCATCTGCAAATTGGATCTTTGGCATATGCTCTCAGATAGATAAAGTCCAAGTTGGACACTTTTGTCATCAAGGAAGCTCGCAAACATTACCCAGCTCGAGGTAATTTCTCTCTTTGTCTGTCTCTCTCTCTCTCTCTCTCTCTCCTCTCTCCTCTCCTCTCTCCTCTCTTTTCGCTCTCGCTCTCTCTCTCTCTGTCTGCAGTTGTATAATAGTTGATATTTCCAAAGAGGCTACTAATTCTGTAGTCCTATGTGCACTCGTACTCACCTACCCTTTGCGGACCATGCTCGAACGATTGGCAGATTCTGTTCGAAAAGCAGTGAAATTGGTTAAAACGGACCACATGGCTTTGCCGGGATTGTCCCAAGGTCTGTTCGAGTTACAAACGTGCAACACAATCCCATTTTGGCAGCATTACCAGATTACCCGGAAAATATTTTCCGAGCATACGCGTTTGGATCATTCTCCTTCTGTCTCAATTTAAGGACAGCACTTCGACAATTGCAATTGCCGTTTTGTGCACAGATTTGAGTATTAATACGATGTATGAAAAACTGCGGACTTGTATGCGTTTTCCTGGACTCGGCAGATGGCGACCCTTTCCATTGTTGGCCTGGTGATTGTCCTGGCTGGTATCGTCCCTTACGCGTCCTCTCAATTCTTTCCAAGTAAGTTTGATCAACACACGTGGCTTGCTTCCTAAGTTAGATATGGCGGACGCTTACTTGCCATAACACTGTACCTGGGTAACGTGTTTTCTATAATAAATCCCAGATCTCCAATAATGACCCGGGGTGAGGGTTGTTTGAAATAATAAGAGCATAGTCTCTAACAGTAGCGCGGACCCCACTCGGAGTATGCAGCAAGTATACTGACTGCATAATATGTCCCGCACTTATTTGTAAGGTTTTCGGTCTACTACTTCCTTCCCGGCGCCCATGCTGTTGCGGAACATCAGTTTTAACAATATTGATAGTGGAGCATTGGAAACATAAACCCGCAGTCTCCAATACTAGCCCAGTAGCGCGGGTAGAGGTGTCACTGAAAAAATAAGAACCCCAAGAAAAGACGGCATGAATATTTTTTACGTTGGAACACGCTTTGAAGTGTCGCTTCTCAGGATCCAGGAAAACCTGGTTTAAGCGACCACCCTACGGTGCAAGCAAAAGCGGTCATTACAGCCAGGTGGTCTTTAGAACCAGGTCTCACACTGTCTGTGTAGAGCTGCCGGCTAATGGAAAAACGGTCGTTAAGAGCAGGTGGTCGCTAAACCCAGAGGTCGCTTACACCAGGTTTTCCTGTACTGTACATTGAAACGTGTCTAAGACGACTGCTCAAAGGACTTGCAAAGTGTGGTTTCTGTAACGAGGTGATCTCCTTAACCAGTGCCCCGTTGCTCTCGTGCATATGTGAATGATGTAGAGGGAGAAAGGAAGAGAGAGACAGAGAGAGAAAACTGACAGTGCATAATATAGTATGAAGCGTGTGGTACATGTTGGTGACTTCGACGGCGTGACATGAAGAGAGACAACGATGTGGGCGATGAGAAGGGGAGAGAAAGAGAGAGAGAAAAAAGTACAGATTGTGGACAGGAGAGTTATAATTCGTGAGAGAAATAGCACATGCTGGGCTTCTCATTTCTGGGAAAAATGAATACTGTAGAAGCCATAATTCTAACGAGGCGCATATAATTCCCAAAATTGACCAGTTTACGTGTACCAAAGGTAACGATTCTCACTCATTCTCAACGCTCAATAGGGCAGTATATGATTGTATCGATTTCTGTATAACGATTTCTACTTTAACTACAGATTTCTCCTCGTTAACTGGTTCGAGTTAGCGCTTCGTTATACTCAATCTGCGGACAGAACTGTTTCGTCCTGTGTGGACTCGTCAGCGCAGCACAGAGGGAATGAGGCCGAACCTGATAGCAATGGAAATACTTCAAAAGAAGTAAAAATTTCCAATCAGGCACTTCGTTATATATAATTTGAAACTCGGATGTTGAGCTAATAATAAATGTAGGCAGGAAAAGGAAGTATAGAGGTTATAGGTTACTCAATCTGCGGACAGCATGCTGTTTCGTTCTTTTTGAACTCATCAGCGCAGCACAGAGGAAATGAGGCCGAACCTGATAGCAATGGAAATAAAAATTTCCAATCAGGCCCGAACGTACCTTGCTAGAGTGCTCAAACTGACAAGTCAGTGAGCTCTGCATAACGCAAACAGCAAAGGCACTACCCCACGCAAGAGTGCTCAACTGCTACAAGAGCAGGAGCGAAATACTCAATCTGCGGACAGCATGCTGTTTCGTTCTTTTTGAACTCATCAGCGCAGCACAGAGGAAATGAGGCCGAACCTGATAGCAATGGAAATAAAAATTTCCAATCAGGCCCGAACGTATCTTGCCAGAGTGCTCAAACTGACAAGTCAGTGAGCTCTGCATAACGCAAACAGCAAAGGCACTACCCCACGCAAGAGTGCTCAACTGCTACAAGAGCAGGAGCGAAATACTCAATCTGCGGACAGCATGCTGTTTCGTTCTTTTTGAACTCATCAGCGCAGCACAGAGGAAATGAGGCCGAACCTGATAGCAATGGAAATAAAAATTTCCAATCAGGCCCGAACGTACCTTGCCAGAGTGCTCAAACTGACAAGTCAGTGAGCTCTGCATAACGCAAACAGCAAAGGCACTACTAAGGTTATAGGTTATATCAAGAGTCCATATGGACTCTTGGTTATATACTCTTCGTAGTGTTCTTAATCTTACTTTTAATTTTAATCGCAAGTGAAGAGACCGTTTTTGGAGTTGAGAAGTGAGGTTTAAATTTAATGTGTAAGTATCTGCGTTGGAGTTTGCAGAGATGTACATGTACATTGCAGACTGAATAGGTTGTCATGCAAAACGAATTTTCAGTGAGCACCTTTCTTCAATGCCCACGTTACAATACATGTACCTGGTCTAAACCTGCCAGAGATGTATATGTATATTGTATATTGTATATTGTATATTGCCCCTTTTCTGCAATTTACTGTCCAGAATCATATACAGTAAACCGAAAAGGTTTAACGTTTTTGTGCTTGAAGTAATTTTGGCATGGTAACGGACAGAAAGTTTAACGATGGTTACCTGGCCACCCGGAACATGCATCGACGTATGCGCATCTTTACACAGACATCTCGAACTGGGTTCGCGATAACGTTTCTTCAAATAACGAAAAACAATAATTGATCGTTAAAACGTTAGACTATGGGACTCAGAAAGGAAAAGGACATATGGAAACGAGTTAAGGTGGCTGGGACGGTACAACTTTTTTGGGGAACTTTTGACTGCATTTGTGAGTTTATCGGCAAGGCAGAGATGAAATTTTAAAATGTTTTCTGGTGAATCTCTGGAGAATAGCCTTCTCTAGCTTCCTATAGTTTTATTTTTACTTTTGGACAAAATTTTAAAACGTTTTATGAAAGGTTCGTGTTATTTCTTCACGGACCTTTCATAAAACTTTTTCAAATTTTGTCCAAAAGTAAAAATAAAACTGTAGGAGGTTAGAGAAGGCTCTTCTCCAGAGATTCAACAGAAAACATTTTCAAATTTCATCTCCACCTTGCCGATAAACTCAAAAATGCAGTCAAAATGTGATCAAAATGACCCCTAAAAAGTTGTACCGCCCCAGCCACCTTTAGCCTAGTTCACATTCGACGGGGCGCGACGGGACGCGACGTAAGGATCGACGGGAAGCGACGGGACGGTCTGACGGCGTCCAATGTGAACACCAGGAACGGGAACGCAACCGTACTACCGTACAGATCGGGAAGCGACGGGAAGAGTTTTATTTTTACTTTTGGACAAAATTTTAAAACGTTTTATGAAAGGTTCGTGTTATTTCTTCACGGACCTTTCATAAAACTTTTTCAAATTTTGTCCAAAAGTAAAAATAAAACTGTAGGAGGTTAGAGAAGGCTCTTCTCCAGAGATTCAACAGAAAACATTTTCAAATTTCATCTCCACCTTGCCGATAAACTCAAAAATGCAGTCAAAATGTGATCAAAATGACCCCTAAAAAGTTGTACCGCCCCAGCCACCTTTAGCCTAGTTCACATTCGACGGGGCGCGACGGGACGCGACGTAAGGGCGCGTTCAGACTGGCGTAAAAAACAAGCGGAATGTGAAAGTTGTCAAGGTGAATCGCTCACGTGACGTTCCCGCCAGCGTAAACACGGAAAAGGTTTCCCACCACTCTGCAGGCCAGTGGAATGCAGATTCCGGCGGCACGCGGAGCGCTTTTGATATCCTTTGCAGCACATGTTCCGTCTTTTCGTTTTATTTCAGCCTCTACTCTTGCAGTCTGACTGCATGCTTTTGAGTTTTGAGTTTTGACTTCTAGTCTGCAAACTTCTCCCATCATGCTGAAATCTTTGTTCGACTCAGCAATGGAGAGGGAGTTCATGGAGCTGTACGTGGTGATTTTTGCGGGCCGCTCTGCAGGCAAAACGTTACTGCGAACGAGAAGCATACTCTGATCGCGGAGCGGATGAATGCCACCCAAGCACCAAACACTCCGGACATAGTATTCTTTCCGTCGACAAGCACACGGAAAAGCACAATGATCCAGTATCTCAACAGACTGAATTAGTTTATTTTGATATCCAACTCAAACTGAGTCAACTCAAATTTTCAAATGTCGAAGCTGGCCATTCCAGCGGGATACACGTGCAGTGTGATTGCGATTCCCGGGATTACGCTGCAGCTTTCCGGCGGCTATTCACGCCAGTCTGAACGCGCCCTAAGGATCGACGGGAAGCGACGGGACGGTCTGACGGCGTCCAATGTGAACACCAGGAACGGGAACGCAACCGTACTACCGTACAGATCGGGAAGCGACGGGAAGAGTTGGATCGATCCAGGGAGTCGTAAAATACCGGGAGGCGACACGAGATGCACAACCGCGTCGGATGATTGCCTCAGCTCGGGCACGAGTGCTGAGACCTCACGCGCTGCATGGCGAGGGACTTCCCATGAGGTCAAAGCGGCGCAGGTCATGCCAAAGGACGCGTTCGCTGTTTGGTCCAAAAAATTTGAAAACTCAATAAAATTATCCTGCACACAACGAATCCAGTGTCAGCAGTTCGTTTTGTTTTCTAAGTAATAATACTTTGTGCCTTGGCCTTCGAAGTAAAGGATGATGGAGCTTGACAGAGATGACTGCCAAAGTGATGAGTCCACCGTGGAAGATGTAGATGACGCCACGTATTCACTTGGTGACCTGAGTTGTGGGGATGTTCAGCTGTGGGCTACAGGTGAGATTCTTTCGTTTGCATGTTTTTGTCTCTTCCTTGTGGACACGAATGTATAATCTGTAGCATACCTAAGTGCCCGAACTGACCCGATAAATTAGGTGGTCGACACCATCCTTTTCATCCTAGTCTGCCCACGATGCATTGTCTGTTCACTGTGACAGGATATTTATTGAAGTCCTGAAAATTTACGTGTGTACCTAGTATGTATCATCACCGTAGATGATGTAAACCTCCATCCTCAAACCATACTTTGTCTATGTGCAGATCGATGTAAGAGTGGTAGTGCCATCATGGTGTACAGGCCTATGGAAGGTGCAGTGATCCATGGAATTTGCAAACTGCTGACAATGAGACAGGCGAGTGTTACTGAGGCGACGGAGTCATTCCTGCATGTTATTATGACACGGTTACACAAGGCATCAGGTACTGCAAATCTGCTACGCCAGGAAGTGTGCCAGCTGAAGGCATGCAAGGGTGCTGATATTTCGCAAGCATGGCAACAAATGCTGTCCGTCATCGCAACAGCTATTCCCGAAGTGAAAATCAATTGTGAAGGTCAGTGCGTTTTGCATGCATGTTGGAAAAAAATTGGCTTCTGACTAGGTATGCAGACTAGGTATGCAAACGCTGGCTTTTGAATACTAGTACAGTCTCTGCAACCACCAGTCCTTATATGTTGTCTTTTTCTTTTCTCTTCTTCAGATTTGGAAGTTACATCTGCTGTGCTAGCGAATCTGATAAGCTACCTGCATGCCACGGCTGCCGCTGCTATCAGGAAAGCGTCAATAGCACCATCCAAAGCTGCTGAAGCCATCCCCGAACCGGTGATTGACAATTTGTCTCACCTTGCTGAAAAGTACCATGGTGGTTGGTGCTTGGTGGCCGTGCGGCGTGAGCTGGAAGGAGCAAGGTGTCGCAACGACAACTTGCTGCAGCTTATACCTTTATTTGGCAAGGATGCCGTGACAAGCCTTCAGCCTTGTTTGGAGAATTCAGGTGGCCCGGCGTGGCTCGGAAGCTCTGTATAAGACACCATACGTCACAGATAAAAACAACTGAACCAGTGATATGTGAATTTTGCGCTTGTGTGTGTGTGTGTGTGTGTGTGTGTGTGTGTGTGTGTGTGTGTGTGTGCGTGTGTGTGTGTGTGCTTCTGTGATAAGTGGTATAAGCAGTCCACAGGGTATTCACCTTGAGTGCATTCGCCGATAGTGTGACTTTCGTCGCACAGAACCTTCTTCAGTTGGTCAGGTGACTCGGCGTGGCTCGGAAGCTCTGTATAAGACAAAATACGACACAGATAAAAACAACTGAACCAGTGATATGTGAATTTTGCGCTTGTGTGTGCACGAGCATGCATGTGTGTGTGTGTGTGGTGTGTGTGTGTGTGTGTGTGTGTGTGTATGTGTGCTTGTGTGTATGCTACTGTGATAAGCGGTACAAGCAGTATACAGGATATTGACGGGTATTCACCTTGAGTGCATTCGCCGATAGTGTGACTTTCGTCTCAGAGAACTTTGCTCAGTCGGTGAGGCGACTCGGCCTTACGTTTCCTGAAGGCAATGTGTTCAGAACAGTTATGAACAGCTATGAACAGTTAAGAAATGACTAATATTGTTTGCAGTTCATGGGCCATATAGATGTGAAACACTTTGAATGCAGAAGAATGAGGATAGTGGCATCAAATACTGCATGGATTCTGTTTGATATGCTACTTTTTTTCCCTTCCATGGAAAGGTGAGTACATCGTCGAACTTCATCTCGAAACTTCACACAAACCTAGAATGGAACTTGGACAACATGAAGGGGCCATGGGCATGGTGTGTTTAGTGGAGAACTATTCCGAAAACAGGGTGTCATTCGCATTGACTCAATTCAAATTTGAGTACATTTCGTGAATAACTTACCTTGACATTCCGTCGTCTCCAAAGCAGTGAACTTCCAAAAAAAAATTAAAAGCCACGGCTCAACCTAAGGTAATGCGTGGTACGTATCAGAAACAACCAGCTTTCGCTCTGGAGATCCAGAATAGCCTCGAAGCATATAGCAAAAACAATTGAGAAAAAGAAGATGACGACGACGTTTCAATCACGCTTCAAATTTCGCGGGTCGAGTGCGGCAATCCTCGGATCGTGAAATGTGTGGCGTGTCGCCTCCCGGTATTTTACGACTCCCTGGATCGATCCAACTTTTCATACCGTAGACGGGCGTAGACGGGGACGCAAGCGTACAAAACGGCTGCAATTCGAGTGTGAACAGGAGACGGCGTCGTGAGCCGACTACTCCCGATCCGTACTTGGATATTTTTAGCATTTCGAACACTGCGCTTCCCATGATAACTCACAGAATGGCTAGGGCTGTGTTTACATGAAGCGTTTCAACCCGGGTTGAGTTCGACCCGGGTCAGATTTCAACCCGCCATGTGCACAAAGTGAATGGCGCGTTTACATGACGCATTGCGCTTGACCCGGGTTGAAATTTCGCCCCGGGTTGATTTCAACCCTCCCCCCAAGGGGAGGGTTGAAATCAACCCGGGTCAAGAAAATCGTACATACGTACTTCTGTGCGTAGCTCGCGCCAGGTTTGAACAGCACTGCAGATGCCAATTTCGCGCGAACGGATTCACGTGACCATACAGGACTGTAGAAGTGGACTTTTGGCGGCATATCAGTATTTGACCCGGGTCAACTGTCTTCATGTAAACGCTCACCTCTTTTGTTTGTCGTACAGACTTTCAACCCGGGCTGAACTCGACCCGGGTTGAAATTTCTCATGTAAACACAGCCTAGCACGACTTGAGTTGAATTTTAGCAACATAAGATCTCATGTCACTTATTGTATTTAGGGATAGTTCAGAAGCCTGACAGACGAACTATTCTATCAGTTCCTGGGGCTATTATTTGAATGCCACAACTTTCAGCGCTAATTTTTTGATCTTCATGAAACACTGGTATTGTGAACTTGATTCCGCTTCTTTCAAGGAGAAATAATTGAAAAGAAGTCCCGAAAAACGAGAAATTAGGTCCGAAAGTCACCCCGTCACGGACCGTGGCTTATGACTCGCGCCGTTCGACATTGAACGTCGCAACGACTGCTGCATGTCGTGTCGTACGAATCGTACAGGATTTTACAGCTCACCCCAGCCCTCCCGACAAGCCCTTAAGAGTAACTCTCCACCACTTTAACTAGATAATATTATTATACAGTCAGAAAGTGCAACAAAAAGGCACAAAACTGACAGAGTACTGAGACATTCGACGTCCTGACACCTAGCTTCAACACATCTCCGTAGCACTAACCGACAGCCTTCCAACTGTCGAATGGCTCAGTACTCTGGCAGTTTTGTGCCTAGTTGTTGCACTTTCTGACTGTATGTAGTATCTAGTTAAAGTGGTGGAGAGTTACTCTTAACTCGTTTCCATATGTCCTTTTCCTTTCTACTTTTATTATTGGCTCAATACCCGAGTTTCAAACTATGTGACTCGCTAGACTTTCCGGTTTTACAGTAAGTCATATAAGTCTTCCACCGTTAGGCGCTGCATCTGCCGCTAGGGTTTATCGGGTGTTAGCGGCCGGTGTGAGTTCCCTTCGGGAACGGACACGATAAATTACTTCTTTTTTTATGTCTTGCTCCCGTCTTCTTAACAAGTGGTTTGTGTCTCCAGTAAAAGTAATTGCGGGCGTTCTGCTTTCTTTCCATTTGTGCCGCCAGGCTATGCCAGGACATGCCCGGGCACCAGCTCTTCCAGGGTCACATTTTTCCACATGGGCATGGTTGCATCCTGCACGGGAGATTGTGCCTCCTATGTCAACTCGGCTTCCCGGACTCATTTTTGCCATGTGTATGGCGCCACGGTGATGAACCATTCCATGTACACGTCGAATGGATACGAACCGTGCGTCAACGGTTTGCTGAGTCGAATTGCAGATCATAGCATGCCGCACGCTGTCTTCTACTGGGATGCGAGTGGGAAAATAATGGCGTATCGCGACGGAGCCGATCAGGGAGAATATAAGAGGCCAATTTCGCAAGGCTACCCCAGACCTATCCACATGTGTAATAGTAAGTTTTTTCTGGGACCATTGGCGACACATGTATTGTTAATTAAGAACTCCCGCACTTTGTCATGACTGTGTCTTTCGGTCACGGGGGAGAGGATTTCACATACTTCAGTACAAGTAGCACAGAAGTCCAGGTTTTTTAAGTCCTAAATGTATTGGGTTTTTGAATGCAAAATGCCGTGCATCTTTGCATTGGGTTTCGTTTTTTTTTGTTTTCGTTTTCACGAATGACATAATACAATCTTAAGTGAATCTGATTTGTCTGGCTTGTTGTCTACTGCCAAGTTTTTCTGATGCTCATGTCTTTCGTGTTTTTCGCCAATTACTGCCCTGTACAGTCGTCTGGAATACAGTGAGCTTTGGAAAGTACAGTTTCTCAACTTCCCCCAAATATCATCGCGTCAGGTACGACGGCGCCAAGCGGGCGTGTTCCCTTCTGGGCCAGCGCTTGTTGAACGAAGGCGACATATCCACTGGAGAATTGCCAAGCCTATGGCCAACGATATTTGCCAGACTGACTGCAGGTACCCCGGGGTCCGATTATCCTTACTGGCTGGAAGGGGGCCGCCGAATGCTGACTCCTAGTAAATTGATGAAGAAATGGAACGTATACTATGCCTACTATCAGATTCTCTGTTTCCGTACGTACAACCAGGTCTTTTTTTAAACTATGTTCACATACCCCCAAATCGCAAATAGTAATGAAAGACAATGGTACTGAGACAAGGACAAAATTTAATGTGACAACTACTGATTAGGGGCTGCACCGAGACGCAGCAGTGATGGTGGGTAGCCCTTTCCCAAAGATGCCATGATTTTTCGCAACTTATGCTTTTCGCAACCGTGCCAAAACAGGTGCTAGTTGCTGAAATCGCATCCATATTTTCAGAAAAAGCTCAAAAGTTGCTAATATCGCAACTTAAAATTGGAGAGTCCTTGTGCAAAAACCACCAAAAAGGAGCAGAAATAGCAGAATTCAAACTCGTACATCCCTTCCTGCTGTGAATCACCACTTTACACAATGCCAGTATCCTGTTGGATGTATCCTACATCGTTCCGGTGCAAGGCAAAGGGAATGCACATTATCGTAACTACCGTTGATCTACTGTTTCTCTGAAATGAGTCTGAAGGCAGGTGAGAAATGAGCGAGTATGCATTTGTTCGTCATGCAGGCCGTGACTTGACCTTTTGGCCACATGCCATGGGGCCAAGGTTGCGGAAAAGTTGCGAAATAGTTCGCGAAAAAGAAGGAAGTTGCGAAAGTTGCGATTTCTTCCTAAACAACGAAAAGTTGGGAAAAAAGTGGCAAGCATCTTTGGGAAAGGGCTAATGGTGGGACATTGATGGCTCTTGCCATCATCTGTTGATTTGGTCCGCCATGCATGCTGAATCAATGTAATAATTATCAAGAGTACTTAAAGCAAGTTCTCTTCCCAATTCCCAAATCCTCCTTGGAATTCATGTGTAAACCGATTTTCGAGAGACTCTGCAGCTGGACCAATTTTTAGGTCAAATACATGTACATGTACGTGTAAGGGGCCGTCCAAGGTTACCAATAGTATTTTCAAAACGAAAGGTTTTCGTTTGGGGGTGGGTGGGTTTGAAGGAGTTTCGTTTTGAAAATAAGAGTGTTGAATGCAGATGGAGAATGCCCAGTTACTTCTGGGTGTCGAAAATTGACATCAATATTTTATTGGAATTCGTTTTACCTGCGGAAAAGGTAGGTGGGTGGGTGGGTGCTGAAAAATACTAAAACTTTTCGTTTTGCAAAATCTAGCGGCAACCCCGGCCCCTAAACAGGCTCTTAGCTGCAAGAGGCAAGAAACACGATCTTTAAATAATACATCGAGAGGGAAATTCTACGTCAAGACTTGAAGATTTCTACGGGGACGTAAAGAATTCCCTTGGAATCTTTGACTGCAAGATTCAGTGACCCATGACGTACATTTATGCTTCCATACGAATAAGTGTGTCATACCGGCTGGTTGTGCGAGACAACTTTGGATGCATCACGAGATACATAACAATTTTAATATAATGAAATTATTCAAGCGTCCGTTTGATATTTTGTGGTTTTTCAGAGCTATGCGACCATGGCAAGAGAGTGGATGGGAAGTGTGTCTGCGACACCAACTGGGCGGGAGAAGGCTGCGACAAGGATGTGAGACTAGGTATGTATGTTCGCGTGGTGTTCTAAAGCACTCTCTTGTTTACTCGATCATCGTGTGAAAGCAACTGCACCACATTCTGCACAGTACACTGTACCTGCACGTATGTACGTATGTAGAGAGGTGATTTGCTGTCACTTCATTGTACTTATCGTAGTATGTCAATAGTGGCATTTCCCAGAGGTTTGATTTGTGGCTACCTGGGTCTGACACAACGAGAGCACTGTACATCTATAATGTGTATACAGCTGGTTCCCCCACTCCACCAACATCATGTACCTGCAGTTAAAATTTTATTTCCCCGTCCATTAGCATGTCTAATGTTCAGTTCTGTATGTTTGCGGATGGCATTTGCGTTGTTTACGTGGTGTCGGAGGAGTGTTCTGACGGCCAGAATGCTAACGTGCACATCTACATGTATGTTTGTTTTGCACTGGCATCCTTCAGAGGAGATCAGAACATGTCCAACTGCGTTTGGATTGACTACGTCATTCATTTTGTCAGACGCACCTCAGTATTACACAAATCGAGGCACTGGGCGCTACAACGCCACATCATATCAAGGCGCGAAGGATTTATGTAAAGATCGAGGTTTCTTCAATTACGACTTTGCTGATGGAAAGGTCGATGGTTGCTCGGGCGCTATCTTTACTAAAACCCGGCGGATGCATAATAATGTAATATCCGGATTCTGGAGCGATACTAACCAACTCTACTTTCACTCAAGAGGGGTGATGGCGAAACCCGGACCCTCCAAAATTTACTACGTTGCCTGTTCAAGTAAGATTCATGTATAAATTATGTATGTGAATGTGAGCGCGGGTGTATCCATGGCAGCATACCAGTAGTTCTTTCTATCATGTATTTGCTGGTTAATAATTATACACCGGTAGCAACTGAAATCCGACCCCTGAGCGTTGTGTTCCCATTCCAGTGGTTCCCATTTCGGCGTGTTACAATCCTGTGTTGTGTCTTTGCGATGTGAGTGCACCGCTCATGGGGTCGGATTTCAGTTGCCGACACTGCGAGGTGGCTCGTACCTTCAAGTAAATCGAAAAATAGTCCTTTGAGCTCCTTCTGGGCAGGTTTGGAGTAGATCTATTTTGACTTTTTGCCATTCACTGGTTCGAGCCTCCCCACTCTTTTTCGGCAGTGGTTTTGACAAGAATAGCTTCTATAATCGACTCGAAATGCATGTTCTGGTGGTAACAAAAGTGGTGACAAAAGGATGAAACTTACACAGGCATCAATCGAAGGAACATCCTACAAATTCAAAGAAAAACCATAAAGCAGTTGAAGACAATACACTTAAATTGTAATACTGTAAACCGTGAAATTATTGCGATGGTCTAATTTCTGCGAAATTCGCGACCGCGTGGAAATCGCGAAATTTAGACAGCCCGAAAAGGAGATCCATGAAAGGTTTAGCAAGAATGCCAAAGTAGCACATTCTGCAATCGCGAAATTAAAACCTCGCAAACCTGTCCGGATTCTGAAAACGCAAACTAAAAACGCCGCGAAAATTTCACGCTTCACAGTACATGTACATGAAACTGTGGGGCACAGCTTCCAATCTCTCGTGTTGTCAAGTTGAATATCTATCAGTTTTTTTTTGTTTCGCTCTGTAAAGAGCACTTGGGTTCCCTGTAAAGCGGGATTCACAGAAGCTTTTTTGCGATGCGACACGCGATGCGACAGCCGCGAAACCGGGAAATCCCCAAATCGCAACCATCGCGGACCCCACGCAACTGCCGCAACAGGGCCATCGCAGGCCATCGCAGAAGTTGAGCTTGGCTCAACTTTTGCGATGCGATGCGATGCGACAAGCGATTTGGTGTACGATTTTGACCTTTTCTACAGCAAAGTTGTACAAAGGTGCAAGAGTTGCCTTGAAATTTTTACAAGTTGTGTCAAACCGCGCGAATATCATGGTGACGTACCCAAATCAGCAAAACTTTGTCGCATCGCTGACTTCTTCTGTGAATGGTATTTCGCGAGTTCGCATCGCACGCATCCATCGCAGATCGCGTCGCATCGCGTGTCGCATCGCAAAAAAGCTTCTGTGAATCCCGCTTAACAAGTCGGCAACGTCTTTAGGGCCTTCCCTATCAAAAAGTAATAAATTCTACTACTGCTAAAGCTGGCAAAAATAAATACATCGTGAAATCAATAGTGATGAAAACAACAACGCAAAGTGAAAGAAAAGAGCGAGCAGGACATTGTCCTACTGCTCCTACTACTCCTTCTTGTTTGCGCACAAACTGCATTTCTATGAAAAAGAAAAGAAAAAAAAGAAAAAGGCCCTGCCCTGCCAGTTATGTGGACTAACGAGGGTCGCCATGGCAAATGATAGCAATTGTATTTCCAAATATACCACTATCATGTACTTACAGTCATGTCAAAAACTAATACTACGAGGTCTCGGATTTGGCTTTTATTAACATTTGGCTTTTTTTAACAAAACATTTACTTGATGTGTAAACATTTGCTTTTCTTCTGGCTGTTTCTCTGCTCCGGATGGCTGTATCGAAACATGGGTGGTGGCAAATGAGAGCCAGTTTATCGTAGATCAACATTGACCAGAAAATTTGTTGCATATAATTTAATTCTCCCTGCCTCGTCGGTATAACTGGTGGTGGGTGCTTTGCCATTTTGTGCAAAATGTGCAAAATGAGCCCCTGAAATGGACGAGGAGGGCAGTGAATTGCTTCCGCAGGGCCTTTGGGCGACGTCAGGCCGTCTTGCCATCACTAGAGACAGTAATAAAGAACAGTAGGTCACGGAATACACTCTGTAAGAACGAAAACATGGCTGCGATGCTATGCTACCTATCCAATTCCACCGTATAACACAGCCACTAGTTACAAATACAAAAACACGGCTTTCGCGGCATACAATGCAGTTCACTCCTAGGTTGACAGATAAATTTTCATCCACTTTGCAATTCTTGAAGTGATATCAACTTCAGAACATTGATGACCAAATATCCCAGGTTGTGACGCCATTTTACATATTTGTTAAAAAATTACACACCAATTACTTGAATCCTGTGAATACTATGAAAGTAAGACATGATTCAAGACACTTTCCAAAGTGGTATCATTCCCATTTTTGGACACAACGGGCATGAAGGATAGCACTTCCATTTTCAACAATTCATTTGGACGTAGCTTGTCTAGAAGTCATTTTACAACCATGTATAAAAAAGCCCACTCACCTCGTACTACTACTGCTCCCTTGTGTGTCAGTAAGAATGAAATTTACACCGAAATCGACAAATTGAGAGCACTTGGCATAGTATGGTGCAGGGGCTATAACTTTGCAGGCCCTTCCCATTACCGGTACTCCCTAAGGCTGCGTTTACACGACAACGATTGAAAACGATTTGCGTTTACACGACAACGATTGAAAACGATTTGCGTTTACACGACAACGAAATACTACCTAAACGGAACGAAATCGTTGCGTTTACTACTATCGTTTACACGACAACGCCCGAAAACGATACCTAAACGGAACGAAATGGAAACGCACTTCAAAGTGTTTTGAAACGTTTTCAAAACGTTTTCGTTCTCGTGTAAACAGTGAAAACAGTGAAAACGATTGGAAACGGAGCGCGGTCATGGAAACCATTCCGTGCTGGAGTATATTTCGCGGGAAATACCCAACCCTTGCGACCACCAGCACGCACCAACTCCAACTAACGTGTTACTTTCCGCCCTTGCGCCAAGCCAGCACTTGCTAACTCCAGCCTGATCGCCCGTTTTCCGTTTTCGTGTGAACGGTTCAAAACGATTTGCCGTTCTAATGTAAACCGTTTGAAAACGATTCGAGGCCAGCCCGTTTTCATTCCGTTTCGTTTCATTTCGTCTCCTTGTAAACGCAGCCTAAGGCTGCGTCTACACGACAACGATTGAAAACGATTTGCGTTTACACGACAACGAAGTAGGACCTAAACGGAACGAAATCGTTGCGTTTACTACTATTGTTTACACGACAACGCCCGAAAACGATACCTAAACGGAACGAAATGGAAACGCACTTCAAAGTGTTTTGAAACGTTTTCAAAACGTTTTCAAAAGGTTTTCGTTCTCGTGTAAACGGTGAAAACAGTGAAAACGATTGGAAACGGAGCGCGGTCATGGAAACCATTCCACGCGGGACTATATTTCGCGGGGAAATACCTGACCTTTGCGACCACCAGCACGTACCAACTCCAACTAACGTGTTACTTCCCGCCCTTGCGCCAAGCCAGCACGTGCTAACCCCAGCCTGATCACCCGTTTTCCGTTTTCGTGTGAACGGTTCAAAACGATTTGCCGTTCTCGTGTAAACGGTTTGAAAACGATTCGAGGCCAGCCCGTTTTCGTTCCGTTTCGTTCCGTTTCGTTTCGTTTCGTCTCCGTGTAAACGCAGCCTAAGGCTGCGTTTACAGCCTAAGGCTGCGTTTACACGACAACGATTGAAAACGATTTGCGTTTACACGACAACGAAGTAGGACCTAAACGGAACGAAATCATTGCGTTTACTACTATCGTTTACACGACAACGCCCGAAAACGATACCTAAACGGAACGAAATGGAAACGCACTTCAAAGTGTTTTGAAACGTTTTCAAAACGTTTTCGTTCTCGTGTAAACGGTGAAAACAGTGAAAACGATTGGAAACGGAGCGCGGTCATGGAAACCATTCCGCGTGGGACTGTATTTCGAGGGAAATACCTGACCTTTGCGACCACCAGCACGAACCAACTCCAACTAACGTGTTACTTCCCGCCCTTGCGCCAAGTCAGCAAGTGCTAACTCCAGCCTGATCGCCCGTTTTCCGTTTTCGTGTGAACAGTTCAAAACGATTTGCCGTTCTCGTGTATTGGTTTGAAAACGATTCGAGGCCAGCCCGTTTTCGTTCCGTTTCGTTCCGTTTCGTTTCGTTTCGTCTCCGTGTAAATGCAGCCTCAGTATACCTCAGTACTCAGCGAAATTTGAATGAAATCTATTGGGCTATTACGGTTTGTCCCGCACACGTCAGCCAAATGTCAAGTATTTCCTGTTGTCCCACTCGTTTCAGATGTGTGGTTTACCGATACAAGCACAACGGATTCTGTGGACCGTTACTCGCTAGCAGTTCTCGCGGACGCAAGCGTCACCTACGAGTTTGCAAGGGAAGCGTGCACATTCATCAACCACAGTCTGTTGACTCCGCAGGAAGCCCATGACGCATTGGACATACTCACTCCACTTGTCGACACATACCAAGAGTATTTCCTTGCGGCTCATGACAATCTCCCACCGTTTATCTTGGAAGGTGGAACCGTCGCCTTCAAGTTACATCACCAGCAGCCCCATTTCTTTGCTACGGACCGCCATCAACCGCACTTAGTTCTGTGTGGGCGTAAGTGCAAATTTTCTGTTCCATTGTTATCCGGTGTTTGAGTATATTCATGTATCTACCTTGCTGACTAGGGCTCGAGCAGGAACGGGGCAAGCATGTTACTGAACACTGGTTCGGGATATCGCCGAAAATGGCGATGCGTCGTCCCTGGCCTTCACATGGACATCGGCTTCTTCCCCATGTCTATTCACCCCTCATCAGGTGAAATTTGGCATACTTCATACCGAAAACGGAATGTCCTTTGTTGCTCTAGTAGCCCAAATTGATTCACTTCAAGTGGCAATTGCGTGATAAGAAAGCAGTAAGCGGAGGCGAGCTGCAGAACTATGTGAGTTTAGAACAAGAGACGCATTGAATAGGCGAACGTGAAGTACAGTGGAGAAGACACCCTGGAGACAGTTTACATTCAATGCTCATTGTTTTTGTTGTTCTCCCCGCTCTAACTAACTGCTGTTCTAGGTGCGAACTGGTCTGCAATGCGAACGAAGAAGTTCTAGTCTGCCAGACACAATTATTTGGAGGTACGTAGGGTGCCCCTTAATTAATGACGCATGGGTGCACCTGTGCGGTATGAATTTCACTTATAAGTATTTTATTTCTTCTTCTTTGTTCTCTCCTATGACCATACATGTAGGTGGCATTAGATACACCTAGTTTTAGTTTACATAATAATGTTGATAGTTTGACAGCATGAAACAAGGTGGAGGACACTGTGTTCGGAAACCTTTCTACAACCATCCACACGCCAGGCAACAACAGCAGACAGTTCATATTTAGGGTAATGGCGAGACTTGTTTCCCTTGGTTGAATGTGTGCGCGCGCTTGCACAGGAATTTACCTACAGTACGGTGCAGCCTGTATACGACGACCGCTCAAGCGACCTTCAAAGCGTGGTCTCTGAAACCAGGCGGTCGCCTTATCCAGACCGGAGAAAAAGCATCCCTTGGTCCTGGCTGCAGTCCTGGCTGGTCTTCTGGGACAGGTGGTCGCCTTATTCGAATGGTCGCCTTGACAGGTTTTACTGTACCGTGTGGTGCTACAACCGTGCGCACACTCGACCACTATAACAACAATAATACCAAGAGTCCTGCACTCTTGATAATACTAGTAATGATTTTTCAAATTTTTACCACCCTCGGCCGCACAAAGTCCTTGGCTGCAAAAAATAAATTAAAATCTCTCCAAACCAAACTTCAAATTCCTTTCCAAATTTTTGCCCAAAAGGGCATCTTCAGGGATATGTGACTCCTGTGAACAAAACAACAATATAACTACAGAAAAAGGTAAAAAAGGTAACAGGAGTCACATATCCCTGAATATGCCCTCTTGGGCGAAAATTTGAAAAGGAATTTGAAGTTTGGTTCGGAGAGATTTGGAGAGATTTTAATTTTTTTGTAGCCAAGGACTTTGTGCGGCCGAGGGCGGTAAAAATTTAAAAATCATGACAAGGCTACAGAGGAGTTATTAATACATGTACTAGTAATGTTATTAATGCGATTAGTAGTATAAGTGAAGCGGACATTACAAAATGATGAATGAGAATATATGTATCTAAAATGGTTGTTCCTAATATCGATTTTCTTGAGACTATCATCAGGGAAAATCGTCTCACAATAGAGGCTATACGGAGAAACAAACTACTTATAGGTAATCGGATAGTGGGAAGTATACAAGAAAATCGATTAGGAACAACCATTTTAGATACATGTATTCTCATTCATCATTTTGTAATGTCCGCTTCACTTATACTACTAATCGCATTAATAAAGTTATTGTCTCCTCGTCGCCTTTTCATGTACTAGTAATGATGATTGTATTCATGTTGAAGCCTGTATTTCAGTGAACACCCCCATTTTTTTTCTTTCTCTGGTGTTCTCACTAGGTGTGACACCGCGTGGAAGCGGAACGTCTCTGCCAGTGCTTCACATGTTCTCCTACTGACCATGTACTGTAAACCGTGAAAGTATTTGCCATGGTCTAATTTCTGCGAAATTCGTGACCGCGTGGAAATCGCGAAATTTAGACAGCTCGAAAAGGAGATCCATAAAAGGTTTAGCCTGAATGCCACAGTATCAAATTCTGCAATCGCAAACCTGTCCGGATTCTGAAAACGCGAACTAAAAACGCCGCGAAAATGTCATGCTTTACAGTAGATCAAGAGTCACGTGCTGACATGGAGCAAGTTGTGTTCGTTTACACGGAATGCGCACTCCATTCCATTGCCGTCCAGATTCTCCGTCTTGACCATTACTTTTCTTCTTTTCTTCTCTTATTCACCATGGTTGGTTAACACCCACATCTCCCGTACTGGCTGATTTTCTTTTCATGCCATGAGGTGTTGTCTATAATAATAATATTTTCATGCATTCCTAATTAACCCAGTCCACAGTTATCTTTCAGTCAACTTTTCTTCGAACTTTTTTTATTTTTTTATTTATTGAAAAACCACAAACCTTCAGACATGTGAATGTGCACATGATATACAGTAAACATACGTATGTATCGAGAAGGCAGCACGGAAACGGCAGTGGTGGTGAGGCCTGGGCAGCTCGTCCGACCGTGGGTCTCGGAGTCAACACTGGGCAGACGCACCGGGGGGGGGGGGGGGGGGGGGGGGGGGGGGTAGCTGAGGAGATACAGTGTAAGGGATGGAGCCAGCATGATCATAGTATGTAATGCATATGCAATGCAGAAGTAATAATTATGTTAATCTTAAAAACAATACCGGTAGTGCGGTCGACCTGCGCAGAGGAAAGGCATCATGAACATGATCTACGTGTATAACATAATAATAATTATAAGTGAGCTAGGGCACATCATACACACACATATGCAAATGTTCAAATAGGAGATCAACCTGATAGGCGTTCGCCGGCGTTGGGTAATCTTGAAATAAAGATATTAATATTATTGAAGAGATTATTATCATACGCTCACATAAACACCACATACCAACCATGTGCACCCACCCACCCACACACACACACACACACACACACACACGCGCGCGCGCGCGCACACACACACACACACATGCTCGCACACACACACACACACACATACACACCACACACACACACACACACACACACACACACACACACACACACACACACACACACACACACACACATACACCACACACACACACACACACACACACACACACACACACACACACACACACACACACACACACACATACACATACACACACCACACATACACACACCACACACATACACACACACACACACACACATACACACACCACACACACACCACACACATACACACACACACACACACACACGTGCACATTCACGCAGACGCGTAATCATACATAATATTCCCGTAGCTATGCAGAAGACGTTACTTCAGTAACGTCTGGCGCTAGCCAGGGTCCACACAGCTTTAATTTGGTGTTTGTTTGTGTGTTTGTTTGTTTGTGTCACGCCTGGAGCTATCCCGTATCTGTCCCGTATCTGTCCCGTATCTGTGACTACAAAGGCTCTACAGGATTGTGCATAACAGCTGTCCACAATATTTGCGGGCTCCTGTATCTGTCCCGTACCGTACCAATATTCGTCGTATTATGTATACGACTCCCTGATGTAGAGGGAGATTTGGAAAGAAATAGGGAGACGGGGAGGAAATTAAATTAGAATAGACGCCGAATAGGTGATAGGATGCGTCAGCATAAACATACTTTGGAAGAGAGATCCCGTCGGTCCCAGGAAACGTCAGGACAGACATCCCGTCGACTCCAGAACGCCCGTGATGGGCAGAGTCAGCGCCGGTCCCAGGAAACGTCAGGACAGACATCCTGTCAACTCCAGAACGCCCGTGATCGGCAGAGTCAACGCCGGTCCCGTAGCTATGCAGAAGACGTTACTTCAGTAACTCATTGAAACGTTTTTGCAATACAATGATGTAGCTAATCAAAGGAAAAAAACATATCCATCAGTTCTAACAACATGCACGATGAGCTGGGCAACAAAGCATAGCGTAGGGCCCTGAGCTTGCAAGCTCTCTCGTTTGTGCACAGACTCACTCTCTCGCAGTAACGTCCAGAAAACCATCACGCCGAGTCCCTACAGCTGGTCGGTCGCCCAGTCCCAGTGGCTGGAGCGCAGGAATCGGTGGACGCTGCAATTGAAGGACTGCAACCTCTTCTGGTCGGGCTGATCCAGGAGGTGTTGGCGAGGCAACTGGTTCCAGGTGTCCAGCACTCCTTCACTGAACTGCTGCATTTCCTGCGGAGTCTGAGCTTGGCTGATTAACTTATACCATAAAGCATATATTTTGCTGATACCCTCTGACCCGCATCACCTAGCACTATAGGCTGAGGCTGCCTTGGCTGTACCCCCACCCCCCCCCCCCCCCCTACTAATGTTACAATGCTATCATTTCCCGCGGTGAACATCGTCCAAAAAGAGCTACAATGAACCCACCAACCCGATGACGGCGCCTGGTTTGACGCTTGGTCAAGAGTTCAAGTGCACTCTTGATTTCTTTGCAATTGTTCATGATGAAAAGCCTTTTGTACGGGCAAAGCAGATGTGCTCACATTACATAATGACCGTTACAATATCTTGATGCAAAAATGCCAACTCAAATCTAAAAAACGTAAGCACTGACAATATTGAAATATCAGTTACTGAGTCAATGACTGTAATTAAAATACAGAAGAAATCACAAGGAAACTGCCTAATTATCTTGTTACAAACGTGGTTGCAATTGTTGATGCTTGCAGCGATCAGAATCATCTGCCAGTATGTTCAGTTCACGGGTTGTACTATCACCGCAAATTTTTTATTGATTTATTTTATTCCAAGCAATACATGGCTGGGGTAGCCAATGACCACTTTGCGTGGCGATTGCAGGGTTTTTCTAGCCAACCACGGCTAACAAGGAAAAGAGTAAGAACTAAAAAAGAAGTCAAAAAGAAAAGGAAAAGAAGCAAATATGGACTGAAATTGTGGTTTACCGGTAAAGCAAGGCTATCTGGTTGGGGCTGCATCGTGCATTACGTCATTATACCGCAAAAGTACAGTGAACCCGTCTAAGATGACCACTCATGGGACCGTCCAAAGGACTTGAGGTGGTCTCCTTATCCAGGGTCACTTGACTGGAGATAGCATCCCCTGGTCCTGGTGTCAGTGGTCGCCTTGGACAGGTGGTCGCATTGGACAGGTGGTCGCCTTGACAGGTGTTACTGTACATGACCTCTCTTGATTAGAGCAATGGCCTATGCTGCAAACGTGGGCCGGTATGTGTAGAAGTAGAATAATTCTGGGTATGGACAGTTCGTGAGTGTTAGTCGCTGTCCTAGACCCTGAGCCAGCATTTTTCATGAAGCCGTGGGAAGTGGCTTGTGTTGAACCCTTTCCGAAAGATGTTCGCCACTTTTTCGCAACGTTTGGTTATTTAGAAAGAAATCGCGACTTTTCAGCAGTCGTGAGCAGAGAAGCGCCCTGTGCTGGGGGAGATACAAGCCTCCTTTACGGGCTTGCAGGAAATTATTATAAGTCATGCGCAAAAGCAACACAATAATCCCCCACCTCATCAGTAGGACGGTGTGCTGAGTTGGTGGGTTGTCAGAACGTCCGTCAGCACCGCACGCATTGTTGTGTAGACGGGTATGACGTGCACTGCATTGTAGGTTTGTCTTACAACTAAGCAACCTTCATGGCACACATTGATAGACTCCTTTCCCTTCCATGGTAAACATAAAAAATACCGGACATCGAGTAGGTCCGATCGTTACTTCTTTAGGTGTTGGTGTTGATAAATTAATATTTCTGCAAAATATGGTCCGTGTAGCCATTCTTGGTAAACACCGAGCGGAGAAATTCAACCTCATCCACAAGTTTTACTAGGGGAGCAAATGCGCTTGGCTCGATCGGCGAGGTTCACGACTACTTCAAGTATCACCGTCCTACTGATGATGATGATGTGGGGTAACAGCAACGTGGGACAGAAGACGAGTACAAGCAGACAAAAGGGGGTAGGATCTGCAAAGGCAAGGTAAAGGTGAGGCGAGTCCAGCTAGTCCGACCAGAGACCTCTGAGTCGGCACTGGATGCGCACCAGGAAAGGGTGGGGGCGGGTGGAGGGAGGAGGGAAAGGAATGTAGCACATGTAAGTCTAAAATAGCAGTTAGTTGATCTTAGTTGCCGTCTGTGGCCCCCAGCCAGTCCTTCAAACCAGTCCAGAATCATAAAATCAGTCTAGCAAGTAAGGAAGCCAATACATTGCAGAGGGATGGGGTTACGATGGGGTAAAGCGTAAGCCACTGCAGGAGTATATGGATGATAGAATGAGGCTAGACGCCATTGACGTAAACGCATGCTTGCTATTTGTTTCACGCGGGTCGGTTGAAACTGTGAAGGGAGAGGTTGATGGGTGAGTTGGTGTGTCGGTATGTGTGTGATGTTCTCAAGGTGTATGTTCTCATGGGTCGCATATGGCTGCTCTGTAATTGGTCGTGCAAGGTGAAGCTGTTGCAGGTGAAGGGGCGCGCGGATGTACTCGATGTTGTGGGCAAGAGTCACCTGTCGTAAGAGTTTCCGGGAGACTACTGTGGCAAGTTAGAGATGGTGAACAAGTGAGCTGTGATGGACTGGTGCAGAAAGGGGGATCCGCAAGCAGATACGGGCTGCTCGTCGCTGAATGCGTTCTAATTGGTCCTTCTGTGTGTGGGTAGTGTTGGTGTTGTTAATATCTTTAAAAGCATGTCCGCGTAGGTGGCGGGGGTGCCACTTTCGCTTATGCCATTCAGGATTGATGTCTGAAGGAGTAATGCAATACAATGAAATGAGAGAAATGACGTTGACAAAAGCCGCTGGCAATAATACCAATCGGCCTAATGGAACACTTAATCGAAAGTGCAGTAAAACCTGATGTAAGCGACCACCCCACGGTGCAAGCAAAAGCGGTCGTTACAGCCAGGTGGTCTTTAGAACCAGGTCCCATACATTCGTGGTATATCGGATTATGCATATACAGTCAAACCTCTTTAGGACGAACATCAAGGGACCGATGATATTTGTTCGCAATAACGGGAGTTCTTCTTATCCATGTGTTTTACCCAGTGAATACACAGGGTTTTATCCAATACAGTTACGAATACTACAGTCCATTCATCGGAAACTGGCCCGCTGGCTTTTGAAAGTCGGATTTGGGCTGAAATGAGGATCAAAAACCCACTTTAAATCTAAAAAATCTGGGTTTTGGATCTGCTTCTCCATACATTTTGCCTTGGCATACCTGTCCTAATTTTGTAAAACCTGGCTGAATTTCTATTTCCCTGTTCTTGGACTTTTCTGGCCTCAAATGTGGCAAGGAGTAATTGCACGGGTCACACAATGCAGGATGTACTCTTGTTTTCACGATATCTACAACTATGTGAGAGAGACACCAAAAGGTTAGGGTGCCAGTTTCCAATGAATGGACTGTAGTTCTTCTTAGGCAAACATTTGTCTTATCAGTGTTCTTCCTAACCACGTTTCACTGTACGTGCATGATTGTACTTACATTATGCATGTGTAGCGACCTCGCTCCCTCACCAGATATACGCATGCGCATGAAACATTTCTTCCTCTTTGTTCTAAAATAAACAACAACGATTAGACAAAGTTGCCCTCTCCACTGCAGTTGTAATTGATTAGGCCCCAGGGTGGTATGTCCCGGGATTCATCTGTCTCCCCCGTGAACAGATACGACCTCTGCCATCTTGGGTGCCTAAACATGTATAAAAATATGTACATGTCTGGCGGAATCACGTGAATCACGAGAATCAGTCCGGTTAGGTGAGGCGGGCTCCACGCCATGTCTGGCGGTCCGCTGCCATTGTGCGGATTTCGTCAGCATCTAGCGGCTGGTGGAGGATAAGTCCATGCTATGATGACAATTCCGTCTGCAAGACCGTTACCAAAGTTGTCCGAGGTCGACCCCTGAAACGTTCGTTGCCCTCGTCGTTGGCAAGGCGAAGACACATATCCACTACCAGCTGTGGAGGAGCAGTTGGGGCCAAACGAAAGATATGGCCAGCGAGACTGTAGCCCTGCCTCCTTGTGACCATCTCGCTGACGGGGGCAGCTCCGCAGCGCTTGTACAGAGTGTCATTGCTGATTCCTTTTGGATATCGCATGTCGATGATGCTCCTTAGCTGTGGAAGGAATCCATTCGCGTGAGCGCCGACGTCGGTGGCCCCCAAGTGCCGCAGTTGTAGGTGAGAACAGGGATGACGTAGGCGTTGTAGAGCCTCAGCCTCAGACCTTCACTGATCTGGCGTCTCCGTGTCCAGATCTTGAGGAGTGAGTTCACTGATCTGTACTCTATAACCGGGCTAATGTAGGCGGTGTAGATTACGAGCAGACTGGGGGTGTTAAGTTGGCCTCGTGCTTTACGAAGTTGGTGAAGGAGTGTCTTGGATTTGTTTATTATTTGCGTGACATGTGAGTTCCATCGGATGTTGTTTTGTCACTTTTGTGGTATGAGAAAACGCGCGAAAACAGCCCGCAGCGCACATATGCAACATGGTGCGCATACGGCATGTTGGAGTACTGGAGGAAACCATTAAATCTGAAGTGTCCGCGATGCTCCCCTTCGACAAGAAGCGCTGAAACATTGCATCAAATCATCATGACAATTGTACTTCTCCGAGAACATGTACATGTATGTGGCAGCACTGAGCAATACTGCTATGATATAATCATTATGAATCCCCTGTGTGCGAAGCGCCAACAGAAAAAGACAATTCCAAGTCTGTTCATTTTCCACAGCTAGCATGCCTTTTACTCTGCGAACATAGAATGCATGTGCTTCAAAATATGCATTACGTTACACAGGCAGTTGTGTTGCACAACAGTACATTGACAGTGTTGTCTATATACTATTTCCGGTGCTTATTTGTTTGATTTGGGCATCATTGTACATGCACAGTAAAGTTCGCAGCAAACACCCACTTCGCAGCAAATGCCCACTTCGCAGCAAACACCCACTTCGCAGCAAACACCCACTTCGCAGCAAATGCCCACTTCGCAGCAAACACCCACTTCGCAGCAAACACCCACTTCGCAGCAAATGCCCACTTCGCAGCAAATGCCCACTTCGCAGCAAACACCCACTTCGCAGCAAACACCCACTTCGCAGCAAATGCCCACTTCGCAGCAAACGCCCACTTCGCAGCAAATGCCCACTTCGCAGCAAACGCCCACTTCGCAGCAAACACCCACTTCGCAGCAAATGCCCACTTCGCAGCAAACGCCCACTTCGCAGCAAACCCCCACTTCGCAGCAAACGCCCACTTCGCAGCAAATGCCCACTTCGCAGCAAACGCCCACTTCGCAGCAAATGCCCACTTCGCACCAAATGCCCACTTCGCAGAAAACACC
The DNA here is from genome assembly GCF_964019385.1 of Sycon ciliatum. Lineage (NCBI taxonomy): Eukaryota > Metazoa > Porifera > Calcarea > Leucosolenida > Sycettidae > Sycon > Sycon ciliatum. The sequence continues at coordinate 12,577,492 of NC_088654.1, read as the reverse complement.
CACTTCGCAGCAAATGCCCACTTCGCAGCAAATGCCCACTTCGCAGCAAACACCCACTTCGCAGCAAACACCCACTTCGCAGCAAATGCCCACTTCGCAGCAAATGCCCACTTCGCAGCAAACACCCACTTCGCAGCAAACACCCACTTCCCAGCAAATGCCCACTTCGCAGCAAATGCCCACTTCGCAGCAAACACCCACTTCGCAGCAAATGCCCACTTCGCAGCAAATGCCGACTTCGCAGCAAACACCCACTTCGCAGCAAACACCCACTTCGCAGCAAACACCCACTTCGCAGCAAATGCCCACTTCGCAGCAAATGCCCACTTCGCAGCAAACACCCACTTCGCAGCAAACACCCACTTCGCAGCAAATGCCCACTTCGCAGCAAATGCCCACTTCGCAGCAAACACCCACTTCGCAGCAAATGCCCACTTCGCAGCAAATGCCCACTTCGCAGCAAACACCCACTTCGCAGCAAACACCCACTTCGCAGCAAACACCCACTTCGCAGCAAATGCCCACTTCGCAGCAAATGCCCACTTCGCAGCAAACACCCACTTCGCAGCAAACACCCACTTCGCAGCAAATGCCCACTTCGCAGCAAACACCCACTTCGCAGCAAACACCCACTTCGCAGCAAACACCCACTTCGCAGCAAATGCCCACTTCGCAGCAAACACCCACTTCGCAGCAAACACCCACTTCGCAGCAAACACCCACTTCGCAGCAAACACCCACTTCGCAGCAAACGCCCACTTCGCAGCAAACACCCACTTCGCAGCAAATGCCCACTTCGCAGCAAACACCCACTTCGCAGCAAACACCCACTTCGCAGCAAATGCCCACTTCGCAGCAAACACCCACTTCGCAGCAAATGCCCACTTCGCAGCAAACGCCCACTTCGCAGCAGCAAACGCCCACTTCGCAGCAAACACCCACTTCGCAGCAAACGCCCACTTCGCAGCAAATGCCCACTTCGCAGCAAATGCCCACTTCGCAGCAAACACCCACTTCGCAGCAAACGCCCACTTCGCAGCAAACACCCACTTCGCAGCAAATGCCCACTTCGCAGCAAACACCCACTTCGCAGCAAACACCCACTTCGCAGCGAATGCCCACTTCGCAGCAAACACCCACTTCGCAGCAAACACCCACTTCGCAGCAAACACCCACTTCGCAGCAAACACCCACTTCGCAGCAAACGCCCACTTCGCAGCAAACACCCACTTCGCAGCAAATGCCCACTTCGCAGCAAACACCCACTTCGCAGCAAACACCCACTTCGCAGCAACCACCCACTTCGCAGCAAATGCCCAATTCGCAGCAAACACCCACTTCGCAGCAAACGCCCACTTCGCAGCAAACACCCACTTCGCAGCAAATGCCCACTTCGCAGCAAACACCCACTTCGCAGCAAACACCCACTTCGCAGCAAACGCCCACTTCGCAGCAAATGCCCACTTCGCAGCAAACGCCCCCTTCGCAGCAAACACAGCAAACGCCCACTTTGCAGCAAACACCCACTTCGCAGCAAATGCCCACTTCGCAGCAAACACCCACTTCGCAGCAAACACCCACTTCGCAGCAAATGCCCACTTCGCAGCAAACGCCCACTTCGCAGCAAATGCCCACTTCGCAGCAAACGCCCACTTCGCAGCAAACACCCACTTCGCAGCAAATGCCCACTTCGCAGCAAACGCCCACTTCGCAGCAAACCCCCACTTCGCAGCAAACGCCCACTTCGCAGCAAATGCCCACTTCGCAGCAAACGCCCACTTCGCAGCAAACACCCACTTCGCACCAAACACCCACTTCGCAGCAAACGCCCACTTCGCAGCAAACACCCACTTCGCAGCAAACACCCACTTCGCAGCAAACACCCACTTCGCAGCAAACGCCCACTTCGCAGCAAACACCCACTTCGCAGCAAATGCCCACTTCTCAGCAAACGCCCACTTCGCAGCAAACACCCACTTCGCAGCAAACACCCACTTCGCAGCAAACACCCACTTCGCAGCAAACACCCACTTCGCAGCAAACACCCACTTCGCAGCAAACGCCCACTTAGCAGCAAATGCCCACTTCGCAGCAAACGCCCACTTCGCAGCAAACGCCCACTTCGCAGCAAGCGCCCACTTCGCAGCAAACGCCCACCCCAGCGGGTCCATACTATTTTCGTGTTTTTCAGGTCAATAATAGTCTACGATAATACGTATCTAATATTGACTGAGTACGAGGTCAATATAGGAAATAAAAGCCGAGTTGTTGTTGTTGTTGTTGAAATTTTATTTTGTATCGCAGACCAAACGGGCAATGGTGCCCAATATTATGATGGCGAGTAAAAGACCGAGGCGAAGCCGAGGTCTCTTACGAGGTTTTATTTCCTATACTGACCAAGTACGAAGTCAATAATATTAGATTTATCACGACAAACAGTCCGTATTTCAAATTGCAGAACGATAACCTCATGAATCCCGGTTTTATGATTGCACAACCGTTGCACCACCACCTACTCATGCAGTGACAATGCTGCACTAGGCACCGTTCAACTGCGCAACCCCTAAGCAGTCAAATATAAGCAGTCAATATAGCCCTAAGGAGTGAAATATGCAGGAATATTTGACTGCTTAGGTATAGCGAAAATCAATGGGAGTCAATACTAAAGGGAGTGATAATCTACAACTATAACTCTTCTCGTAGTTGTAGAAAACTGGCATGAAAGTGGAATGCGTACGAAAACGGCTGTAATGGCTACACACTGCCGATGTCTTACCGGGAGGTTCTGCAAAAGCGATTGTCATTATCTTGCTGCAAAGAAAAACTTCTGTCGAGATTTCCTTTCATTCGATAAATGAGTCGTCTTTGTGGTAATTCGCTCTCCATGTGGTAATGCCGTAGAATCCATCTGGCTTTCATGAAATTTCTGCAGTGCCACGATGTACTAGGACATGTCGCGCTTTCAGAACGGAACCGTGATTGTTCTGACGAAGCGTCATTCAACAACTTGACTGGTTGACTGTATTTACAACCATCTATCTCCTTTATTCCTGTTGTTTAATTACTGGCCGGCGTGTATTTACCGCCATATTGCCAGGTGCGTGTTTACCACCAGAATTATGAATAAAGTTTCAGGACTTGACTGGTTGCAGTATTGAAGCTGCAAGTCGAACAGGGTATGTCACAGAAGCTACACCTACAAAGTCGCTGCTAACTTGTTGAAAACTCTGAAGTGCCCGAGAAAAACACTTGCCTTTGAGCGTTGTGTGATTTGGAAATGATGGCTTGAAACACCGTCAGAAGTGTATTTGGTTCCTGCAATACTCTGTTGTTCGCTACCTTCTTACTCGGAAGAAACTCCCGTTTGGATTTGCGAAATAAAACAACCATCATCATAAAATCACTACGAGCTATCTTGTGGCTAGTGCCCAAAGAGATTTTGAAACCAAGAAAGTGGACATAGTTTACCGTAGCAAAGCGCTCTTCGCTCTACGGTGTGATATGTACTTTCGTACAGTACGAGGGGTGACAGTGCATGTACTTGTTGCATACTCCGATTGTGACCCGCGCTACTAGAGACTGTGCTCTTATTATGTCAAACCACCCTCACCCTGCCCCTGGGTTATTATTGGAGACCTGGGATTTTATTAGAGAAAATACGGCATGTTACCCCCATGCAATGTACACACTCAAAATGCTTCTCACCATACCAACAGACTGACCAAACAGCTTCATAATTATCTAAATATTCTGTTACTATCCAAATACATAAAGCTCGTAAAATGGCATTTTTTGGAAGTCCCAAAGTTCGTGTAAAATTTAAATAGCAATGAAAAATGTCAATTGTGCACTCATAACCATGTATAAACAATTCAAATGAAACAATTCCAGAAAGTTTTCGTGTGACTATCATTAGTGGAGCATCGTCACATAGTAAGAATCACTAAAACAACCAGTTTATAAGGACGTTTAGCAATGCGAAAATTCGAACTTTTTGTGGTGGTGATATTTCGCGAAAATCTATTTCGAAAAAGAAAACTTGTGAGGTTTAGCAATGCGAAATGACTTTTTCACGAAGTTATTTGAATCTTATAGTACCGTACCGTATATGCAGCTCTGTCTCAAGCAGGGGGCTGTAAAATTACTACTCCCTGCATGTAGTGACCTGTGACAACACAAATATCCACGCGAAACGACTCCCTGTAGTCAAATGCGTACCGAGAAAAGAGAAAGTTACTTTCGCAAATCACTGCAACTTCGCGTCCAAGTTTTCGAAGTTTCGAGCTTTTTTCTGTACTCATTCCCAGACTCGAATTTTCTTTCGAACTTTCGCATTGCTAAACGTCCTTATTATTGCTATTTTACGACTGTTGTCTCCTTGTCGGTTATTTAAATTCCTAAAATTTAATTAATATTAACGGTAAGTGGCCATTTTTAGTATTTCATCTACATGTCATGTGTACATACCCTGTAGAAGACGCTGACATCTTTGGATGAAGAAAATTTCGGGCCATTTTTCTCGATTTATCACTCCCAGCTTCCGCTTCCTTAAAATACGCATACCGGTAGGCATATTTGTTTTGAAAACAGTATACTGTATTTACTGCTCGATTCTAAACGTTAAAAATGAACAAAAGTGTGACGTCGTGCAACTTACCAACAACGGCCACAACCTCACAACAGGAAGTAGGAATACAGCATACATGTACAGTAGGTATCGGTTATAGCGTGGGTGTTTGAAAAGCGACTTTCTATTCTTATTTCCGATAATACACACGATAAATCAAGTGTGACATACCGTATTATCTCTAATATAAGCACAGTCTCCAATAATAGCACGTCTCCAATAATAGAACACCTTAGGGCGGCATTCAAAAAATAAAGTGCTCAGTCTCCATTATAAGCACACTGTGTAAATTCATTATCTGTACCGACGAAAAAACTCTGAAATGTGTGCGTCATACTTGAATTTGGCATGGCAACATGCCTCTGAAATGAGGTTGAAATAATAAAGGAACGTCTCCAATAAAGGAACGTCTCCATTATTAATAGCACGGGGCGGAGGTACATTCAAAAAATAAAGGACGGTGCTTATATTAGAGATAATACGGTATCATGTGCATGTGTGCAGCTAGCGCAGAGTCAGGAAGATCATCGTACAGGCAATGTAGTGTTAGTGTGCATGCGGCTCGTCATAGTCACATAGGCGTGACTATGCAACATGAGTTACATAACCAAAGCAGTTGAACCTGCAGCACTACATAGTCTACGACCCAACGCGAGTCGGATCAGAACTGCATTGGACAGATGTTATTACTGCAGGCGATAAACTGTGTACTATTAATATAAATTTGGTATATTTTGCTACACAACGTCCATTCTTAGGACCGATATATTCTACTGTCTGATAAAATTGCTTGTAAGAATAAATCTGCGCATGAAACCCATGTTATGATTATGAAAACATGAGAGTTCATTCTTGTAGGAAGAATATTCTTTTACACGACCACGCTACAACCGATATGCACTGTACTAAATAGTAACTACTCTATGATGACAACACAAGCTGCTGGGAAGGTAGACTTCTAGCTGTAAATAGCCATTGGCGGACTATGCTCGGCCAATCGTCAAATTATGCGTCTGATTATGCCACAATTATGCCAACAAATATGCTGAATTATGCTTGGTTCCACTATGTATTCACGCTGTACATAGAGGATTGAGAAACCACGCATACACACACGGCCATGCCCTAAGCATAATTTTTGCCTAAACCGAAAGATTATGCGGACCTTACACGAAATCCCAAGATTATGCCAAATATTATGCCGGCATAATCCGCCAAGGGCTAGCTGTAAAAGGTGAGAAGAAACGCACTCCACGCCTATCGCTTGGCGGATAGTTCTCGAAAAATTGGAAGATTCTGCTCGAAAAGTACATGCAGTGAAATTGGCAGAACCTTACAAACCTTATGGCAGGCGCATCCTTGAATTCTGCTCCATTTCAAGGCTTTGTCCACGTTACAAACGAGCATGAACACTAACAGAAAAACTACCAAATTCTGCCACTTTTTCGGGCGGCATCATACATGTAGTTATTATTATCCACCAAGTCCTTACGATATAATTATCCTGAACACTTTCCCTTCTCTTCTTGTCGTGCAAGAGTGAGCGTTTGAACATTCTGGTGAAAACATGGGAGTAGGCCTTGTACGCTTGTGCAGGCTTTTCATGGATTACCCCGGTACATGTATGCGCAGGCGGCAACATGCAACATGCAACAGTACAATCACATCGTCAAGTACAGTCATGTACATCATTGTACATGCTGGCATGCAGTGCTATGCTGTGAGGATTTCTCGTACCAAGAGTCCATAACCCCATGGACTCTTGCTCGTACCAACCAACAATGGCAACATGCACCAATTTTGCAACCGCGCGGGCTTTGAAAGTTTGCATGTTTGATGGCAACCTCAAACGCAGCCGATTGGTCGTAGCCTGGGAAAGGGCACGTAGGCCTGGACGTCGTTCAGAAGCACATGTACGGCCGGTTTAGCATGTTCAACAATTATTGCAACCGAAAATCTTCAAAGTGTGCTGTATGCAATGTCATGCACTGCTGTTGCAGCTACTGGACGTGTGCGAACCCTGTACGTGGGGTCAAAGTACCATGTGCCAGTCTTGTAAAATCTACAACTTTCTTGAACTGAGAACGCATCTGCTCGGGTTTGTTCGCACTGCGCTGAGAGCGAAAGGCGGAAAACTCGCAACAAGTAGTACAGTGCGACACAGTCTAGTCTACCGCCATCCCTATCTCCCGCCATTAGCACCAGCATGCATCCGCTGCGTACGCGTCAGGTATGCATATACGAACAAGAGTAACATTTGCTTGACTTTGTGAATAAACCCAAATCTCAAGTACACATCCCATTTTTTCCGCATTGGGAGCCGATCTTTTATTACCGCCTTTTGGAAATAGGCGCCACAACACTTCAGGGATTTCGCGCAGATTTTTAAAATGGGTGAAATTGTCAATCCCATCACAGTCCTGCACGTGAGCTCGTTGATGCTAAACCGCAGGAAAAATCGAAACCGGGCAGCTTTTGCTGCGTTTTGTTGGCACCTGTTGCACCTGGAGTCCTGGACTCTTGGTACGAATCAGGGAGAGATGCAAAATTTACGACTCCTGGTATGGTACGAATCGCTCCCGTACTGTTCGCCCTAGCACAAGCTGCAAGCTGTGCGCATTGCAGGGCGAAAACGTCTTTGCTCAGCAAGGAATCGCCGTGATCGAGGAGGATAAGTTGGAGAGCCGGAGCCAGAATTGATCACAATCCAACCGGAACCTTCGGATAAAGACACCTCCACCGATCCTCTTTCTAATAAAATTGTTCTAGGAAAACGTATCATTTGCTGAATTGGCTAGCGTCCGTCAAGAAGCGACTGCGACAATATATTCGGAGCGCTCTGAGCGACAATCAATTTATCAAGGTAAGTGTGCCTAATGTGTGTTTCCGGATGCATTTTCATACTCAATACTATGCCCTTCAGTTGCTACTCTGAACGAGGAGAAAATACCCCAGCAACCTGGCTATGGGGATAGCACTCCTATTGTCAGTAGCACAATTGGCTATAGTGAAGGTAGACGGTGGTATGTGGGTGTTTTTGTGAAATATTCACCGTGTTTCTCACACAGATTTCATTTGCAGTACACTTTGGCTTTCGTTGCAACCATTGACACACGGGTTTGTGGTCAGGTGTCACCAAAACTACATCTTTTTGGTGCACTAAAAGAGAAAATCATACAGATTGTGAAGGTGCAATAAATTGGGGATCTCATACCCGTTCCTTGTGAAATTGAGGCTCAAACGTTGGCACTTTTTGGTTCTCTGGAACAGAAGAAAAACCTGGATATAAGAAGCCTTTTTTTCAAAAGGACCATTTCCAAAGACAATTATTTATATGTACATGCCAATAGAATTTTGAAGAGCATAATGTGTCACTGAATTTTTGGACAAAAATCTCCATAAAGCATGTTTGTGTGTGTGTGAGCTTCCTGAAACTGCAAGGGGAATCTCAGCAGGAATGCAACAGCTGGCGGTTCAATTGGTTAGACAGGTACCACTAGTAAACCGGTAGAGCAGGCCCTTGGAAGATCAGTCTAGAAATCCACCGTTCACTTACAGCGAGATCTCGGTATACTATAATTTCACAAATGTTCGGTGCATACCCTAAAACTGCCAAAGATTTCAATACCCCGAGCAAACACTAACACACATAACCCAATAGGGAACTGCTTCTCTGTACCAAAAATTTCTGTTCACCTAACCTGGCCCTTTGCCATCATACTGAGAATATTGAGCACCTAAAATTTCTGAAATCACAGTACTCTATTAGACTTTTTCATTAAAGTCTGCATTGTAGCCAACGTACTGTTTTAGTCCAGCGGAATTCCCTAGATACATGCAGGTACCCGGGTTAGAGGTGCACCTGCTTAGTACTGTCTTTTTCTGTCGCAAGGATTGTCCTACCAAAATTGCTTGTGCACAATTGGGTATGGCTAGGATGTAGGCTGATAAAACATACACCTTGTGTATTGACTGGTTTGAGGGAAAGACACAAACGGGAAGGTCTGAAGAAAAAATTGGCTTTCACTGCAAAGATTCGAACCAGGGACCTTCGCTTGTGGCAACTTGTGTATGACGGACTTTTCAGACAGAGCAGCTGGCTTGGCTTACTACATACTATTTGAATGTGTGTCCATGGTGCCAATCAATCATTCTACGATAATAGAACAGCTGACAGGATCGCTTTTCTTAATTTGAGTACATCTTGGTGGCAATAGTGCACGAGCCAGATTGTGCCGTTTTGGTAGATTCGTCCCACAGCATGTCCGTTTGATCGGTGTTACGCAGCATGGATACGGAGCAGCAGCGCACTCTGGTTTATGTACTGTGGCATAATTCACAATATTACAACGTTTCGGCAAATTGCCTTCATCAGGTTCAATTATCCTTTTTTTCTTTTTTCATGTCATTCCTTTTTTTGCAGATGATCAGCAAAGGCTACATTACCTTGCTGGCGGCCGCCGTGCTCCTCCTCGTTGCCACGGAAACTCACGGCTGGGGAAGACCGGCTTACTTGAAAGTTCCAGGTGAGAGCCATGTTCAGCGCCATGTGTATGTGTTGTGGGGGGAGGGAGTGGGCTAGGGAGATGTGCGGCGTCGCACCGATTTTCTCCCATTGTGATTTGTGTGTGTTTACGCCGCCAGTCTTTACTCTTGACTTAACTTCGGACACAGTCATGTACCTACCTTTTTTGCTGATAATCAGACACTTGTTTCAATTTGTTATAGATGTATAGTTAATATTTAGTTATCCAGATCATCAGTGAAATAGTACCGAACTTAGGATCACCAACAAATGAAACTTACAGATAAGTAAGAGAAAATGTGCTAGATTGTCTCCTCGAAGATTATGGTCGTAAATTTCGTCTTCAAAATCGGATGTGCGACTTGTGGCCAGAAGACAGTAGTTTGCACTCTCTGACTGGAACTCTGCATTGCTTGCACGCCAGTAAAAACCCCAATAAATGTTGTCAGGTAGGTGCACGGTGGACGGCCGTGGCCAGATCAAGGGGATGGGGTTTATGCATAAAACATGGCCGCCACCTTCCTGAGCAGCAACGTTTCCCATATTTGGCAGGTACAGCCAGTTGTGTTTTTTTGGGATATGATGGTACTTACTATACGAGCTTTGATGCAACACTGGTATGTATCACAGCACATGCTTTACTGGACTTGCACTTAAAAGATCAAAATAACGGGAGTAGTATAAATAAGGTCCAGTTGGATTTTAAATGGGCTTTCTATGTACAACTGTATGCACATCAAGCGAGGCACTGTGCACGCTGTTTTCTTGACTATTGTGCCCGTCTTCTTGTCCGTGTGTGTGTTTGCGTAGACTTCTTTGCGACGTGCACCAGCGCGCAGGGCGTCCGCTCCTCATGGTTCTTCATGCCCGGCGCCCCGTGCCTGTGGGGCTGGGGCGACCCGGAACTCAGCTGCCGCTCCGGCGCCTACAGCCACACGTACAGCCAAGCCAAGCAATACTGCAACGCCCGCGGCTTTGCCGTGATGAACTTCACCGCCTACCAGGACGCGTACCTGGACATCAAGGGCTGCGTCGACGAGATGCTGGGCCGCGTTGGCAAGAGTCTCAAGCAAAGCTCGTTCATCTCCTTCTGGGCTGACGACGCCGCCATGCCGACCATGCGCACCGTCGTGCACGCGCAAAAGCACGGCCATCCCAGCGCCGGCCACGAAGCCATCAACCACTTGGACCGGCACTTTGTTGCGTGCTCCGGTAGGTCACTGCATTGTTTCTAGGGACCATTAGCAAGCCGTGAAACAACAAAGTGACAGGGGAGCTCGTTCCCGTTGACGTTTCACGGCTTGCTGATGGTCCCTAATACATGTCCCGTCTGGCCTTTCCTATACGTTACTGTGCGAGCAGCGGAAGTATTCGTCCGGACTTAAATTTCGTCCTTTTCGTCCAAGGAATGTTGGGCCTAAATTTAAATGCCGGACCGATGTCGATTTTCCCAGACACGCACGCACGCACATACACATACAAACATGCACGCACATGCATATTCATGCATGCACACCCTCGCACATGTACACAGGAAGGAGTGCATGTACACATACACGTACATGCCATTGTACACATGCATGTACACTCTAACTGTTCTGGTTAACTAGCCGTTAACACGATCTCTGCTCACTGGCAACTCATTATTCACTCGCACGGCTTCTCGCTTTCTGCTGCCACTGTTGTGCCGTGCGCAGGCGTGTGGACCGAGACCAAAACCAGGAGCAGCAGGGTATCAACGATCGGCTCTGCCACCCTGTTCCTCGAGAAGGCAGGCCTGGCATGTGCACTCCTCGGCTATCGGCTCATGACTGGCGAGTACTTGCACAATCGCGTGCATCAGTTTGACCTTCTCAAGGGCTTGCCACACGGCGAGTACAATCTAGACGGCACCGCCTATCCTTGGTTCGTCTACACGGGAACCAGCACCCGCTTCGTCAACACCAACGTCGTCAAGAAGCGCCATTTCCTCTGCCACAGTAAGTGCTGCAATCTCCGGGCGTGTGCATGGTAGTGCGAATGGTCGTGTGGGTGGTGTTAAACACAGTGCATTGCTGACGCCAGCATACTCACATACACGGTGCGTGTGCCATCCATATTTGGAAATACGCAGTGGGCTCATTCACATCTGATTTCTTTTGTTTCATTGGTGCAAAGGCAGAACGAGAACAACGGAGACAACCGGCCAGGTCATTGTTGTAACGCTGCTTTTCATGCACAAGGCTAGGGCAATCCTCAGACAACTGATATTCTGTACATCATCTGGCTGCACATTTATTTCATTGGTGTGCATGGGTGCTTGTGTTGTGTTGCAGAGGACTGTGGTTCCCACGGCGACTTGGTCGAGGACCGTTGCCAGTGCCATGCGGGCTGGGGTGGCACTTCTTGCCATTTGCGGCGAGATGAAGGTAGGAATTGTGTGGGGGGGAGGGGGAGGGGAGGGGTTTCCACTCAGAAGTCAATAACATATTGTCACTTTTGCCACTCGACTGGCTTCTGTATCTTAGTACACACCTCTCCCATATTTGGCAGCATCCAGCTGTCGGCTGTCTTCCTTTTATGGCAGTGCAACTATTTCTTCCGGATAAAAGAGGACCCGATAAGTGAGGTCTGACTGTACACTCAAATATCTCTTATCCGGGTTCCTTCAGCTTGAGTTCCTATGGCAAAAATGCTTCGAATTTGGAGGGTTTATTTGTCACTGCCAACCTGTGTAATCCACACATTTTTATCAATGGATTCTTTTGCCAAATACACTTCTTCAAAAATGATAGACGAGTTATCCCGAGATACGGGCAAACCTGCCTGCCCCCGAGGTGCCCGGAATATTTTTTAACAAATAGAGCAGCAAGAGAAACAGCACAAACAGAAGTTCTGGCCCTGCAGCAGAAATTGCAACATCTTGAAAGCTTCATATCGAGAACAGTGAAGCTTTTTGGTCATCTCGCATCTAGAATAACATTGGTGTTTTCATTCTACAGTCAAACCTCATTAGAACGAACACTGATAAGGCGAACTTTCCTTTAGTACGAACTAGGGCTAATCCTATGGTTGGCCAGGCATCATATCAAGTCAGTATTATTCGTTTACGACTAACTCCTGTACGGCGAACTTTCGTGAAGACGAATTGATTTCCAGCGTGATTTGAACAAAATCAGGGTTTAGTACGAGCTTTCGGTCCCGGTGGGTACGCTGGCTGTAGTTTTTCTCCGATAGTCCGATAAGGCCTCTTGGACTTGCAGAATATGTTACAAGACGGAGAAAATGATGTCATGAATTCATTGCACAATGTAATTACCTGTTGTGGGGTTATGTTATGTTCTACATTTACCACAGCCTCAGCTCATCATTCACCTTCACATAAATACAATCCATATGATCCAATATGATATCAAGAGAACATAACCCCCAAGAGTGTGCAGCTCCAGCTATGGCAGAACTTCACATCACGTGATGAACCCGTACACATTATTTGCACTCTGTCCATGATAGATACAGGGTTGTACGCAACCCTGCTTTGGGTACAACTCTCCCGTAGTCACTTTGGACTGTCTGCTAGCATACCCTTTTGAACCATGTCACGTGATGTGAAGTTCTCCCATCGCAGCACTGCATAGAGGCAGTCGCACACTCTTGGGGTTATGTGCTCTTGATGATATGCATATCAATTTTTTTCAAATCTGAATATTATCCAGATCTTAAAGAAGAACTCTGGATAAGACCAACAAACTTGTTCGGTCCCTTGAAGTTCATCCCAACTTCCAACAAAACGGAATGTTGGCCTACTTGTTTCGTTCGACTATGCACTTATGGCTTTGACTGGTTGTCTACTTTTTTTTTCATTTGCCCTCATGCCCAGACTCCGTGGCAGCGTGCAGCGACAAGTTTTTGGAGGGCACGTCGATCTGGATGTTCGGCCCAGGAGCGACCGGCAGCAGCGCCAATAAGATGAAATACTACCCCGCTAAGAGATTCTGCGAACAGCGCGGCTTTAGCCTGATGGACTGGAGCTCTTATAACGACAATATCTACGCCATCAAGCCGTGCGCCCGCCAGGTATTCTCCAAGGCCATCAAGGCCAAGAATGTCACGACTCTGTCCGTGTGGACCGGGTTTTCTCTCGACCGCAGGCTCGCGATTTACCACATGGACGCCAATGGCACTGATTGGGTGACCTTCACCTCTAACTACAACCAGCTGCTTTACCCGGCCTGTTCCCGTGAGTTGACCCTAGAGAATACTCTGAACAAATTATTATTTTGGAATCCCCTGGCAGAATCTCACACCTTGGGGGTCGTGTACTCTTGATGTTGCCTGCGCCTAGGCATGCACAACACCAACAAGGGCAGTGTGCCAAAACTGTGGCAGTGACTGTTGCCCTGGAAACGGGCGTCTACAGGAATTGGTATGGCCGTGTCTGAATCTCCCCTGTCCCCAATAGTTGTTTGTTTCGGCGTGGACAAGTATGGGCACAAGTTATGACCGAACCAGATTTTCAACAGTCAGACCTGCACAGTCTAGCACAACGGACAAAGGGAAAAACTGGCTGCGTTTTTTCTATGTTACAATTGTTTTCCTTGGCTCACTAACTCACTAACGGTGAGCCTACATCGTATATCGCAATATGGGAAATCTAACCAGAATACGTTTGTGTCTGTTTGATTGCCTTCTATTCGTCTTGCAGTTCAGTTCAAGAGCCAAGTGACCAGCAAGGCCGTTGTCGCCTCGATGGTCCAGTGGTACATAACCAACTATGAGACGGCCAAACAGACGTGCAACTACATGGGTCTCGACTTGCTCTTCGACTGGGAGTTGTCCCGCCACTACGCCTCGCTCCAGTCAGCGTTCACCAAGGTGGCGTTCCCCGTGCGCAACTGGGATCAGTACATTCTCGAGGGCGGCCAGTCGGTGGTTCTGAGCGATCACGGTGCACTGCAGTTTCGCTTTGGCAAACCAGGACTGACCCGCACTCTCTGTGCCAGTGAGTACAGAGTTCTTTTATACACCGTATGGCGGCATATTCGATTATGACGCCAGTCTCAGTTATAAAGCCATGGGCTTCATAAATGAAAGATATTTAAAGTTAAATTGTTAGAATCAAATGTTCCGAGTTTCGTTTACATTACTGGTCTTACAGTATACAGTGAAAACTCAGTGAAAACTCAGTGAAAACTCAGTGAAAACTCAGAGAAAACTCAGTGAAAACTCAGCAAAACTCAGCAAAAACAGTAAAAACTCTCCAGATCCGGGCAGGTTGGGACAGAGCACTGGTCGTACCTCCGAGCACACGTATATTTTTGTTTTTAGTCTGCCAATCAAAAGTATACACCGTGCGTGTACGGGTAGGCTGGCCACCTAATTCTACATTTATACACCTGAAACCTGGCAGGTTCCTGACACCGAAATTTGAATACACCTAAAATTACAGGAGTACTCGGTTTATATCAATTCAGCGAGAACAGTGGACAGCCTTTGTATACTGTACGAATCCTGTTTTCTTGTTGGTTATATGTTTTGATTGGATGTACAGCTTCGATGCTTGCAGTAGATGTACGGTACTGTTTTAGACTTTTAGTTCATCCCAACTGAGTGCATGTTCATCCATTGTGCACTCACTTGCTGTTTTCCTGCTGTGTGTGTGTATGTGTGCGGTCATGCTTGCATGCGTGCCTGTGCGTGCGTGCCTGTGCGTGCGCGCCTGTGCGTGCGCGCCTGTGCGTGCGTGCCTGTGCGTGCGCGCCTGTGCGTATATGCGTGTGTCCGTGTGCCTGCTGTGTGTGTGTGTGTGTGCATTTTTTCCTTTGCGTGTCTCAGAAATCTGCGTCCATGGTACTATGACCTCTGCCGACTGGGGGTGCACCTGTGATGCTGGATACACCGGACCGCGTTGCCAAAATTTAGTTTCAGAGTCCCCCTTTGTAGGTCCATGAAGTCTTGTACATGTTCCCCATGCTCACTTGCCTGTACAATTGTAGTTGTCCACCGACAATTGTCACTGGGCTTTAGGTCTTTTTGTACAAGCTCTTGCACGCATGCCCTGTATTCCAGCCTGCACTGATAGTTTTTAGTTTCTTCGCTCAGCCTCCTTTTTTTCTATTGTCTTTCCCTGTCTCTCTCTCTCTCTCTCTCTCTCTCTCTCTCTCTCTCTCTCTCTCTCTCTCTCTCTCTTCAATACACCTTTGTCTTTCTCTTTCTCTCTCTCTCTTCTCTCTGTCTAGTCCTTTTCACCCAACCTCTCTGTTGTACTTTCTTCATTAGCACAGCCTCTGCACAATGTTCATTAACACAACCTCTCCACAATGTTCCATGGTTTCTACTAACAAAGCCATAACGAGAGAGCTTGGAAGCCCAGGGCCCTACGAGGTGATCAGCAAAAAATTTACACGTTTGTAAACTCGCCCTGCATTCATAGCCAATGCCCTTTTTTCATGACTTATAGTAGTTTACATGGTAGAATAATCTATGACTCTTGTCATACCATCACAGTTCAACTTCCCTAACAGCAATGTAGACTTTCCCAGGTGACCCAAAATAGGTCGTTTTTTCAGTCCTCAAAATGCTTGTATATTCTTTTACATGTGTGTAAACCACAGGCAACATACCATAACAAGGCTATATGGAAACCTACACACCCATGTATGGGTACGCCACTACACAAATATCACGAATAGAGTCAAACCAGTGAACAAATTCTTGCACTTTCAAGTTCCATCTTGAAAATTGACCCACACACCACACTCACAGCAGGTGCAAATCACCGCCATTAAATAAAGAATACCAAGCTGGTGCTAGGACAAAAAAGTAATCAACTGACGTCAGGCAAGTACCATCCAAACATTAGCAAACTGTGACGGCATACTGGATGCAAAGCAGAAAGCCATCACTGAGTTAGACAAGTGCTGGCACCATTGATTCGCTAACACTCAACGGAGAGAAGAACTACTGAAGAACGCTGTGCTCAGGGCTGCCCGACTGTGCATGTGGACGGAGGAATCACAGCTACAAGCAAGAGTACATAACCCCCAGAGTGTGCAACGCCTGATCCAGCTCTGCATAGGGTCTTGGTCGAGCGGAATCGGATCTTTGCGTCATAATACCGTACACATCTGAGGGGAACCCGGGGAGTCGCGGGTACTCTTGGATCAAAAACAATGGTGCCCTGCCTCGAGACCGGCCTTGCGCTGGTGTGAAGTGTACGCATGACATCAGAAGATCCGATTCCGCTCGACCAAGACCCTACACAGAGCTGGATCGGCGTTGCACACTCTGGGGGGTTATGTACTCTTGCTAGAAGGGAAGCAGTATACGGTATATCCTCTGCGGCGAACGTGTCGGAAGATGACGAAGACGTAGCAGAAACAGGTCTGCTTGCAACTGTGCTGGCGGCAGTCAAGTGGCTGGTGGCAAGGCTAGCATCTCCAGGTGGGGCAGCGTAAAGCAATGATGCTAACTCTTGGAGCTTGGTCTCCGATTCACTGGCATTGGGTACATTCAGCTGGACGCGCAGAGCCTCCAATAGAACAGCATTGGTCGCATTGGCTCGGATGTCCGGAGTCTGAGTCAACAACAGCAACTATGCTCTTTTCTGCCCGTTTTGGTTTGGCGTCTGTGTGGGGCCTGTGGCCGTCGAGCGCTCTACAGAAAGCGAGTTCTCATTGGAAAAGCCATCAGTGATGCCATCAGCAACAGCAGTTGCCGACCGAAGCTGCATACGCGACCTGGTCTCTTCCATATCATGCTGGTTTACACTATTGTTATAGCAGTTTACTGCGCACAACGACATACTGAGGCCTCGTCATGGCATGGCGGAGTCGCAGAAACAAAAACTTCGGCTGCAACACGAACTACACTGATAATACTAACGGAATATCTAATCGAATGTCAAAGAGTACATCCTCCAGGAGATGACTCGACGACAACAAAATTTAGTTTACAGAAAATGTAAAAAAATATCCAATGTAAAATTTACGCTAATCACCTCGTACGCTATGCTTTTTTGCCTTGATGACCTGTACTGTAAATTCATTTTTTTCAAGACATAACCTGGGATCAAGAGTCCATAACCGGCCCCAGAGTGTGCAACTCCAGGTTGGGGTCTGGCGCAACGAAATCCAAACATTGCGTCATCCGGTCCCCGGGCAAGCATGGGCGGATGGGGCCATGTGCATATCTCAGTGGTACATCCGGCGGGGGTTCCAAGTTAGTTGAAGGTTGCTTTGAAGCAAGCCACGGAAGTGTCACGTAAAACGTTTGCTCCACGCGTGCACGGGCTATGCAGTGTCAGCAGAACGGCTTTGATTTCACAGTCACAGAATTTTTTTATTTGAAGAGAGTTTCTCTGCTCGTTGTCTGAAAAGCTTGTATTGGGAGAGTTCGTGACTCCGGGATAGCAAGAATAGGCATGGATATACAATGTAGATTTACAAGATTTGATGGAAATAGCTCTTGGCAAACGGCATGAAGAACCGATCGATTTCGATTTTCAATAAATCTCTATCCAGGTGCTGGAAGACTTTAAAACAATTTCCAACACGGAACTCACTCAGTCTCCCACGCGCTGCCTCCACCCTATTCACTAGATCCCCGATCTTTGCTGGCTATGTGTTTTGGGCAACATTACCAACGCAGGCCAAGACCAGCACGTCGATGGATAATTTTGTTGCTAAAATCTCTGCTCAATTATAGGTTTCATGTATATCCTGCTGGTTTGTCTCCTCCTTTGCCTTCTTTGCCTCTTATTTGTATTCTTTTATCTGTTTTACTGCTGTGGTTGGCTTTCACCCTTGTCTCAGTTTTATTGGCCGTCATCATGATGTGCCATGAGATAATGATATAAATACAAATACAAACACTCGACAATCGAGAGAAGAAAATGAGGAGCCCAGATCGAGCAAAAATTGACGAATATCGTCCACAGAGACACTGCACTCCGGCGACAATGGGGAGCGCTTTGCTTTAGGTTCAACAGTGGCCATTGTTCTTCTCTTATCGGAGAGACACTCAAAAGAGAAAACTGTTCGACAACTCTAAAATAATTCTTTGTGTACTTGAGCCTTTCCAGGCGTGTTACGTACAATACCTGGCCATGGCCATATGGATTCGTAAAGAAAGACCCCAAATTGGGCAAACGGGCGAAGTAGGTCCGGGCCAAACTTCCCATTTCGTCATAGCTACTCACTACATGACGTATGAAGTTTGGATTTCGTTGCGGCACTGATTTGTGCTGAGAAGGATCACGAGTTGCACACTCTGGGGGGTATTAGTCGCTTGGGCACTTTCAATTTTCAAAAGTCCTGTGTACATTTGAGTCCAACATTTCTAGCGCTATCCTAGCTGATAGAGTGGGTCTCTAGGAGTGTTTTGGCACTAGGGTGCCATCTCGGAGCTGGGGCATAAGGGAGCGGCGAGTGGAATACTGCGTGTCCAATTTCCTGTACAATTTAGATCATGTAACCATGGTAACGGCGCTGACTCATTCAAAGACTGGCAGAATTTACGTCGTATTGTCGACTTTCCGAGTTGCCTATGTGACTGTAAAGTACACCAGGCACGCAGATACATTGAATGTTTGATGATAGGATGATGTGGACTGTATAGACCTCTTCAGGTTCCTGAAATATCATACTATTTTTGGTTCAAAGCTAGCTACACACTAGAGCACAATCAGGTATGTCCAGTAGAAAGTTACTCCTGTGATTAGTTTATACTATTGCAGAGTTCCATTACTAGATTCAAAGTTCCATAATGTGTGCCAGGATTTTATAGTTTGGTAGTATGAGTCCGTGATGAGGCCCGAGCACTCAGTGTGGCATGACAAATCGGCAAATCACGAAGTACAGTTGGAAACCGCCTTATTGCCATCAAACAATCATCTCGTTATAACACAATCAAGCCTGTCTACCTCAGATAAGCAAGTGTCTTAGTACACTGTTCTTGATATCATAGGTGTCCTCAGTCATGGGACATTTGGTGATTATAAAAAGTACACAGCAAATGTTTAAAACCGGCACCTAAGAAATCACGGGATGGCCCACGCCTGTTATTAAAAATACACCAAAATGATAAGAATTCTCAAGGCAGAGACCAATGCGCAGCAACACGTACACATACAGTGTTTGCATTTGAGCTGCAATTGCAGCAGTTGGCACTGAGTGTCAGTAACACTCTGTTAACAAGTTACGGCCGCGAGATACATGTATATAGCAAGGAGCATGACTTCATGCCTGGCGTCGCGGGTCACAAGAGAAAACCCGAGCATTAGAAATAATATTAATACACAATGAGAGGCTTTGGGATGCGTCTAGGCAATGCAGTGTAGCCATTCACTGTGGAGAGAGGAGTCAGTGACTGCTATTAGGTTGTCGTGCACGGGTGACTTATAACCTAGTTACTTGCAGTGACAGTATCGGTAGGACTAGTAAGTATGCTGGCATAACCTGTACAGGCAAACAGTAGAAATAGCATGGAACATGACCAGGTACAAGTGCACAGCGAACATACTGAGGCGCGCTGTCGAAAAGCACGATGGAAGTGGTTGACCTGGAATGTTCTGTTGGGGACTGCCAGCTACACTTGGTTGAACGCAGCTCACTTCCCCGGTGTAAACACTGTAAGCCAACACACACAAATACATGACCTGTCTCAGCACCAAAGGAAACATCTGCCAGGCACAGAACGCGTTCACGCAGAAGATCTGTGATGGCGTGATACTTCTATGTACTATGGAAGGCTATGCACACATATCCTGATGTAGACTATCTTACAGTATGTTTTACATGGAAGCTACCTTGCTTGGACCAACAGTGTACAATCATGCACAACACACAGCCATGAAAAACTTACAAGTAACTACCTGACACTTGACTAACATTCACACTTGAAACATACTTAGGGAAATCAAACAGGCCTTACCGTGACCAGAAATCCATGGAAAGCTGATGTTCAGCAGTTATTCCGCGATCTCGTGGGAGGGGTGGTCAACATCATCAGTTTGACCATCTTCATCATCAGCACTGTCTTCATTGTCTCCATGAAGTGTAGGTGCTGCAAGCACTTCGGACACAGCATTGTGCGGATTCGCGCAGGAACTGCATTGGCATGCATCGGTGCAAGAAATGGAGGACTGTAGGCATGAGCACCGGCGCGTTGAACATCCAGTGGCGCAGGCACACCGGATGATCGCCATCAGCTCTGGTGGTGCAGGAGGAAGAAGACCCCACATGATCATGACATTAGAGTCGTCTACCCTCCATCCATGATCACTGATGCTGGGTAGGTCTGGGGATGCGACCAGTGCCCGTTTCCACACACCAGCCTGGTAGTTGGCGCGTTTGACGTGCTGCTCCAAGCTATCGGCGCATGGTGGGAGCTGAGCAGGGGGTGGGGACCGAGAGCAAAACGCCTTGTACCTGGCCTCGTTGATGCTCTCGAGTTCAGGGTGACCGTAAAGGTGGCAGACATATTTCTCCACTTCCTTCTGGAGGTTGACTGGCAGCACGAAATTGTCGCCCATGTGTGCTAACGCAATCTGGTGGCTTTGCTTGCTCTTAAGGACTTTCCACGCCTTCTTCTTTCCTATTCGGTAGAAGGAGCTGGTGCTGTCGCAGCCAGTGACCGCATGGAGGCCAAGCAAAGCTGAACACACCTGTGCTCCCAGCTTTTCAGCGACAGCAGAGATGTCCACGATGCGTGAGGCTGCCCGTCTGCCAGTCTCAAACAGCAATCGGGCTGGAATACTGGACGCTAGAGCAATGCACAAAACGAGGACGTCGGTGTCGGGTGACCGAATGACCACTGCCGAGTAGTCTGCACTTGCATGGTAGGCATGAAGCAGCATCCGCGTGTCGGCCTCCTCCTGTGTTGACCGGAGGTTTGGCACCTCTTCATACGCTACGTGGTCACCGTTGGCCTTCAGGAGGTAGGCCATGTCCCGGACTGTTATGACAACGCATCCCCCTTGCCATGCTCACACAAGCACCGACGTCTACCTTACTTTGAGATAGGACAAGTGTCTGCACGGACATGGTCAGCTGGGCAAATGCTGCACCGAAGCTGTCAGTATGACCCAGGGACGGTGCTGTAGTGGACACTGTGGGCTTCGTCAGGCCCTCGAGTGTCCTCTTGTGAGTGTAGTTGGCCAGGCACGAGCGGTGATACTTGATTTCCCTGGCGATTGCATCTCCACCAGACACCTCCCTCAAGACCCGGGAGTCACTGCGAATTGTTGCAGCATTGACGATGTTATTGCTCGCACTGAACGATGTGCATTGGGTCAGTGGCTCCTTTTTCCCACTTCTTCTTTTTGACAGGTGCTGGCAGAATAGGCACAAATTTAAATCTGTCTGGCTCCCACTGGAACGGGTCCGCTTTTTGGGGGGCTCAACATCTCTTTGCTCAGGCTCGCTGTCATCACTGTCATCATCATCATCATCATCACCTTCACTTCCTTCGTCGCCACCAACAGCCTCGACGGGCCGGACAGACTCAGCAACGGCTGTCTTCTTCAAAGTCTTTTTGTTTGTGTACCACTTGTAGCAGGCTTTGTGGTATAGAACTTCGCCGCAAGTTTCTCTATCAAGATTTCCGATCGACATCCGAGTGTCATCTCTCTTCGTCTCAGCTGCATTCCATAGGGTAGTCCAGGTAGTCTCCGTCAAGCGCTTGAGAGGCTGATGAGCAGGAAAATTCGGGTTGTGACAAATGCATTTCACTCCTTCACCTGAAGCTTTCGCCAAGGAAACAGTTTCCAGCCCCAAATCGTCTGCCATGTCGAACAAGACAACTAACAACAGGAATCATAAACACTTGCACCTTCTTATCTGCCATCTACCTGTCTAGGTTGTCGGACAGATCGGCAAAGAAACTTAGAGAGGCCATGCGATCGGCATTGTATGAAAGCAAAAACACAATTGTCGAACCAGTCAAGTATTAAAGTTTGAAATTTAGTCGTGGGCGGACGTCATCATCCTTTTCACTTGCGCAGAATTCGCATATGCGTGTTTTGAGCATGCGCTTAATTTGCACAGTGTTCGTCTTCGTATTCAAACAAGTCGCCGTAACTCCCTTCAGCCCCAACGCAGAAAAGGCACCCAAGCGCGAAATTGTTTGCCCTGCCGATCTCCAACACGTCCAACCACCCACGAAATGTTGGACTCAAATCGACACAGGAAATCAGAAACGAGCACTTTTTGAGAAACCGGCCAACTGACTATTATGGACTCTTGCTGGGATTCGAACCCGCACTATCGCGCCCTGTATGCATCCCCCGGTCTTTAAAAAATTCCTTTTTTTTAAGACATAACCTGTGATTCGAACCGGCACTATCGCGCCCTGCATGCATCCCCCGATACACTTCGCATACATACTAATTCTTCCAAGTTGGAAATGAAGACAATATCCAATATTAGGCAGTTCATAGACCATGTAAAATGTCATGCCACGTTGTAGGCTCGCTCGCCTCTTTTGCTAGCTTATCTCGCCGCTCTCCACCATGGTCAACATAGTGATACATTTCACCCCGCTGATGCATTATTTTCTTCCGATTATCATCTTCTTTCCTTCATTCTTTCTTTTTTTATCTTCTCTTGCCATGGCTGGCTAACGCCCCCTCCTTTGCATTGGCTTCTGCCATTGGACGGTGAAATAATAATAACAAGGCCAAGTAAAAAAAAAAGCTAGATGATCGTCCCCGTCCGCCCCAGTTTTTGTCAGCGCCCCAAGAAATATTTTATTTTTTAAATCGTGAGTTTTTGCCGAAATCGTTGGTTTTTTACCGATCGCGGATGCAGGAAACATGTGCACACTTTGTTTAATACTTTCTTTACTATATGGACCACATACTACTAGTATATCACAACGTCAGTATCGATCTGCTGAAGAAAGAAAAAGAAAAAAAGAAAAAAAAAGAAAAAAAAAGAAAAAAAACCTTGATGTTGTTGTGTACACTGTGTGCATGAGAGGGTAAAAAGTAAAAAAATAAAAATAAAATCCTCCCGCCCTCCCCGATTTTTCCAAAAAAAAGGACGATCATCTAGTAATTTTTTTTACTCGGCCTAATAATAATTATGATCTTGCATTTGAAAGCCCTATTTGAATATGCATTGTGGCCAGCCGTCTTTGAATGTACGGTACGGTAGGGATAGGTACGGGACAGGTACGATCGAGGGTAATATGACACCGTCTCCCGTACCGTACCATCAAACACAGCTGGCCACATACAGCTGCCCGCAATATTCAAATAGGGCTTTCAAACGCAAGATCATACCGTGAAGCAACTTGGAAGAATGGGTATGAATGCGAAGTGTATGGGGAAATGCATGTAGGGCGATAGTGCGGGTTCGAATCCCAGGATATGCCTGAAAAAATAGGGGAATTGAAAAATTTATAACATCCCTATGATTTTTGCCGTCAGATATGGGATAGCGCCAGGCGTGACACAAACAAACAAACAAAGACACAAACAAACAAATACCAAACGAGAGAGCTTGGAAGCTCAGGGCCCTGCGCTATGCTTTGTTGCCTAGCTCATCGTGCATGTTGTTAGAACTGATGGAAATGCTTTTTCCTTTGATTAGCTAAATCATTGTTTTGCAAAAACGTTTCAATGAGATACTGAAGTACAAGTAACGTCTTCCTTCTGCATAGCTATGGGACCGGCGCTGACTCTGCCGATGACGGGCGTTCTGGAGTCGACGGGATGTCTGTCCTGACGTTTCCTGGGACCGGCGCTGACTCTGCCGATCACGGGCGTTCTTCTTCTTCTTCTTATTATTATTATTATACTGACGGCAACTAACATCCATTCTGATTGCATTTACTCGTCTCCCTACTTCGTATTTCTTTCCAGAAAATCTCCCCATACAGCAGGGAGTCGTTTACATAATATGACTCCCTGCTATACATCTACATGACTGTATATACGTTATAATTATTATGCTATCGGCCTACATGCGATTTCCGGGCTGGTCGACAGGCGGCCCAGCCAGCCTGCTAGTGGGATCTCGGCCTCGCACACAAATCCACACAAAATTTAGTGTTACTGCACTGAATGCATTCCCCCCATACACTTCGCATATATACTCATTCTCTTGATGGTACCGTACTCTTGATGATACGGGACAGGTACGGGATAGCGCCAGGCATGTCGATGGCACAAACAAACAAAAATATTGTGGCCAGCTATCTTTGCTGGTACGGTACAGTACGGGATAGATACAAAATAGCGCCAGGCGTGACACAAACAAACAAACACACAAACAAACACCAAATTAAAGCTGTGTGGACCCTGGCTAGCGCCAGACGTTACTGAAGTAACGTCTTCTGCATAGCTACGGGAATTAAAGCTGTGTGGACCCTGGCTAGCGCCAGACGTTACTGAAGTAACGTCTTCTGCATAGCTACGGGAATAATTACTACTACTACTACTCCGAACTCAATGTTGTTTTTGCAGCTGTGTAGCCCGCATTGGGCACGGGGGCACGTGCACCCCCTAAAAAATGTGAATCTGGGTTCAGCACGCGCATAATGACCATGAATGATATGGTTGGTTGGTATATTTTATTTTACTTCGCCAGAATGAACAGGCATTGCTGCCTTCTTGCCTGGACAAGTGGATTGTCCAAGCTCTCACAAAAAGACGAAGAAAGGAAAGAAATATTACATGAGAGTGTGAAGCATGCAATCTTATAAAATAAAAAAATAAAATAAAAATTTCCATGAGAGTGTGACGCATGCATGATGAGAGAGGAGAGATAGATATAGATAGAGAGAGAAAGAGAGAGAGAGAGAGAGAGAGAGAGAGAGAGAGAGACTGCTTTATTGCCTGGACAAGTGAACTGTCCAAGCTCTTACAAAATGACCAACAACAACAACAACAGCAACGGCAACAACAACAGCGACAGCGACAACAACAACAGACCAACAACAACAGCAACGGCAACACCACAGCAGCAGCAACAACAACAGAGAGAGAGAGAGAGAGAGAGAGAGAGAGAGAGAGAGAGAGAGAGAGAGAGAGAGAGAGAGAGAGAGAGAGAGAGAGAGAGAGAGAGAGAGAGAGAGAGAGAGAGAGAGAGAGAGAGAGAGAGAGAGAGAGAGAGAGAGAGAGAGAGAGAGAGAGAGAGAGAGAGAGAGAGAGAGAGAGAGAGAGAGAGAGAGAGAGAGACAGAGAGAGAGAGAGAGAGAGAGACAGAGAGAGAGAGAAGAGAGAGAGAGAGAGAGAGAGAGAGAGAGAGAGAGAGAGAGAGAGAGAGAGACAGAGAGAGAGAGAGAGAGAGAGAGAGAGAGAGAGAGAGAGAGAGAGAGAGAGAGAGAGAGAGAGAGAGAGAGAGAGAGAGAGAGAGAGAGAGAGAGAGAGAGAGATAGAGAGAGAGAGAGGAGAGGAGAGGAGAGAGACGCTTTACTACCTGGACAGGGAATTGTACAAGCTGTCACAAAATGACCAACAACAACAACAACAACAACAACAACAACAACAACAACAACAACAACAACAACAACAACAACAACAACAACAACAACAACAACAATAACAATAACAACAACAGAGAGAGATAGATAGATAGAGGGAGAGAGAGAGAGAGAGAGAGAGAGAGAGAGAGAGTGTGTGTGTGTGTGTGTCAGAGACAGAGAGAGAGGGGGGGGGGGGGGGGGAGGAGGAGAGATATGCGGATTGTTAAAATGGATTTCGACATGAAGTTAGGTACAGAGAATGTTAATATGGGTAAAGGCTGGGCAAGTCGAGAGCCGCGGCTAGAGCTTTAAATGTCTGCCAATCACCTTCCGTACGGACTGCAACTGGGAGAGCATTCCACAGAATGCTGCTAACAAACTGAATTGAACGACGTCCAGCAGGACCAGGGAGGAACGGAACTCTCAGCAGGCATGACACTTGACCCCGTGTCGTCCTCAGCTGAGGTGTGGCAGGGTCGTTGATCGGCACGAACAGATTCTTTAACAGGGGACTTGTCTTGTCATTTAAACATTTGAAAACGAATATGGCAAGCTTCTGGAAGAGAAGCTGTGGCAAGCTTGGCACACCCAGTAGCTCGAGAAGGGGGGCAGTCGGGACCAGAGTCCTTTGCTGCAGGGTCGCTCTGACACCGGATTTTGACAGGGGGTGGAGTTTATCCAGGAGCTGCTTGGAAAGACTGGAGAAGAAACAGTTGGATCCGTAGGACAGATGAGCCTGTATCATGCTGACATACCAGACTTGGCGTGCTCTTAGGCTCAGGGACCTGCCGTGTCGCCATAGCTGTCCAATTACTGGCCCGATCTTGCGTGTTACATGGCTGATATGTGGCTGCCAGGAGAGGTCATTGTCGATTACAACACCCAGGTATTTCGCAGATGTTGTTGATTCCAGGGATTGTCCTCGACAACGTACGTGTTCTTGAACATCAGCACCGCCTCTTGGCTTTACAAACAGAACTTGGGTTTTCTGGGCATTCAGAAGTAGGCCGATGTCATCTAGCCACTTGGCGAGGTTGGTCACTGCAGACGACAGAGACTCGCAGACTTGCTTGGGACACGCGTTGGAGCAATCGAGAGCGATGTCATCAGCGAATTCCTGATCTGCCACATCCGGAGGCATCGTTGACTTGACGTCAGCAGTGTAAATTACAAACAGGAGTGGGCCTAAGACACTGCCCTGCGGAACACCGCGAGAGCAAGGAACAGTCCCTGACAACTGATCCTGCAATTTGATCTGCTGTGTCCGGCCAGACAGGTAACTGCAGAACCAGTTGAGTGCAGTTCCCGAGATGCCTAGCTTAAACAGTTCGGTAACGAGTCGCTCATGCCTGACGCGGTCAAAGGCCTTTGACATGTCGACAAACACGATGCCGGTATACTTGCGCTCTGCCCGTGCCATTTGCCATCGATCAACAGCATACGTTAAGGCATCTTCTGTGGAGTGAAGCTTTCGGTAGGCGAACTGAGTAGGCGGAAGAAGTTGCTTGGAGTCCAAGTACTGCGTGATCTGATTTTTTACAAATGCTTCTGTGATGCGGGAGATAACTGGGAGCAGTGACACAGGGCGGTAGTTCTTTGGCAAAGTTGGGTCTCCACTCTTGAAGAGCGGACTGACGTGGGACAACTTGAAGGACAGGGGGAACTCACCGGAGGACAGGGATATATTAATGATGCGTGTAAGTGTGGGGGCAATGGTTGGATAACACTTTTGCAGGATGATGCTTGGAACTTGGTCACTGCCTGTTGCCTTGAAAGGGTTGACAGATTTCAAACTGCTTGCCACATCCTCGACTGTCACTACACTGAAGTCGGTAAATGCCCCTTCCGCCATTGGACCAGAGGGAGAACAGAGCTGAGGAGGACGCTGGGGATCATGGACAACGTCACCAAACAGCTTGCTAAGATCCGATATGGGTACTTGAGCAGTGTGCGATTGTTTCTTCCGGCCAACCACAGTATTGATGACTGACCAAAGTTTACGTTGGTCAGAAGTCTGGCACTGCTGGATGAAATACGTGTTCTTCAGGCTCCTGTCCAGCTTCCTGGCCTTGGCACGAGCAGTGCGGTGTTGACTGCGGAGATCATCATTGCAGCGGTTCTTCATGAGCAGTCGATGGAGTCTGTCTCGCTCCCGTACGCAGGCCACAAGTTCATCTGTTACCCACGGGCAGGGACGTCTATCCCGATTTCGCCTCATCCGCACGGGTGCATGCTTATCCAATGTTGACACTATGGAGGCGATGAAAGATGATGCAAGGGTGTTGACATCATCTATGGCGAGCAGAGAGGCGTGCTCTGCACTGAGATCGCTGTTGAAGGTGTCCCAGTTTATCTTATGGATGCGGCGTGTAGGTCTGTAGCTGGAAGTACGGCCTGGTGCAAACCCTGCCACAGAGAGATTCCCAAGTACTGCAAAGTGGTCACTAATGTCTAGGTAGGCTATCTCACAAGGTCCCGTCAGCGGGGAAGTTGATAGGAAGAGATCAATGATTGACTCAGTAAGGGTGGTGGCACGTGTTGGTGAAGACACATAATTTGTCATACCAAATTTGTTAAACAAGTCAGTTACTCGTATGGCCATGGGTGACTGGTTCATTTTCATATCAACGTTGAAATCACCCAGCATGACAGTTGCCAGAACCTTCTTTCCTGGTGCATGAACTGATGCGTCTAGGCTGGACTCCAGGGAGGTCCAGAATGCTACAGGTTTGTCTGGTGGACGATAACAGCATCCAACCAGTACTATGCCACCGGAAACGCTAACTTCTATCCACAGCAGCTCTAAGTCAGTCTCCAAGTCAGTGCGTCTTCGCGCAAGAACAGATTCATGGCAGTATATCCCAACACCACCACCACGTTGCTGCAATCTATCCTTCCGATGTAGCTTGAAATGTGGGATAGTAAGTTCACTGTCCAAGATATCTGGAGTGAGCCAAGTCTCAGCCATACCAAAGACATGAATGCCTCTGTTTGACAAGAACTTTTGCACTTCGGCTGTCTTGCGCCTGATACTACATACATTCAAGAAGGCAGTGTGCAGCATGGTCATCAGCAGGCATGGTTGATTTCAGAGCCATCGCTGACTGAGGGCGCGTGCACATTTGTTTCCACTTCCGAAAGGGATGCCGAGTTTGCTTGCGTGTCGTCACATGCTGTGGTTTCTGTGGTATCATCACTGATATGCACCGGCCATTCTTCACATACAAGCATATGTAAGCGGTAGGGTCCAGCGGATAATGCCGGCATTATATTCGGCATTATAAGCCTATCCGAGCATTAGAGCATTATGGAGCATTATGAAGGAACAAGATGAGCATTATGTGAGGTTTGAGCGGCATAACGAGTTTTTATAGTGAATAATGTCGGGAAATCTCATGGTTTTTGGCAACAATCGGCTAAAGCCCGATTCACAATACAACTTTCTGCGACGCGACACGCGATTTGCGACAGTTGCGACAAGAAACTGCCTGTCGCAAGTGTAATGGGTAGCCGAGTGGTAGGCGCGGTGAAATCAACACGAATTACTTTTATTCTACTTTCAGGTACACACCTGAGATATAATTATTAGTGAAAGAAGAAGCGGCAAAATAAATAAGATTCAAGTTCTCTCTGGTGCTCACCTAGAGGTTGACTACTTCTTCGAGTTAGCTTTCATTGCTGTCTAATCTAATCTAATCTAATTAAAACAGAAAAGCGCAGCTGCTTTTATGCAGCAGACGCCGTACGCTTACATACGGAGATACACTATACATCAGG
Organism: Sycon ciliatum; assembly: GCF_964019385.1. NCBI lineage: Eukaryota > Metazoa > Porifera > Calcarea > Leucosolenida > Sycettidae > Sycon > Sycon ciliatum. Next base: position 12,548,114 of record NC_088654.1, on the reverse strand, counting down.
CAAAGCTCCGTATTAGTTCCGTACTACTTCCGTATTGGTCGGGCAGGGATACTACACAAGCTGTCCCAATGCACCTTTCGCAGAAGTTGAAGAAAGTTCAACTTTTGCGACATGCGACACGCGACATGCACAAATGGAGTACAGTTTCGACCCTGGGTGCACGTGCAGTGTACGTGCATAGTACTACTTGTGCATGAGGATGTCGCAAACATGAAGAATATTGTGAAACCGTCTGTCGCTGTCGCATGTGTTGCAAGTCGCGTGTCGCGTCGCAGAAAGTTGTATTGTGAACTAGGCTTTAAGCCTATTTCACATTCGAAGGGGCGCGACGGGACGCGACGTAAGGATCGACGGGAAGCGACGGGACGGTCTGACGGCGTCCAGTGTGAACACCAGGAACGGGAACGCAACCGTACTACCGTACAGATCGGGAAGCGACGGGAAGAGTTGGATCGATCCAACTTTTCATTATAGCAATAAAAACTGCTTTATGGCAGTTTTCTAAAAAACGTTATTGTGTTCTAGTCCATGGACCTCGTCTAAAAAGTAAGAAATTAACGAAATGTGATAGCCGAAAATTCAAATTTCACACAAAACCTCACAATAATCACAACACTTGAAATGCTGCTTTCAACACTAAACTTGTACTGCACCAACAATTGGCAACATGCATGCATAGGAAAGAGGATCACGAGGAGAAAAGGTCTTCTACGGTTCATGTAGCTTTTCATTCTGTGTGTGATTATTGTGAGGTTTTGTGTGAAATTTTAATTTTCGGCTATCACATTTCGTTAATTTCGTACTTTTTAGACGAGGTCCATGGACTAGAACACAATAACGTTTTTTAGAAAACTGCCATAAAGCAGTTTTTATTGCTATAATTTCTTTTGTTTTTTCTGTCACCAATTAATGGAATGCCCTATATCATAAAATGAATATGGAAATGATGGCCTTCACATCAATACCAGTCAACTGGTCTACTGTTGTGTGCGGATGCAAATTTTGGTGCTCCGCCGTTTTTCAGATATCTTTCAGGGTAGCCTCTAGCCCTTATACTTTATTTAGCTGATCAGTACTGAAGTAGATTGCGTAGTGCTTTGGAAGACCATGCCAACCTCCTCATCCCATAGTCCAAGTGTTGGGACGGGATCTTTGCATGCTCGGCTCAGTGGAGGCAAGTCCAAAGCTGTTAGTCCGCCTGATACACTCCGCTCGCAGGCACCACGATTAGCGACCCAGGCAGGACAGGGCAATGATGACGAGCTGCGTAGGATTTCTCATATGCTGAAGGAAATTCGCAACGAGCAGACGGCCAGTAAGGAGACCCTCAATCGTTTCATGGATGATGTGCTGACAAGGATGGAGAAGGTCATGGAGGAGTATGACGTGATGAAGAAGACCCTGTCATCTTTCGAACAACGACTTGCTGCACTTGAAGGCAGTCCCGTACCCGCACCCGTACCCACAGCGACAGTACTAGCTCCACCTGATATTTCCGCTCTGATTCAAGAGGAAGCTGAGCGACTAAACCGGAAGCAGTACGCTATCGTACGTGGAATTCCCGATATGGATGGGGAAAAACTAGAGGAAATCTGCTCGAGAGCCCTGAGGGTCGACCAAACCGCCTTATCTTCCACGGAAAGGCTTGGCACGGCGCGTACTACGGGCACACAATCGCGTCCAATACGGATCAAGTTCCAGAATAATGCCATCAAAGGCGCAATTTATCGCAGGAGATTTGACCTGAAACTCGATGATGGCTCACCTGTATACTTCTCCAACGATCTTACCCGAAAACAGCTGCAAAAAAGGAAGACAGTACTACCACAGTACAAACATCTGAGAAGTAAGGATGTCAAATGCCAACTCCCGTATGATGTCATTCTTGATGAGAAGGGTGTCCCACTAGCACTCGACAATCTACCTGCTCCTGCATCGAGCTCTCAGCCATAGGACATTCCTGGGAACCCTAGCTTAACAATTGCCCATTTGAACGTTCGTAGCCTGCGCCATAAAATTCAGCAAATCCACGAAATACTGCATGACAATGAGATCCATATATTATCTATCAATGAAACTCATCTGGATGGCAGTGTCAGCGACCACTTGCTTCATATCCCTGGATACAGTATTTACAGGAAGGATCGTTCCCTTCATGGTGGTGGTGTCTGTCTGTATGTTTCATCCAGTCTGAAGGCAACAGTAGTACATGCTAGTAGCCACCCTGAGCTTGAAGCTCTCCACATTTTAGTCCGTCAGGGAAAGGACACAAGAGCTGAGAAGTTTATTGTCAGTTCCGTGTATAAGCCTCCCAGCACTGGAGTGGATTTCTGGGATTGTCTGAGTGCCCAATTGGACAGTCAGCCAGTGCCAAAGAGTAAGCGAATTATCCTGGGAGATTTTAACACGAATGCTATCCCGCCTCACTCTCCTCAACTCAAGTACCTCAACCAACTCTGTGCAGAGCACTGTCTGCACAATATCATCACAGTACCAACACGGCTACCATCGAACACGTGCCTGGACCTGGTTCTACTGGAAGCTGGGCTTTGCCATGAGCAGCCCTCAGTCACTGCCGTGGACGACCTTAGTGACCATCACCTCGTAGTGTTTGACTTCCATCTCCACAGCTGGCACCGCATTCAAAAGCACGCCTATCGCAGTATTAGAAAACCTGGTATTGCCGCAATCGACTTCCGAAAGTTCAAGGAGGACGCCCGAGCACTTCTGGCAGTCAATTACAACGATGCAACTATTCATCTTCAAGCCGAAACTTTCCTGACATCACTAGCTGACCTTACTAACCGTCATGCTCCAGTGCAGCTAGTCAGATACCCAATCTGTCCTAAACCTATACCTCATTCTTGGACAACTGCTGAACTGCAGCAGCTGCACCATACACGGAGGAACTTACACCGACAGCTTCAGCGTAGGCCAGACGACTCAGCTCTTAAACAAAGGTATCGTGCAGCCAGGCGTCAAGGAAAGCGCTTGAACAGACAACTGAAGTCACAGTTTTTAATCAAGAAATTCCAGGATCTAAGGAATGACCCAAGAGGGCAGTGGCGTCTGCTTAACGGCATGACTGGTCGTAGACCCACCCGGAACCAGCCCACTGCATCAATTTCGTCGCTGACTGATACGTTTGCGGCCATTGTTCAAGACACCAACAGGCCTGGGGTTCTACAAATTCCACCTGAAGACAATGAGCAGCTACCTCATCTCACGAATTTCCAACCAGTGACAGTACAACACGTGTCCGATATTCTGAAGTCTCTTAATTTGTGCAAATCACCAGGTCCAGACAACGTGCTACCATCCATACTGAAGAATGGTGGAGATGCTATTGCTGAGTACCTCACGGACATAGTGAACGAGTCCCTCCAAACTGGTAATGTCCCCACCGTCTTTAAGCAAGCTATCATAAGTCCACTTATGAAATCTGGAGACCCTGATCTGGCGGCAAACTACCGCCCAGTTTCGCTGCTGCCTATATGTGCCAAGATATTAGAAAGAATAGTACTGGACCAGATAACGAAATTCTTCGCAGATAATGGCATTGAACACGTACCAGACTCTCAATTTGCATACCGTCGCAACCACTCTTGCGAAGACTGCTTGGCTCTAGCTGTGAACAGATGGCTTTCTGCATTGGATAGCAACGAATACTGTGGTGTCATCTTCGCTGACATGAGCAAAGCTTTTGACAGAGTGGCACACTCCGCCCTCATCCAGAGTCTACATGACACAGGCATCAGAGATGTTGCCTTGAATTGGTTTTGTAGCTACCTGTCTGACAGAATACAAACTGTGAGAGTTGATCAGGAACTTGGACAGTCACGCCCATGCTCCAGAGGAGTGCCCCAAGGCTCCGTTCTGGGCCCAGTCTTGTTTTGTATCTACATTCGCGACATAACACCCTGTTTTAGGTTTAGCCAAGACCAGGAATATGCCGATGATATTGCATTTTATGTCCGGCATAGTGACTGTGATACTGTGTTGGAGCGTCTCACGGCGGACCTTGCTGCTCTGGACAGCTACCTTACAGGGAAGGGACTGGTTCTTAACCCTGATAAGACACAATTTCTGCTACTACGTCGCCCAACTAGTCCCTTACCCACCACTGTGTCCATATCATGCCGCAACTCCACTCTCTATCCTGCGCACACAGCCAAATACCTGGGCCTCATTGTGGATGAGCACTTGGCATTCGATGCTCAAGTAGAGCGAGTTTGCATTGCCGTCAAGCAGAAGGTCGGAGCCTACAAGCATGCCAGGCAGAACCTGAACCACAGAGCGCGTCGTCTTTTCTATCTATCTATTATTCAATCCACCCTTGAGTATGCTAGCTCTGCCTACATTAACTGTCTATCTCACCGTTCATACAACCAGCTGATCACAGCCAGCCGTACTAGTCTTAAAAGAATATTTGCCCTTGACTGCAGAACTCCCACTGAGACCCTGTACGCTTACACCAAGATCTACACACTAGAGCAACGCTTAAATTTCAAGCAATACGTCTTTGTCTTTCGCTGTCTGCATGGTTTATCTAGCCCACTTCTCAGCCTCCTATTCACTCCCCGTTGCACTGGCCCACACTCTGCTGCCACAACTCGGGGCCAAGCTACAGCTGCTCTTGTCTTGCCTGCCTGCCACTCCCGGTATGGTTTCCATTCCATTGCGTATCTTGGTGCCGACAGGTGGAATGCGCTGCCTCCATCTTGTCGCCTGGCCGAGTCGCCTGCTTTGTTTCGCGCTCACACAAAGTCTCATTTAGGGTTCCCAGTAAAAAGGCAACATTGCCTGTTGGGAAATCCCTAACAAAATAAGAAAAAATAATAATAATAATAATAATAATACCGTATTATACGCATGTTGTGCAAGCCTTTTCTTGCAGAAAATGGCACTAGCATAATGCATGCTCTTCAGCGCGGCGGGGAAACATGCGAGTCGTGGTCTGGTGGTGGTGATACTTTTTTTATACGGAGGTCATTCTGGGCATGTTGCAACTTGCTGTTGCAGAATTTCATGACCCTGTCATAAAATTGTCTTGCCTTTCAGATTTCCCCACCCTTGATCAGATTTATTTGAGAAATGTAGCCAGGTGCGTGTCGCAGATGTTTTTGTTGATTCTGTGTTCATAATGGTTTATAATCATGGGTTATCGTGACAAGGTCATCCTGCATCATATTGCACTGAAATGGTAATCCTGTTGATGCCGATACAACTTTTGGAAGTACCGGTAGTTCAATGACTTCAAACTGTTAGTCCACGATTTTCTAAAACAACACAGCAAAGGAGGAACAATAAACATGTATTAAAATGTAAACGAATACATTGCTGAGTCCAAAACCTCGTTCCAACAACTACACTGATCCTGAGGAGAAAAGGGGCAAGGCTATGGTTGGAGGTACTGAGAGATAAACAAGGCACTCCACAATAATAAAATCTTACACATCTTTTGGTGAGTATGAATGATATCCAGTCGAACCTCTTTATGACGAACACCAAGGGACCGATGTATTTATTCTGTGAGCTTAACCTATTTTATAACCAGAGAATACAATTATATCTCCAATAGACATACGAATAGATTTCTTCTACAGCGAAAGATTCTAAGCCACACCGACTCATTGACTCGTCTGGTATGAAACAATTGAGTCACTAGAGAGATTCTGCAAAACGAAAATGCGTACAAACTTTCGCTCTACATCATTTTAAGTGCGAAACTTCGCACCTTTGGACGCGAAACTTGCAGGGAACGCGAAATGAACTGTCGTAGGAAATTTCGTGAGATCGGGTCATGGCGTACGTGCACTTGGCCTGCGCAAACTACGAAAATGTGCAGAACGCAAAGTTCGTGCAAAAATTCGCACACACTTTCGCAAGGACTGTCGCGAAACTTCGTTCGAATTTTCGTTTTGCAGAACCTCTCTACTAAACCTTTCTTTAGCAACATGACGGCAACTGAAACAGCAACAGAGAAAGTACGATACATGTACTCCACATTCTTACAGGTACTACAAACAGATTGCAGATGGTAATTCTTGCTTTGGTGGCACGAAACTTTATTTGGGGCAGTGCAATCTCGGTGGTACTCACAAATCAAACAGCCCAGACTTGAGTAAACAAATCCAATCATACAAGTACGAGATTTTCACGAGACGAGACTGCACCCATTGGCTTGTTTCGTATGAAACAAACAAGTTACTGAACCTCTCCACAATAGAGATTTCCCCTGATATGCGAATTTATTCTGCAAACTCGGTCAATTGGTACTTGAACCTTTCCCTCCAGATTGGGAACTGCCAACGATAGTATGCCACTGACCAGGGCCTTACTTGTAACGTACCAATGTACAATGAATATGAGTATTTCGACAACACATCTAACACAAGCCTTACCGTCAAGAAGTTGAACTCGCGTTCTTCGCACACTGTAGACAAGGGCAAAGGGATAAAAATGGATCTAAATCCGAATAAAATCAGCACGTTTCCGTAAATGAAAGGTGAACATAAGCAAATGAATCGAAGGAAACCGGTCAACTTAGAGATCACCTGTCATCGAGTATTCCGTAAATGGAGGCCTCGCAGCTCGGCAGCAGAAAAGCAAAATTTAGAAAAGAGATCCTGTCAACTTTTCCATTATTTATTGCATTCCGCCCCAAAATCAGCACACTTTTTCTGAATGAAAGAGTCAACACAAGCAAATGAATCAAAGGCAACTGGTCAACTCACCTGTCATTGAGTAATATTCCGCGAAAGGAGGTCTCAGCAGCGCCGAAACGAAATAAGCCAGGCCATGAGACGAAATATCCGAAACAGCTCATGCAAGAAGCAGTTCCAAAGAAGGAAGTTCCTCGCGCATGCACATCCGAACACGGATCCGCGGACTGCATGCACTGAACATAATGTCTGCCGTGCACGTGCACAGCACACGGCTACCACGCGTTGGTAGATCTAATACCGAGCACCTTACGTAGAGACTTACGTAGCCTAAGTGAAATACCGAGCACCTTACGTAGAAACTTACGTAGCATAGCGATGTCGTTTTTTCTGCCATGTGAACACAATAATAGAAAAGCTGACAGGATCGCTTTTCTAAATACCGCAGACGGGCGTAGATGGGGACGCAAGCGTACAAAACGGCTGCAATTCGAGTGTGAACAGGAGACGGCGTCGTGCGCCGACTGCTCCCGATTCGTACTTGAAAATTTTTAGCATTTCGAACACTGCGCTTCCCACGATAACTCACAGAATGGCTAGCACGACTTGAGGTGAATTTTAGCAACATAAGATCTCATGTCACTTATTGTATTTAGGGATAGTTCAGAAGCGTGACAGACGAACTATTCTATCATTTCCTGGGGCTATTACTTGAATGCCACAACTTTGAGGGCTAATTTTTTGGTCTTCACGAAAAACTGGTATTGTGAACTTGATACCGCTTCTTTTAAGGAGAAATAATTGAAAAGAAGTTCCGAAAAACGAGAAATTAGGTCCAAAAGTCACCCCGTCACGGACCGTGCCTTATGACTCGCGCCGTTCGACGGTGAACGTCGCAACGACTGCTGCATGTCGTGTCGTACGAATCGTACAGGATTTTAAGCGGGATTCACAGAAGCTTTTTTGCGATGCGACACGCGATGCGACGCGATCTGCGACGGATGCGTGCGATGCGAACTCGCGAAATACCATTCACAGAAGAATTCAGTGATGCTACAAAGTCTTGCCGATTTGGCTACGTCACCATGATATTCGCGCGGTTTGATACAACTTGTACAAATTTATAGGCAACTCTTGAACCTTTGTACAACTTTGCTGTAGAAAAGGTCAAAATCGTACGCCAAATCGCTTTTCGCATCGCATCGCATCGCAAAAGTTGAGCCAAGCTCAACTTCTGCGATGGCCTGCGATGGCCCTGTTGCGGCACTTGCGTGGGGTCCGCGATGGTCGCGATTTGGGGATTTCCCGGTTTCGCGGCTGTCGCATCGCGTGTCATCCTTGCTGATACATCTAAATTCCAAGCAATTGGCCCAGTTGGACAGTTTGACAGAACCATGAAAGTAGAGGCAGAACTAATCAATTACCGAAAGAAATTAAAAGCCGATAAGAGTATCTCTACACATGAATTCGACTTGATGAAGCCGGTCGGATCAATACGTCCTCGCCTTTATGGTCTACCAAAAATACACAAGCCTACATGTCCTGTCCGGCCGATCGTCTCCATGACAGCTTCGCCACAATATTCCATCTCTAAGTGGTTGTGTAGGTTGTTGAAAGTTGTTGAGGAGCACTACTGCCAACACACTGTTAAAGATAGTTTCGATTTCGTAGAGAAGCTACGGGCCCGACCTGTTCCAACTCACTCACATATGTGTTCGTTCGATGTAGTGAGTTTGTTCACAAACGTACCGCTGGAGGAGACAATTGATATTTGCGCGGATGTGTTGTACCGTGTTGACGAAGTCGACACTCCGTGGCTACCTGAATGTGCTTTTCGACGTTTGATGTTGTTAGTCACAACTGGCGTCGAGTTTTCGTTCAATGACGTGATGTATAAGCAGATAGATGGAGTAGCCATGGGCTCTCCGTTGGGTCCCGTGTTAGCTAATGTCTTTGTCGGTTACTGTGAGTGTAAGATTGATGCGTCTCTATGGCCGAGTCTGTATTTCCGTTTCGTTGATGACTCGTTCACATACTTTGATTCCATAAAAGACAGCGAGGTCTTTCTTGGTGCTCTCAACACCCTTCACCCTTCCCTCCGCTTCACATGTGAGCACGAGCAGTCAAGCAAGTTATCCTTCCTCGACGTACTTGTTGAGAAAACCGAATTTGGTAGCATAACATCGGTGTATCGTAAACCGACATTCACCGGACAATACATTTCCTATGACTCGTACTGTTCATCTAATTATAAAGTTAACTTAGTAAAGAATCTCGTGGATCGCGCCAAACGGATCTGTTCACCTTGTAAACTCAGTGGTGAGCTCGAATTTCTCCGTTCAGTTTTCACCAAAAACGGATACCCAGGCGACATGTTGGCAAAACTATTGTCTACAGCCCCCACGCCGAAACATGAATTGATAGGGCCTGCTCGTTGTCCTGTCTTTTTGTGCTTACCATGGAAGGGCAAGAAGTCTGACAATGTGAGTCGTGAAGTTCGTGCGATCATCAAACAAACCTACTATGCGGTACACTTCATACCCGTCTACACAACGATGCGTTCGTTCACGGTGTTGAAGGACGTCCTACCAACCCATCATTTAAGTCATGTAATTTACAACTTTGAATGCCGGAATTGTGCTAGCCGGTATGTTGGTAGGACTGTTCAGCACCTGAGCGAACGCATCAAGCAACACACTCCTTTACACATTATCCCACGAAGCGCACAACTGGAGCGTCCCACGCGGGGAAGACCCCGTAAACAACCACTACCTCCGCCAACACAGGACCTAGCGTCTCACTCGACAAGTCCACCATTGGCTCCCGTGGCCATGACCAAGTCACTCCCTCCACCAGCGGAGGTGGATGTGGCTTTGGCGACGCCACGTGTGTTGCATGCAGACACGTTTGCATCAGCATCGCTTGCTGCATCACCGGCAGAGACGACAACAATACCTACCTCAATATCAACGAGACCCAGAAGAACAACTGCTAATTACACCATGACCTATTTCAGTACGGAAGTACCGAGCCAACGGAATACACAACAGGAACGTGAGACGAGGGATGGGAGGAGACGGGACCTGATTGCTCCGAGGCAGGAAGTCGTTGAGGAGGATTCGACCAGTGAGTCCAGTGATTCCGGTGAGTGTGAGAGCGAGAATGATCGTGTGAGTAAGAGTGGGTGCGAGCGTGTGTTTTCTAGTAGGAAATCATCAGTGTATAAGCATCTTGCATCTCGTCCTGATTGCTGTAAGGTTTATTCTGATTCTTCTTTTTCTGTTTTGTGCCGTGCTCGTCATGGTTATAAGTTGCAGTTGAGTGTGTTAGAAGCCGTTTGTCAACGTATTCATAAGCCTAATCTGTGTGTCCAGAAGGACAGCATTATTCGTTTGAAATTGTTTTAGTAGCAACTTGTTCTGTCTGTTTGGCTCTGGTTGGCCATGGTGTCAGATCTTGTGTCACAGTATACTAGTAGTCCTTACAAGTTCGTTAAGTGCTTTCGCAGTTTTTCCTGTTATTACCTTAGTGCTAGGATTATCATTTTCATAGGTGTTGTTTCTTCTCACTCCATTTCTCTATATTAGTATCTTTCTGGATTGTTTTTCATTAGTACAACGTAGCTTCCTGAGGAGTGTTGTGCGAAAACTAGTTCGAAGTACAAATTTTTTGTTCATCATTTCTTCCATATCACATTTTTTCTTTCTTCCATGTTCTTCACTGCCTTCGTATACACTCGTTTTTTGAATACAATAAAAGCCTTTGTGAAAATGTCGGTTCAGCTCGTTCTGTTGATCGCAATTCTAAAAATAATAATAATATTATCTTTATTACGATGACCCAGAGGCTTGTTGCCTATCAAGGGGTTCACCGCTTTGAAAGATGTACATGTACATGTACATGTATGAGCTAAAGTGAAAGTAGTGAAAAGTTGTGCAGCGTGAATGCGTTGGGGAGCACACAAGGGGGGGGGGGGGGGTATGTACATGGCGTAGGCATAGCGGAGAGCGAAGCACTATGTTTGCAAGTGAGTTTGCGAAGCTCATTCTTGAAAACAATAATGGATGGTTCTGCAGTTAGTCTTGGTGGGAGGCAGTTCCATAAGAGGGAGGTTTGGAAGAGAAACAACGATTTTGATGTGGTCTTTGCTTTAGCAGTTTAGGGAGAATAATTTTGTTTGGGCGTCTCGCACTCTGCGTGATATTGAAATGGAATGAAGCTAGGCAACGTCGAAACTTGAAAATAAATGTGTAAACTGCCTGCGGTAAAGAAGGGATTCAATGTTAGCTTTTTTATTAAGATCCTGCTTGGGTGTATTAAAGTCGATTCGGATTTTGCGTTTCCTAAGGTAGGATCTTGCAAACCAGGCCTGGACTCTATCCAGCTCAGTCAAGTCGCTTGAACGAAGACGAAAGGACCACACTACGACGCTATACTCAATCACAGGTCTAACATAGCACGTGTATGGTCAGCATGGTAGGACCAGGAGAGGGCGTGATCTATGACAATGCCAAGGTGTTTATGATGGGACGCCACAGCGATAAGGTGACCGGGATCGCCGGGAAAGTGGAAGATGGGCACCGGATCTGTGGTATGGGGTAAAAGGAGAAGCTCGGTTTTGGCCACATTTGGCTCGAGGTACCAAGTGCTCATCCAATGGACAATGTCGTTCGTGCAGGTCTGAACTAGGGTTGGCGGTAGGTGTTGGCGGATAATGCTCCGTAATATGGGATATAATGCTCTCAGTAATGCTCCGCAAAAGGCCATATAATGCTCCAAATAATGCTGATAATGCTCCGCCGGATGGAATATAAACTCCTGAACCTTGCGGTATCAGGCTAAGAAAAACGCTATAATATTGCACCCATGATATGCCACATAGAACGCACAATCTGGATCTGCCGCAGAGACTCGGCTGAACTAACGGCCTCAGTAAGACCGGTGCCGGCTAGAGCCTTCCCAAGTCGTTTCTGATACGCCAAGAAGGACTCCTTGATCAGCTTCTGCCTCTGAGTTTCCCTCTCCAAACGGGACTTTCCTTGTTTGTGTCTCGCGGTAGCAATATGGGACATGATTATACTCTTCTTCCCTGACAATGTTGTATGGCATGCCAGGCACACTAACTACTTGCCATAGTCGCTTTTGAGCGGCTCCGCATCCGTGTTTCGGCACTGATAGCCACTTCAGTGCTCTGTCCATGAGCTACTCGCGTCCTTTTGGAAACATTTTCACAGACTTGGTAATAGCTGTAAGAAAAGGGTTTGCTCCCCACACCGGAGCTCGCGCGGGGAGCAAACCCTTTTCTTACAAATCATCGCCGAGGTCGCAACCACTACTTTGGTAATAGCTGTTTTCTGAAAAGACCGCTTCCTCGCTATCGCGGCAGGATCTGCAGTTTCCAACTCGACGACGTCACTATCATCAGAGGACTCCGCCAAAAGCTCATCTGGAGAAAGCCCAGCTTCCTCCCAATCCAAAGAACGGCATCGCGGGGAGTCAGCCATCAGCGTTGGCTGCTAGTTAGCTGGTCTTACACAATGGTCAATGTCCGGTGAAAGTCCAGCGTTACTCTTCGACAAAGACATGGACTCTCGCTTCGATGAAAAATGTTTTTTTGTAACATTGTGGACGGTAACCGGGTAAGGTCTGGAATGTGTACGTGTGCGCACCTCCACCGTTCCATGCTGGCTCACATTTGTTTCGTTGGTTCGGCGTTGTTACCTGGCCGGATCTTCAAAAAGTTGCTGGCCGAAGATAGACTTCCAGGACCGGAAGTTTCTGCGAGAGTTTCCACACTGTGCTGGACCACAGCTAGCTACATGTAGCTACAAGTACAAGCAATACTGCATGCCAGGTCTACTGGGCCTGGCAGTGGCACTAGCACTGCGTGCCACGATCTGTTTGGTACCATGCATGATGTGTGCATGCGGTGGTCTATCGCTTGTAGCATCGCGTGTAGTAATAAATGTTGCCAATCAAAGTCATTCAAAGACCAACGATAGTATAGCCGATACGAATCTGTACAATCATGAAGATGTGTGTAGATCTACTATGCAGTCATGTAGAACGTCGTATAATGCCATTTTTGGCCTCGTAATGCTTTACAATGCTCGTAATGCTCCGGGTGGTGTATAATGCTTGTTATACCATGGTACGGTACGGAGGGCCTGTTTTCAGCCAATCAGCGCTCGTCTAGCCATGGTTATATTGGCCAGTATAAATCCCGCGCGGGATTTATATAGAATATAAATCCCGGTGCACGGTACGTACGCTAGGGCACTGCCACCGTACAAGTTCACTGCCTGAAAGGCAGTGAACTTGTACGGCGGCAGTACTCCAGCGCACGGACCATACATAAACAGACACAACGGACACCACATGCGCGTGTACACTCCACACAGAACGGCACACTGACGAGGAACAGTACACAATGGAAAAGAAGAATGACCTGGAATTCGTCTACAGAGTATTCTGTTATACTGAATCTGAGGATAAAGAACGTCGAATAACCACGAAGTATCCCGAATGGGTCAGCAATGTACATTGTACTTCGAAGAGTTGAAGATCATCAACGGACTGTCTCCTTCGTAAATAAGTTTATACTACCAGTGTACATGCACTTCAACCCGATTGGAAAAGGCTACAATAGATTGGATTGAAATGTGATACAAAACAGTGTATGCAAATGTATCTACTTGCAAGCAAAACTGATTATAAGATGCCGCATGTGAAAATCAGCACTGTACCATAATTATAGTAACACTTACTCCCAAAGAGTCCAAGCTGTAATCTAACTAGTGACGGTAGTTTGATTCAACGACAAACTCCAGCACCGCAGCAATTCAGTCGACTTCCGCACCGCTCACGACTCAAGACAAGATCATGAAGATGCTACAATATGCACTGGAACTGAAAGGAAATCTTATGCCAAACATCCACGGAGGAATCTCCTTCTGACCTTGCTCGACCATTCTTTCAATTGACAACTGATAACCATCAGAAGATGTTCATGTACTGCATGATGTAGGAGATCTCCAAATAGGTTCGTTGTTCTGGAAATGCGTAGGGGTACCTGGCATAAGTAGGATATGACCCTCGTAGTCGGGTTATACCGTACCCTCATATAAATCCCTCCTGCTATCGCAGTCGGGATTTATATTCAGCCGGTATAACCCTCTGACTCGGGTTATATCCTCTACATATAATGCCGGCATTATATCGAGCTTTATACACCACCCGGAGCACTACGAGCATTATAAAGCATTACGAGGCCAAAAATGGCATTATGACTGCATAGTAGATCTACACACATCGTCATGTACAGATTCGTATCGGCTATAGCGTTGGTCTTTGATTGGCAACATTTATTACTATACGCAATAGGGCTTGAAAGTGATGACGTCAAAACGGCCAGGGAGTAGTAAGTTGACATCAGATTTCTATTTTTGGATCCACTAAGGTGTGACTTTGCTATTGCCTAAGTATGTGGGTGCATAGCAACCCACTCATGTCGCATGCAGGTGTGACTTTTATTTCGCCACCAGTTGTAACCCCGCCCCCAGTAGCCAAATCAGTCAGTTTCACTGGCTACATCACCATGCTGTGGGTAAGACCGCTTGAAATGTGCTTGGATCCATACAAAAACTGGATCCAAGTGGATCCAGTTTTTGAATTTTTGAAATTGTTGCTATGCTGTGACGTGGCACTTTCAAGCCCTATGTATTTTAAATAGTCTAGAAGCGATAGACCAACGCACGCATCATGCATGGTACCAAACAGATCGTGGCACGCAGTGCCAGGCCCAGTATACTGCATGCAGTATAGTGCTAGCTAGCTGTGGTCCAGCACAGTGTGGAAACTCTCGCAGAAACTTCCGGTCCCGGAAGTCTATCTTCGGCCAGCAACTAACTGAAGATTCAGGTAACAACGCCGAACCAACGAAACAAATGTGAGCCAGCATGGAACGGTGGAGGTGCGCACACGCACACATTCCAGACCATACCCGGTTACCGTCCACAATGTTACAAAAAAAACATTTTTCATCGAAGCAAGAGTCCATGTGTAACAGTGTTACCTGCTGTTCACACTCCTATCCCCTCTATCCACGGCCCTTCGGCCTATCACCTACCATCCCGCCTATCTAGTTGACACCTTTACATCATATATAACCCTGTGTAGTACGAATAAAGATCATTCTTTTCCTCAACCCGCAGTAGCCGGTTACACTGGTAGCAGAGAGGATGATTTCCATCGACCTGACTAGTACTGGCCTTCCGCTCCTGCTGACCGTCATCGCCGTGACAGCGTACCTGGCTCTACAAGAGTTGCGACGACTCGTGGCCGCCATCACTCCAACTCCTGCGAGATCATTTTCAAGTCCCATCCAGCCCAGGGCTAAGCACCAGAGAACACCCTCGCGATAATATTACCAAGCGCCATGTCAAGGAGCCCCCAGCATTTCACGGTGAGGCAGATTTGTTTCGGGAGTGGGTATTTAGCATGGACTTAGCTATAAAAGCCATAGGAGGAAGAAGTCACTTATGCCTCGAGTTTTCTTGTGGGCAATGCCCGCCTATGGCTTATTTCGAACATGGAGGCTGGGGAACACTACATCAACTGGCCCACGCTAAGGGATGCACTAGGAAGTGTGTATGGCCCGCATTTCAGCAATGAGCAAAATCGGTTGAATTTATTTAGTGCTCGTCAGAAGGACACCGTTGCATCATTTATCACTGACTTTAATCGTCTCAGCCTGCAGGTACCTGAGTTAGACGAACACTCGCGCGCCCTGCTGTTTGTCAACGGACTCGGGGGCCATTTGAGGCGTGAAGTACTCAAGGAGCATCCGACAACACTGTCGAAGGCTATACAAGCAGCACTGACCGTAACGGCCGAGAATCGACACCAACCAGATGGCATAGCTGCATGATCGCCAAATATCCGAAGACCAACCAGACTGTCGTCAGAAGACCGTAATCGCTTGATGAGTGCTGGCAGATGTTTCGCTTGCCGACAGCAGGGACATTTAGCCCGAGATTGCCCGCGAGTTCACCACCACCCAAACGCTGGACGCCAGTGACAGCGGTGCGATCACTGGCGCTGAGAAGAGCACCACCCTGTCCCACTGCCGCTCCAATCGCCACGAAGAATCGCTTCAGTGACTTATTGGTTGACGAAGTCGATTGCGGAGAAGATGAGCCTGCCGCGGATGTTGCTGCTGCTACCGCTACTAGTTGTGTTGATTCCAAAAAAACATGTTAAGAAGAGCCGCGAAGCGCACGTCGGCAGTGTCGTCGCTGAAAAAGAGAACGAGCTACTACGGGTGGAAGCCAAACTGTACGGCCGTGCAGCGACAGTGTTGATCGACTGTGGATCAACCCACGACTTCATTTCTGAGGTGTTCGTCCGAAGACACAAGGTGCCAACAGAGTTGGGATCGGAATTACTGAAAGTCACATTAGCGGATGGAAAACGAGCTCACACGCTATGGAGACCACGAATGCCATAGATGTTGTTGTCAGCGACTCCAAGGAGAAACAGCAGTATACCGCCTTTCCCCTCGCCCGCTACGACGCAATATTGGGCAAGCCCTGGTTGACTAGGAACAACCCACGAATCAATTTCCGGACCAACGAAATAATCGTGAACGGGAATGGCCTGCCAAGTGCACCTTCTCAGGACAAGGACGGAGACTCGCAAATCGAAAACATGTTCATTTCTGGCTGTCAGGCCAGTCATGCGCTCAGAAACGGCAAACAAGGATTCCTAGCATGGGTCACAGCTGAGGACGACTCCGGTCTTGATCCACCTCTGAGTATCCCCAACTCTAACAAGCCCGAAGTTGCTGACTTGCTTCGTGAGTATTCCGATGTCTTTCCTGATGAACTGCCGGACGCACTTCCACCTGAAAGATCCGTAGATCATGAGATTCGGCTTGAAGAGGGTGCACCGCCGCCGTCACGTCCAGCCTATCGTCTCCCCAAGCCTGAAATGGACGAGTTGAAGTCGCAACTGGAGCAACTACTCGCAAAGGGTTTTGTTGAGCCTAGTAAGTCCCCGTATGGCGCACCCGTGTTCTTTGTAAAAAAGGCAGATGGCAGTTTGCGCATGGTATGCGACTGGAGGGATCTTAACAAAATTACTGTGAAGAATAAGGCTTGCCTGCCCAATGTGGATGATCTATTTGACACAGTCCAGGGGAACACGTATTTCACGAAGCTAGATTTAAGATCAGGGTACAATCAGATCCGTATTCAGAAGAACGATGTCGAGAAAACGGCCATCAATATCCGTTTGGGCACTATCAATTCCGGGTAATGGGTTTCGGCCTGACTAATGCACCGGCCACATTTCAGACTCTGATGAACAGCATCCTCCGCCCGTACTTACGAGATTTTGTAGTTGTGTTTCTGGATGACATTCTCATATTCAGCAGATCGTGGTCAGAGCATCTAAGCCATGTGCGGACGGTGCTGGACGTGCTCAGGAAGAACCAATTGCTCTGCAAGTTATCGAAGTGCGAATTCGGCGCTTCGGAAGTTCTGTTCTTGGGGCATTGCATCAACGGCTCTCATATTTCACCTGACCCGAAGAAGGTGAACGCTGTCCGGACGTGGCCCAGTCCATCGAGCATCACTGAGGTGAGACCGTTCTTAGGCTTCACGGACTATTTTAGACGATTCATAGACCACTATTCATCTATAGCTAAGCCCCTTGAAGAGATCACTGGAAAGCACGCACGATTCGAATGGGACGATTCCAAGCAAGGGGCGTTTTTGGCCTTGAAGAATGCTTTACTGAATGCGCCAGTATTAAAGCTTCCAGATGTAGACAAGCCATTCAGAGTGGTTACGGACGCAAGTGATTTTGCGGTAGCAGGCGTTCTCCTCCAAGAAGATGATAACGATGATTGGCACCCCGTAGCATACACTAGCCGCAAATTATCATCTGCAGAGAGAAACTACACAGCGGCAGAGAGAGAGACCCTTGCAGTCGTATTCTCGCTCAAATGCTGGAGAATTTACCTGTTCAATCAATTTGAGCTCCTAACTGACAATATGGCAGTGGTTCACTTGAGAACCAAACCCCACCTTACTAAGCGCGAGGCCAGGTGGGTGGAGTTTTTGGCAGATTATCATTATTCTGTTCACCACAAGCCAGGATGAGAGAACGTCGCAGATCCACTATCACGTCGCCCAGATTTGCACAGGGCATGCCAGGATGAGATTCTATCTAGCATTAACAAGCCCACCCCAACAGCCAACGTAAATGCCATCGAGTATGCACTGCAGATTAACGACCAGCTGGCGACAACGATTTCGAATGCATATTCGCATGACAAGGATCTCTCACCTATTATCGAAAGAATGCAACATTCCGGTCCAGATAATATGCATGACCAATACTATTGGGATGAGCAAATGCATCTTTTATACCTTCGAGGAACCCCCAATAACCGTCTCTGTATACCGAATTGCAGTATGCGTTTGCAGCTTATCCAGGAGTATCATGATTGTGCAACTGCTGGTCACTCGGGTCGCGACCGCACCTACTTTTGTTTAGCACGATACTTTTACTGGCCAAGAATGGGACTTGATATTAAGAAGTTTGTTAAGTCTTGCGGAGTGTGCCAACACACCAAGGGCAGCCAGCAGCGTTCTGGTTTTCTGCAATCTCTCCCCATTCCTGACCAGCCTTGGAAGGACATTTCAATGGACTTCATCATGGGGCTCCCTCTCACCCCCAGAGGCTATGATGCCATTTATACATTTGTAGACCGCCTCACCAAGTGTGTTCACTTGGTTCCTACCCACTCCACAATTGATGCCCGCGGTAGTGCTGAACTTTACATTCAGAGTGTATTCCGACTTCATGGTTTGAGTTCCACAATTGTATCAGATAGAAATCCTAGATTTACTGCCAACTTTTTTCAAGAAATCATGAAACAGCTAGGAACTAAGCTTTCTTTCAGCACAGCAAACCATCCTCAGACGGATGGGCTCACAGAACGTGTTAATAGGCAAGTAGAAGATGTTCTACGAGCTTTTGTCAATCATAAACAGGACAACTGGGACACCCTTCTTCCGTTGTGTGAGTTTTCCATTAACAGTTCCCAACAATCATCTATTGCTAACACTCCTTTCTGCTTGAATTATGGATTTAATCCTCGGTCCCCACCTGAATTTATTTTACGGGGAGGGGAGAGTTCTGCCTCTGTTGATTGGCTCCAGCAACAACGTGATTCATTAGACATTGCCCGTGATGCCTCAGTGGCCGCTCAAGCACGCCAGGCGCTGTACGCAGACCGTGGAAGGGTTCCCAGCCAGTTCAAGGTTGGTGATATGGTGCTTGTTTATAAGGACTTCTTGCTAACGCCAGAGGCCCGTCTTCAACCGTCCCGGAAGCTGCGGCCAAGGTGGTTTGGGCCCTACCGCGTGCAGGCAAAGATTAGCTCAAACGCATATCGTTTGGAGCTTCCTCGCACGATTCGTTGCCATCCCGTCTTCAACATTTCTGCCTTGCGGCGGTATGAGGAAAACGCTATTCCTGGCAGAGAGCAACCTCCACCACCATCATTCACTGACCTCGATGGAAACACACGGTTCATGGTCGAAGAAATTCTGGATCACCGAGAACGTAGGGGACAGCGAGAGTACCTGGTCCATTGGCAGGGCTATCCTGTCGACGACGCTACATGGGAACCCGCAACTAATTTGCGCGATGAGTATGGCAGAGACATTGTGTTTTTAAGACGTTATTTAAATTCAAGGAATCTTCACTGATATTGCAGCTGAGTTAACTTCTGGAATTCCATTGCACTGCATTCTGTGTAATTTTCCTCGCGATTTGACTGTTGGGTTCTCGACTTATTCCGCTTATCCACATGCAGATTTACCTACTTGAGTTGCTCGTAGAACCCTATGCTTCCTTTAGGGGAGTGGGATGGTGTAACAGTGTTACCTGCTGTTCACACTCCTATCCCCTCTATCCATGGCCCTTCGGCCTATCACCTACCATCCCGCCTATCTAGTTGACACCTTTACATCATAACCCTGTGCAGTACGAATAAAGATCATTCTTTTCCTCAACCCGCAGTAGCCGGTTACACCATGTCTTTGTCGAAGAGTAACGCTGGACTTTCTCCGGACATTGACCATTGTGTAAGACCAGCTAACTAGCAGCCAACGCTGATGGCTGACTCGCCGCGATGCCGTTCTTGGGATTGGGAGGAAGCTGGGTTTTCTCCAGATGAGCTTTTGGCGGAGTCCTCTGATGATAGTGACGTCGTCGAGTTGGAAACTGCAGATCCTGCCGCGATAGCGAGGAAGCGGTCTTTTCAGAAAACAGCTATTACCAAGTCTGTGAAAATGTTTCCAAAAAGGACACGAGTAGCTCATGGACAGAGCACTGAAGTGGCCATCAGTGCGAAACACGGGTGCGGAGCCGCTCAAAAGCGACTGTGGCAAGTTAGTGTGCCTGGCATGCCATACAACATTGTCAGGGAAGAAGGGTATAAACATGTCCCATATTGCTGCCGCGAGACACAAACAAGGAAAGTCCCGTTTGGAGAGGGAAACTCAGAGGCAGAAGCTGGTCAAGGAGTCTTTCTTGGCGTATCAGAAACGACTTGGGAAGGCTCTAGCCGGCACCGGTCTTACTGAGGCCGAGTCTCTGCGGCGGATCCAGATTGTGCGTTCTATGTTGCATAGCATGGGTGCAATAGGGCTTGAAAGTGATGACGTCAAAACGGCCAGGGAGTAGTAAGTTGTCATCAGATTTCTATTTTTGGATCCACCAAGGTGTAACTTTGCTATTGCCTAAGTATGTGGGTGCATAGCAACCCACTCATGTCGCATGCAGGTGTGACTTTTATTTCGCCACCAGTTGTAACCCCGCCCCAGTAGCCAAATCAGTCAGTTTCACTGGTTACATCACCTTGCTGAGAGTAAGACGGCTTGAAATGTGCTTGGATCCATACAAAAACTGGATCCAAGTGGATCCAATTTTTGAATTTTTGAAATTGTTGCTATGCTGTGACGTAGCACTTTCAAGCCCTATGGGGCTGTTAAGTGATGACGTCACAGTTCCTTCGATACGCATAGCAACGATCCCACTGGGGACAAACAAAAGTAGCGTCGTCTCCACCGAACCAGTTGTCAGTGGCAACATATTGGAATCGTGTACATTTCTTCGTTTCTTCTTTGCTGTTTTCAGTGAGTGTTTTGTTTTCTCTTTGTCCTTGATCTCGACGGTGTTGTCGTGCTCATTACCTTACTGAGACGTCTCTTGTGACTGTAGCCAGTGTCACGGAGGATTTTATTGGCGTGACGAGGGAGATCGCCGAGATCGAGCGTGAAAAACGCTCTGCATTAGTAGCTCCTGTAGAATGTCTTCTGGGATGGCGTATCCATGGTCAACAAAGCCACGGTGCAAGACAGCATAAGAGATCGTGTAAACGATGTGAACTCCAAAAGGTAAGCTCCTGAACAAGTGGAAAGATATGTGTATTTACAAACTCTCTCTTCATCCATCGATTGCCGCTATGCATTGCATTTTGTCTTCACAGATAATCTGGACAAATAAATTATATTGTAACTGGAGAGTGCAATCGTGCTTGGGACCCATCCCAATGTCATCACATGGCTGTGGTGACTAGTGTATACCTGTACCTGGGAGAGTTTTTCCTCAACTGAGACGGAGTGTAGGTGGATGGATTATGAGAAATGCGAAGATGTTGTAAGTTGTGTCGAAGAAATGTGTGTAGTAATAAATAAAATTTACAGTTTACACTCAAACATACACTGTACATGTAACATCATGATAATGATTCCATCTTCATATCTCCGCAACAGGTACGCCATACGCACCGAATACATGGTGTGTGTGTGTGCGCGCGCTTGCGTGCGCGCGTACATGCACACACTCTCATGCGTGGCTGAGTTGGCCGGATGAACAGACCACGCATTTGCACGAGGTGTCCGTCATGTCATTAAAATGTTGTACTTTATGACTTTATTCCAAAATAGTATGTCTTGCCCCTGTCAAATGGAGTTTGTGTCTATGCTCAGCGGGTATCGGGCCACGGCGCCACACTGCAATCAGCGCTGGAATTAAAATAGCACTTCATGGATTATTTTAACTAATTTCCTTTGCGTTTACATGTACTTTGTTGAGCCCGTGGTTTCATTTCTGTGTTCTGTTATGATTGGCCTCTGGAAATAACTGGAGTGGATCTCATTTTTGTCATATGTGTGTACCTTGTGCAACAGGTTCAAGGCTAGATGAACTTCACATTCGGCGTGCGATCTCGGCGTCTGGGACCTGATAACGTCTTGGTTGGATGGGTAATCAAGGATGATACTACTCGGCACACTAACGTACATGTCAATGTAATTTTTATTTCAGAGCTGCACTATTTACGGACGAATGTGTCTGTTAGAGAGGAAATAAATAGTATTCACATTCACAAACAAGTCCCACTTATTGTTTCTGTCCGTAAAAGGAAATTGCAATTTTTTGGTCATATTGTTCGTTCCGGCTGTTTGTCATTGACTGTTCTTCAGGGTTGTGTTGCTGGAGGTCGTGGCCGAGGCAGGCCCAGAATGTCATGGCTTGATAATATTATTTCATGGACTGCACTTGACGTGCAGTCCCTGCTCGCTGCTGCACGCGATCGATTTTTATGGCGCTCGCTTTTTCATACTTGCTCTGTGACGCCCCGACGGCCATGGGCTTGTGGTGATGACTATCTACGTCTTGATGCTTACTTCGGTGCTAGCGTGTTTCCCCGGATTATTTCTATCATCATGCATGTTCTTGGGCTGAGCGAGCACATACACGAGTGTGCAGCTATAACCCCGTGTATCTTTGGTTACACTTTGTTCTGCAATGCATGTACCTTGTAACAGTATGTGCTTGCACTGCTTTGTGTGGCCTGCGTATTTCAGGACTGTTCAGTGCATTAGACCCAGGTTAGTTGGGTTGCCGGATGATCTCTTGTTGTGTCGCTCTGTGTTTTGTATTCATCATTTTTTGGGCTTGAGAATTGAGCTGTTGTGTGGTTCCCAATATCAAAACATCATGCTGGTGCTCTGTGTTTCGATTATCGACTGTCCGAGCAGTCACGATTCATTACCAGAACGGTCAATACTGTAGTCTCTTGACGTGTTTGTCTTTTTGTGTTTTCGCCGGGGGAATTAGCGGTGACGTTGCACATAGAACGGCAGTGTTGCATCACTTGACGACTCTGCCTCTGCATCTGACTTTTAATGTCCCCAGGATCTGGTGCAGATACACCAGACAGTCACTTCATGTAAACACGCAAACAGCAAAAGAAGAGATCCCACAAATCAGGAAAAACCATTGTGGAAAATATCGAGTAGATCATACACCATTCAATAATCTGGAGTAATTATTACAGTGAGACAAACACTTCAGTGCTCTCTCTCTCTCCATCCTTCCAAAATACCCTGTAACAATTCCCTAGCATTATTTCATTTTATATTCTGAGGACATTATTCTGAACATAATAACTTCTTCCATGGGTCTTCAATCACCACGGAGGGTGAGAATATATCTAAGTCATGCAGTTTACGGGAGGTGCGAGCTGTCATGGATATAGAGGCTGATATTATTGTGCCAGCGTGAGGGAAGAGACAGAAAGAAGACACTGATTTCTTGAACAACTCACCTACATACTGTAATTATAATCGAATCCACAGGGAGCGCTCGTACTTTGATCCATCAGGACGCGAAGAATCTTCAAAGCACTCTCAAACACGGAGTTTTACAGTGGGCAGCCAATTTCACAGCCATTATGAAGGCCCTCGACGACTACAGGAGATTTGTAGAGGAAAGAACAAGGAGTAAAGAGCGACAACAATCGCTTGAAGAAAAAGCAAACAAAAACTGCTGTCTCTCCAGTCATTTAGATGCTGTTGCCTTTGACAACTGGTTCCATCCAGAGGACGCGACTTTTGTTTGTCATCAGTGCTCTCCGTTGCTATGCGTATCGAAGGGGCCGTGACGTCACACTTATTAACAGCCCCATAGGGCTTGAAAGTGATGACGTCAAAAACGGCCTGGGAGTAGTAAGTTGATATCAGATTTCTATTTTGGATCCACTAAGGTGTGACTTTGCTATTGCCTCAGTATGTGGGTGCATAGCAACCCACTCATGTCGTATGCAGGTGCGACTTTTACTTCGCCACCAGTTGTCACCCCGGCCCCACTAGCCAAATCAGTCAGTTTCACTGGCTACATCACCTTGCTGTGAGTAAGACCGCTTGAAATGTGCTTGGATCCATACAAAAACTGGATCCAGGTGGATCCAGTTTTCAAATTGTTGCTATGCCATTGCTATGCTGTGACGTAGCACTTTCAAGCCCTATATTATAGCGTTTTTCTTAGCCAAGGTTCAGGAGTTTATATTCCATACGGCGGAGCATTCTCAGCATTATTTGGAGCATTATTTGGCCTTTAATGGAGCATTACTGAGAGCATTAAAGGTGCACTCCGGCTTCATTTTCGACGCCGAGTTTTCGATGCCAAGACGAAGGTAGGTGAAAGAGAAGACCCCTCGAACAAGAACGAGTCTCCAGAAGCGATCGAGTCGAGCAGGAAGACGACTTTTGAATTTCGCCGAGCGAGCGCTGATGACGTAATGAGGGATTAGCTTGCCAGTGGAAATGCATCTGCGCACATACATTTCACATACTTTTTGGCCAATTTTCAATCGAAGAGGAGGTTGTTTTCTATGTTCTCTCAACGTCGTGAGCGATCCCGTCTTCTATACCCTTCATGGTACCCTGAAGGTCCTCCAGAGGAGAATTTATCTCCAGCGAAGCGTTGTTGATCCGCTAAATTCGTCTCGAGACATATTCACCCAGTGCAGTGCTGATAAATGTAGAATGTTGAATCTGATAATTGTTGACGATGGAGAGAGAGGCAGATAGCTGCTTTCGCAGGGAGAGTGAAGCTGCTGGAAGTAACAACGGGGATCCCGTTTGTATCACCTGAACAACCAGACTTCAAAGCAGCTTGACCAAATCGGAGGGTGCCTCGTTGCTTATCGTGAATATTACACCGACATGAATTACTACAAGTACACTGGTGAGTTTGTATCTTGTTTTGTTCGTATGCTAGTACCCTGGCATGGAGTTCTCGTGAGCAAATTCCTATTCCTTGGCGTTTTCTAAACATTCCGTGTAGTACTGAATACGTGATCAAGTATTCCGATTTGTGTAGATGTGGAATTTGGCCATGTATTTTATAAAAAAATCTATTTTCCCAATAGAGCGTTTGTAGTGAAATGGTTGCCCAAATACAACGAAATTGATTCTGCAGTTCTACAACTTGTACTGAAATCCAGTCAAAGTAAAAATGATTCTTCATGACAGTTGGGGTCAATGAAATCTGATCCAGGCATAACGAATAGTGACGCCTGTGACCCCGAGAACGAATGCCCATTTGGTGGGGGATACCAAAGTACTCGAAAGTGGTGCGTGTTTCATTGTGGCATGGAAGTTTTATAATATGATCTCTGGTCAATGCAACATACGATAGCCATCATGAATTGCAGGCCTCGAACGCAACTCAGACCAGAATTGGCAATTCCCTAAGTTTATAATTCCATGGCCCCAGCTGTGGTTATAGAAGTTTGTTTGCACATTATTCTTATAGTCGATAGGTTTATACTGATGGCCACAAACAAAGGCAGTTCAAACTTCACTGTGTGTTCATGAGCTGAGAGATTTCTCTCCACTATTTCTGTTGTGCGTACAGGTCTGTCTAATATGCATTGACCGTAGTGGGTATGGAGCCACAGTCCAATTATACAGGCTTTCAAGAAACAGAGAGGAGCCATCTTTTCAAGCTGATACCTGATGTGTACCGATGGAATTCTCACGAAATATCTTACGGACTACGTGTGGTGTGTACTTCATAGTACTCCTTCGAGTACTATCTAGAATTATAGCAATAAAAACTGCTTTATGGCAGTTTTCTAAAAAAAGTTATTGTGTTCTAGTCCATGGACCTCGTCTAAAAAGTAAGAAATTAACGAAATGTGATAGCCGAAAATTAAAATTTCACACAAAACCTCACAATAATCACGACACTTGAAGATCTAATAGTACGGCTTTCAACACTTGTTTATTCCGACATTTGTACTTGTACAAGTACATGTACTGCGCCAACATGCTTGCATATGAAAGAGGACCACGAGGGGAAAAGGTCGTCTCGCATCCTGTGTGTGATTATTGTGAGGTTTTGTGTGAAATTTTAATTTTCGGCTATCACATTTCGTTAATTTCTTACTTTTTAGACGAGGTCCATGGACTAGAACACAATAACTTTTTTTAGAAAACTGCCATAAAGCGGTTTTTATTGCTATAATTTCTTTTGTTTTTTTGGCTAAAGGATATAATTGTGTAACCAATGGAATGCCCTAAAGCGGGATTCACAGAAGCTTTTTTGCGATGCGACACGCGATGCGATGCGATCTGCGATGGATGCGTGCGATGCGAACTCGCGAAATACCATTCACAGAAGAAGTCAGCGATGCGACAAAGTTTTGCTGATTAATTTTGGGTACGTCACCATGATATTCGCGCGGTTTGACACAACTTGTAAAAATTTAAAGGCAACTCTTGCACCTTTGTACAACTTTGCTGTAGAAAAGGTCAAAATCGTACACCAAATCGCTTGTCGCATCGCATCGCATCGCAAAAGTTGAGCCAAGCTCAACTTCTGCGATGGCATGCGATGGCCCAGTTGCGTCAGTTGCGTGGGGTGCGACATGGCTGCGATTTGGGGTTTTCCCGGTTTCGCGCCTGTCGCATCGCGTGTCGCATCGCAAAAAAGCTTCTGTGAATCCCGCTTAATGATGGCCTACACGTAGCGCCTCTGCATGTTATTATTATTATTTTATTTATTTTACTAGGGTGTTTCCCACAGACCTATGTTCTTCTTACGGGAGCCCCTATGTGTATCATATCAAATTCAATACCGTATTATACGCATTGATGTGCAAGCCTTTTCTTGCAGAAAATGGAACTAGTCTTGCATACATGTATTCATGTTCTTCTGCAGGGGAATCATATGGGTCGTGGCGGTAATACTTTTTTTATACGCAAGTCATTCTGTGGATGTTGCAGAATTTCATGACTGTCATAAAATTGTCTTGTCTTTCAGAAAATTCAGATGCCCACACCCTAAATCACATTTACTTGAGAATTGTAACCAGGCGTGTGCCGCAGATGTTTTTTGTTGATTCTGTGTTTATAATTGTAGTCATGGGTTGTCGTGATAAGGTCATCCGGCATCATATTGTAGTGAAATCGTAATCCTGTTGATGTCGATAAAACTTTTGGAAGCAGTTCAGTGACTTCAAAAGTGTCCACGATTGTCTAAAACAACACAGCAAAGTAGGAACAATAAACATGCATTAAAATGTAAACAAATACATCGCTGAGTCCGACACCTCGTTCCAACAACTACACTGATCCTGAGGATATAAGGGGCAAGGATATATGGTTTTAGGTACTGAGAGATAAACAAGGCACTCCATAATAGTAAAATGTTACACGACTTCGGGGGAGTATGAATGATATCCAGTCAAACCTCTTTAGGACGAACATCAAGGGACCGATGGCATTTGCTCTGTGAGTTTGTGTTAACCCTATTTTATAACGAGTGAATACAATTATTTCTCTAATAGAGACACGAATAGATTTCTTCTACAGCGAAAGATTCTAAGCCAGACCAAACCATTGACTCGTCTTTTATGAAACAAATGAGTCACTGAACCTTTCTTTAGCAACATGACGGCAACTGAAACAACAACAGAGAAAATACGATACATGTATAGCACATTCTTGCAGGTACTACAAATAGATTGCAGATCGTAATTCTTGCTCTACCGGCACGCAACTTTATTTGGGGCAGTGCAATCTCGGCGCTACTCACAAATCAAACAGCCCAGACTCGAGTAAACAAATCCAGTCATACAAGTACGAGATTTTTACGAGACGAGACTGCACCCATTGGCTTGTTTCGTATGAAGCAAACAAGTCACTGAATGCATGAACCTCTCCATAATGCAGATTTTCCCTGATATGCGAATTTATTTTGCATACTAGTACTCGGCCAATGCGTCTTTGAACCTTTCCCTCCAGATTGGGAACTGCCAACGATGCTATGCCACTGCAAAATTCAGATTCTACCCTATGATCGCCGGAAGCAATCATGACCAGTGCCTTACTTGTAACGTACCAATGTACAATGAACGTGAGTATTTCGACAACACATCTAAGCCTCAGCACCAACATAAGCCTTACCGTCAAGAAGGTGAACTCGCGTTCTTCGCACACTGTAGGCAAGGAACGAATGGATCTAAATCCGAATAAAATCAGCACACGTTTCCGTAAATGAAAGGGTGAGCATAAGCAAATGAATCGAAGGAAACTGGTCAACTCAGAGATCACCTGTCATTGAGTATTCCGTAAAAGGAGGCCTCGACAGCAGAAAAGCTAAACTTAGAAAAGAGATCCTGTCAGCTTTTCCATTATTAATTTTATTGTATTCCACCTAAAATCAGCACACTTTTCGTAAATGAAAGAGTCAACACAAGCAAATGGATAAAAGGGAACTGGTCAACTCACCTGTCATTGAGTAATATTCCGTGAAAAGAGGTCTCATGAGGCAGAGCCGAAGCGAAATAAGCCAGGACACGAAATATCCGAAACAGCTCATGCAAGAAGCAGTTCCAAAGAAGGAAGTTCCTCGCGCATGCACATCCGAAAACGGACTGCACTGCATGCAACACAATGTCTGCCGTGCACGTGCACAGCACGCGGCTACCACGCGTTAGTAGATCTAATACCGAGCACCTTACGTAGAAACTTACGTAGCCTAAGTGAAGTACCGAGCACCTTACGTAGAAACTTACGTAGCATAGCGGTGTCGTTTTTTCTGCCATGTGAACACAATAATAGAAAAGCTGACAGGATCGCTTTTCTAAATCAAGTCGACTGAAACAAGTTCAAACAACTCTGGCTTCAAACGGGCCGTCGATTAGACAAACAAAACATTCTCTCATAGCGATCGCCACCGCTTATAAATATGTAGTGTGCTGATTGGAATGTGCTCACAATCTCAACAATTCAGTGCTATAATTATTTGAACAATGTGTTAGAAATTATTCCACTTTTCCTTCCATAAAAAATGTTGTATCCACATATAATCCACAGTGCTCCAAAGTTTCAGAGTTCTCAGGGTATCAAACAAAATTATTTCAAATACAGTGAAATTGTTCGTGGACATTTTAGCATAGCTAATTTACTTGTAGTTCCTTGGTCCTTTTCTTTGCTATAAATTCGGCCTTTGCTCTCTAGCCGCCTGCGAGTCAAACAGTGAAATTGTTAGTTCATATTTATAATGTGGGTATGTGGGAGGGGGGGGGGGGGTTGAACATACATTTTATATAAGGGACCTGCAACTGTAATACCACGGTACAGTAGATAGCAAATATGTAGAAAACAGAAATGCATGTTCCCATCATTGT
Source organism: Sycon ciliatum (assembly GCF_964019385.1). Classification (NCBI taxonomy): domain Eukaryota; kingdom Metazoa; phylum Porifera; class Calcarea; order Leucosolenida; family Sycettidae; genus Sycon; species Sycon ciliatum. The sequence goes on along the minus strand of NC_088654.1, from coordinate 12,518,885 downwards.
ACATGGACGGGCGCAGCAGGCCGAAGCTATCAGCCAGAACAGGATTTACAATCACTTAGAGATACTTGAGCTATTCCAGTATTCTTCGTGAGCTGTCCCATTCCACAATGGTTCATGCCACCATTATTTCTGGTAGTATCCATGTGCATAGTTCCAAGACCATCTCGGATTCTTCAGTGTGCCACGGCAAAAGACAATGCTTGACTCGGTCACTGGGGCAGTCAAACTTCCCATCACAAATGAACTTCAATTTCTCATCTGTTTCAAGTATATGTACTGCCATGACTTGACCATGCTTCATCCACAGCTGGGCGAAGATTGTGGCGTGGAATTCCACAGCGCACCTTCTTGCTGCCATGCAGGAGTATGTTGAGAGAAGTGAACATATTTTTACTAAAAAACAACAGCCACTGAAGAGGATAGCAATAGCCTTGGGTGAATTTCCTGCAGGTACACGTTGTTGGTAGGTCTACTGGTCGGTCTCCATATCGTCAAGTTCAGAAATCACCTGTACTATACACATCTTGTAGAAGGGATCCTGATCGAATAATTTTCTGGTCATAAAATTCACTAAACTGAGGGCGAGACTAATAGTCAGTACTCCCCGATTCCTTCAAGCTGCTTTGAAGTCTGGATGCACATGTGATGGTAACAAGCTCCCCGTTGTTACTTCCAGCAGCTTCACTTTCCCTGCGACAGCGGCTATCAACCTCTCTCTGCATCGTCGACAATTATCACAGATTCAACATTCTACATTTATCAGCACTGCACTGGGTGAATATGTCTCGAAACGAATTTAGCGGATCAACAACGCTTCGCTGGAGATAAATTCTCCTCTGGAGGACCTTCAGGGTACCTGGAAGGGTATAGAAGACGGGATCGCTCACGACGTTGAGAGAACATAGAAAACAACCTCCTCTTCGATTGAAAATTGGCCAAAAAGTATGTGAAATGTATGTGCGCAGATGCATTTCCACTGGCAAGCTAATCCCTCATTACGTCATCAGCGCTCGCTCGGCGAAATTCAAAAGTCGTCTTCCTGCTCGACTCGATCGCTTCTGGAGACTCGTTCTTGTTCGAGGGGTCTTCTCTTTCACCTACCTTCGTCTTGGCATCGAAAACTCGGCGTCGAAAATGAAGCCGGAGTGCCCCTTTAAATCCCATATTACCGAGCATTATCCGCCAACACCCAGTCTGAACTTTGGGGTACAGCGTGGCGTGAGATGGGGAGGAAGCAAGGACAGTGGTATCACCCGCAAAATAATAAAGAAATATTAATTAATATATTGGGAATTGCATAGGGGAGACCAATAATGTATGTGAAGAAGAGCAGGAGACCTAAAATGGAGCCCTGGGGCACTCCGGACACCACAGACTCGGGGTCAAAAAAAAGTTCCATTCCCTGTGACGCGCTGATTTTGGTCGAACGGATGACTAATTATCCAGGCGAGTAGGAACTACAATTATAGGGAGCCGGAGACACCGTGAGCACGAAGTTTGGTGATGAGGCCCTTGTGCCCCACGGTGTCAACGGCCTTGGAGAGGCCAAAGAAACAGATGCAGGGAACCCGCCGCTGGTCTTTCAGAGGGCAGAGGTCTTGAATTTTGCGGGACAATTGCAGGGATGTGTTGTCCTTACGACGGAAGCCAGATTGTGATATGAGCGCGTGAAAAAGAGGGGAGATATGGTCATACAATTGGTCGCATACTATTCTCTCTGGCAGTTTGGAGATACAGGACAGGAGGGAGATTCAAGGGTTGGTAATTAGAGAGGTTAAGAATTTAAGATGCACGTTATTTCCGACTTGACGGGCAATTTCATGTCAAATTTGGCGTAAACCTCCAAATTTCGACTTGAGCTGCAGGTCACTCGCATTGTTTTTCGAGATATGTGTGAGCCAAATAACGCGAGCGGAACTTTCGCGTCACGTCAGAAATAACGTGCATTAACCTCTCTATTAGACCAAGAGTACATAACCCCCATAAGTTATGTACTCTTGATTAGACGGGTTGTTCTTTTCGCCTTTTTCTAATATTCTTGTACTTGTACAGCTGTACACTGGAATGACAGAGGCTGACTTCCATCGCGACAGGAATGTGCCAGAACGGAAGTAAAAACCATCTCTGAAACTGAATTGGAAATTTCATCAGCTGAGGGCTGAGGTCAAGCGCCGTGAAGCAGGTCGACTGAAGTCTAGAAAAGTCAGAGTGGCAGGATTATACAGTCATCATCGTCATCTGCGTTGCCGAAATTTTTTTTTTTAATTTTTACTATTATTTAATAATAGTAAAAATTTAAAAATAATAATAATAAACGGCATTATGCAGCTGTGTAAGCAGTAGATGCACAGTGTGACTGCCAGGCATCTCTGTCAGATGCCAACTGGCAATTCTCATGCAGAGACATACCAGTCCACGAAACGATATTGTCAGCAAAGGAAATCTTCGGACGACCACGCTTTCTCTTGCCATCCACGACACCAAACATCACGTCACGTACAAGCTCGCAGCCAGATGGGCGGCATGTGTGCCCGAAGTAGGTCAGTTTGCGTATCTTGACTCTGGCTAGCAGCTGTCTCTGTACTCCCAACTCCACCATTTTGTACAGTACCGGTACTTAAATTATTAATTTTATCATCAAGAATGACACTTCCAAAGTACGAGTCGTACACGATGAGAACACCAAGGTCAAGAAGGGAGAGCACAACGCTCTCCGTCGGTACTTCCTCAGCACCAGGGAGCCGACTCCCTGCTCCGGACCCGCCAGGCTCCAGCTCTTCGTAGTCTTTTGTGCAGTGTCACTGCAGTGTGTGGTTGGAAGGAGTGGAAGGAACTTTGTGTCCTGTTTGATACACAGAAGGAAGTTCAGAAAATAATACAAGATCTCTCGCGGAATAATATTCGCGGGATCCGCGTTAGCATCACTTGAATGTTCAGAAACACACAAGCTATAGCCTTCGCTTCCGCAGGCCACCACTATGCCTTTACACCTTAGTGGCGAATGCAGACCTCACAAGTGAGTCAGGGGAGAGGAGGTGAGTCTCTCAACCAATCGGGCCCATAACCCTGTAAACTCGGAAGAAGTTGAAAAGGTGACAGCTCTGCTGTTAAATTAACGCTTCGAGGCTGCAGCTACAAATTGTACATGTTTTCAAATACTTCAAAAACAAAACAAACAAAAACATGTATACACGGGAGTCTCTGCATATATATTTTTTTTTTTTTTTTTTAGTCTGCATATATGGCGTTCTCTTTCTGTACGACGTACCCATTTGCGTTCGAGTGTTCACAAACTACACGTGCACCGTACGTTGGTTTAAAGGGGTCATTTTGACTACCGGTACATTTTGACAGCATTTTTGAGTTTATCGGCAAGGTACTGCTAGGTACTAGGTGGAGATGAACATTTGAAAATGTTTTTCGGTGAATCTCTAGCTCTGGAGACTTTAGAAGCTTCCTATTTTTATTTTTACTTTTGGACAAAATATGAAAACGTTTTGTCAACTTTTGTGGAAGGGCGGTGGAAAAATTAAGCTCTCACAGAACATGACGAAGAAAGAAAAGAAATAGTTATCTAGTACATGAGAGTGTGAAGCATGCCAAAAATTGATAAGATAGAGCGAGAGAATAGCTCGAGTAGCTCGATCGACCAGCACACGGGCTTGACTTCGCTTTTGACGACGAATGTAGGAGTGGAGGTCGAGTTCGGCGATTTGATGCAGTGGCCATACCTTGAGAAACTAAAGCCACATACAGCGTGTAAATAACGACCGTGGATAACGACCTACTTCTTGCGTTGAAAACTCATCATCCAATCCACAATGGGAATTAACCGTATTGGGTGACCGATGCATGGTTTCAGTCAGGGAGTCGTATTTTACGACTCCCTGGTTTCAGTGTCCTTATCTTCCTTTCCTCTTCCATGTGGACTCCTACTATTATCTCTTCTCTCTTGCTCCTATCTTGCCAATTTACTGGTGTGGTATGGGGCTTTGAATAAATCATGGTCGTCGAGGATGCGCAAACCAACAGCCTTCCAACCTGGCCTGGTACCATGATGGTGCAGACCAGCTTCTGCACCGCGACAATGCAGCTTTCTTTGCATTGTCCCGGTAATACGTACTTTCACCAGGCATGTCGTACCAACGTACACACTTTCCAGCTTCCTAGCGCGGGCGCGGGCCTGCTTTCACTACTTGTTGCATGTAAAAACTAATGCAGTCGAATGCAGGCTAGGCTTGGCGTAAATGTTGCGTTTTTTAACTTTTTATGTGATTTAAAAACAATTTAATGGATGGTCTTTGTTGCGTTTTGTGGTCGACCAGTCACACCATTATTACGACAAGACTGGTGGCATGACGACATTTCGCCGCTCCTTTGCGTCGTCCGTGCGTGAAAACTACAGTATACGCGTACGAGTACAATCGGTGAACATGGTGAAGGTGACCGGGACCGGAGGATCGAAAAAGAAAAACAATCAGTTCTGCAACCAGAGTCCACAATCTGAACTGCACAGTCTGTCTGGTCAAAGTTTCTCGTACATGCACTGCAGTGTACAACTCTCAGTTTGCTACATGTTGCAGAATGCGAGCATTGGTGGGGTCATGTCAGAGATTGATCGGTGCGGCCGCGGGTAAAAAATGGTGTGTACGAACCGTTCCTGTGCCGGATTGTATTGTACCGCTGTGCATGGTACTAGCAAAAACTGTGCGCGTTGCAGTGCGAAAGTCGCTTTGCATTTGTCCAGCAATGGGGGTGACAATGTTCAGGAATTAAGGATAAGTCGAAGAGCTCGAGCCAGAGTCGCTTACAATCAACAGGAACCTTCCGAGAAGGATATCTCCACTCATCCTCTTTCTCGTTTAGTAAAATTAACGAAAGTTAGTTTCCCCATTGCTGAGTATCGATCATTGTCTTGGCCACCCAGACGGGTACGACACTATCTTCGGAGCGTTCTGAGTGGCGAGAACTGAAATTCAAGGTGAGAACTTTTCAGTGACGCCCTGCATGTGTTCACTGGATCTTCTTTAGAGCGGCATGTACATCTGTGGAAACTCCACAGTACAGTCAACTTCGCCAATAACGACATTCGGCGGGGCATCAGAAAAGTGTCCTTATTCGCGAAGTGTCCTTATAACCGAAGTCCCATTTGAATGTATGTGAACCCATATTTTGTATAGTATGATATGCATATCAAAATCAAGCTCTTGTCTTGCTCTATGTCAATGTGTACTTTATTTTCATATTGCAGTTGCAAGGAACTAAAAATTCAATATGCAAGGAAATGAATTGAAAAATATGCCTTTTTGAGCCATCTACAGGGCCAGAGACATGTACATGTACATGTACATGTACATGTATGATGATTACTGTACAATCATGTACAACTACATGTACATTGTATACATAATATAGGTGTGCTGGTAAATCCAACAATTTTGAAGCCAACATTATAAAAGGAAAAAAAGCCCCCCCCCCCCCTTGGCTGCATTTTCTTGCATGTGTGCCTTTTATCACCATAGGTTCTGTACTTCTGCATGACAGGTACATGTACTTGACTGACAGGTACTTGAAATAGCTGTCAAAAGCCCAGAAAGTCGTTATTCAAGCAGTGAATATGACCACGGGGCACTAAAAGCATGTCGCTATACGCGAATTGTCGTTATTCAGATAGTCGTTATATCCGAAGTTAAATGTATACAGTTAGATGGGACTTTGCTCTGGGCATGGAAATTCGGTCGTTATTCGCGAATTGTCGTTATATCCGCAGTCGTTATTAGCGAAGTTGACTGTACTCCCCGATGAAGCCCCAACGCCGACTATGTTGTGCTGTGCAGCACCTTACTAACCCTTAGACAGGGGCGTCGCCCTGGCCTTAGATGATAGTATCGCCGGTGCTCATGGGATGGGGTCAACTGGGTTGTGTGTTGAACTTAAGTGGTGCGGCCTACTCAATCATGATTGTTGCTTAGGCCCTCTGCAGACTTCGGACAACAAACATCCAGTATATGATCACCTTAAACTCGATACCTTCCCCTCTTTGGAATTAACACTCATATCTATGATAGCTCTTGCACCCCACAGTTTTTAGTAAGTCATAATTATTACAAAAAAAACTTGAAAAAGACAACATTTCCCCAAGCCTGTATTCAATCCACATTTTAAATGCAACATACAGGCAACCTTTGACCTTCCGGGGTTGCCGACGTGTATGCTCGAAAGCAGGGGTCATACAACGCTGGTACATGTGTATGAATGCCTGGTGAAAGTACATTAAATGCAGCAAAGGTGTACAAGTCAAGGGTACGCACCCTGCCTGAAAGATTGGGTGGGTTTTCAGGCTTCCCCGCGGCCAGATTCTTGTACTTGTCATGGAAACTTCTCTATAAAAATTAATGTTAATGTATCTTTAAAACCATTACCCCTTCTTGGTTATAAGCTGTTTGCATCTAGTAATGTGAAGGGACTTATGATCAAGAGCTAGTATATACTGTATTGTCTCCATTACAAGCGCAGTCTCTTGTAGAAGCCCAGTCTCTACTTTAAGCGCACTCCAAGAGGGTTTCGAAAATATACAAGCGCAGTCTCCAATAATTACGGGCGCAGGGCTTATATTGGAGAACTGTGTGGATCATGTCCATGCATGGCTGACGTCCACAGTGTCACAAACACACATGTTATCTGATCCCCGAGATAAAAAATGCACAAAGAAAGTGTACCAGAAAGTGCAAAACTGCATTCGCGGTACCTGGTGGGAAATGTTGTGCTACTGGTGCTTCAAAGTATAAGAAAAAAATACTTGTACCCGATGGTTGAAAAATTACAAACGCAGTCTCTATTAGAAGCCCAGTCGCCAATATAAGCCCAGGGTCGTGATTGGTTGAAAAATATAAGCCCAGGGCTTGAAATGGAGATACTACGATACTACAGTAAAAACCTGTGACTAACGACCACCCTTTGGGGCCAGAAAAAGCGGTCTTTCGTGGCAGGTGGTCCTTAGTTAGAGGTTTGCGCCGCACAACCATGAATGTGAGACCATCCGTGCCTGGCAAAGTGGCCTGTAGTACCAGGCTGGTTGCTAGTCACGGAGGTCTTTAGTAGGAGACAAGATCTTTAAGATCGATATCAACAGCGTTTTTGTTTAGGCCGTCATCACACCACGTTCTCTGACTCACATTTACATCTAAGTCTAGGGTGTGAAAATCCGAAACGGGTGGTTGGGTCATAACACAGTCACAGGTCTTGACCAGTACACACGGTCACCGTTTGGAGAAAAAAAAATGAAAATTGAAATGCACGTACAAGGTTGCTGGGGAAAAGACTGGGAGAGATACACACGTTCACCCGGTTTAGTTCAAAATGGTTGTATACCCCCCCCCCCCCCCTCCCTACCACGTCTACGTTTCCCGTTTCCTTTGCTCGCGTTTTCACCCCGTACATGGATCATCATGGCAACCAATCAAAAACTGCTCACGTGGACGTAGACACAGCGCTTTGTGCCGTAGGGTCATGAGACAGACTTAGTAGTAAAATTAATTGAGATATACTGTAAATATACAAAATTTCGGCGCTGCAAAATTTCGGCACTTCACGATTTTTGACATTTCGGCGGCGATTTATTTTCGGCGTGGGGTAGAGGGCATGGTATTGCGACAGATGCTGTGAAAAATTTCATCGGCGTTTTAATTTAGGCGTTTTGGGTCGGTGCCGAATATAGCCGAAATTAAATAGCTGCCGAAAATTTGTATATTTACAGTACTAACTTCCTGATGAGAGTTGTACGAAAACTGATTCGAAGTACTGTCATCATAATTATCATTAATTTTCAAAATTCATTGTTCGTCACCATTTTCTTTTGAAAAGAAGGTGAGGACACAATAATCTCAGAATCGCTAGAATCGCAGTACCAGCAGAATTGACATGTCACAGAACGGTTTTATTGATATACGTACTGTTAATTGCGATTCGAAAACTACTTTCTTTATCAATTTGTTAGCTGCGTTTGTTCCAAATCAAAAAAACCCATTCCATCATGATATATTTAAAATGCAGCTGGTGCTGTAAGGAGTGAAGTAAATTATTGTGTCCATTCTCGAAGGGAACTAACGATGGCCGCTAACACCAGATAAACCCCAGCGGCAGATGCAGCGCCTGACGGTGCTGGTACTGGTTATACAGGTGGAATCCGGATAATTCGAACCTCAAAATGCCAGGAAAAAACTTCTAATTATCCAGACATTCTAATTATCCAAACATGAACCCACAACACAATATGTATGTCAAAATGCTCTCATGGTCACGCAGAGTTGCGCTATGAACCTTAGACACAGATTTCGCGGATACTGAACTGACCGGCACAGCCTGGTCATGCAAACTAAACTGACCAGTACAATGTACAGTGAACTTCGAATTACACTTTGCTAACTTCGAATTATCAGCACAAATCGCACACATTTTCTATGTAAGTGGAATCTGTGGGACTTCGAATTAACGGACAGATCCAGTTCGATGTTCTAATTATCAGAAATTATTATGTGGGACTCGTATTGATAGAAATCTGTCCTTGGAAAAACTTCGAATTAAGCGGTATGTTCGAATTAAGCCATATTCGAATTATCAGGATTCCACCTGTAGTGAAGTTTTATCATGATCATAATGTGCAAGAGAATGCTCGCTAAAAATGTATCAAGAACAGATAGCATAATTGCCACCTAATGACCTATTTTAGTATGCTTGCCGCATTATTATACCAATAATTCTCGGAATTTGTCTGCATTATTCAGGGCAGATTCATAGAGCTGGTGGAATCACGAAAAATGTGGCAAATTCTGAAAATAATCTTGCACCCCCAGCAAGAGGTGACTGCTTCAGTAGAGTCGTGCGCCGAAGATCGTGGAGCACAAGAACGTCCAGCCTAAAGAACGCCGCAGCCTAAAGCTATGAGCGGTGGGGATGGTTTTCTGGGCAGCTTAGGGGCCATCCATAAATACTAAAATATATTATTTAGAAACGAAAACTAGTCGCTTAGGGGGGGGGGGGGAGGGGGTTGAGCACCTGTTTGTTTCTCGAAAAATATCGATGCACAGTTCGTGTGTGTGGGTACGTCCAGAAAAAAAAACGAAAAAAAACATCGATACTATGCATCGCTTGTATGAGTTCGTTTCTGGGGGAGGGGGAGGGGGGTTGAAGAGAAACGACTAGTTTTCGTTTCTAAATAAATATCGGCATTTACGGATGACCCCTTATTTGGATATATGTGATACTCATTACTTGTTTCTAAACATGTGCAAGAACAACGCCGCGGCCCGATTGCTGAAAGAACAACGCCGCGGCCCGATTGCTGAAAGAACAACGCCGCGGCCCGATTGCTGAAAGAACAACGCCGCGGCCCGATTGCTGAAAAAAGAACGTCCCGGGCTAACCCCTTGGAAGCAACGTTTTTGGACGCACGACTAATCTGTACCTACCGTGTTTCCGCAAATAAAAGGCCGTCCTCGTATACAACTCCGTCCTCGTATACAACGCCGTCCTCGTTTACAACGCCGTCCTCGTATACAACGCCGTCCTCGTATACAACACCGGGGCAGGGGGCGATTGAAAAAATAAAAGACCGTCTCCGATTAGAAGACCGGGCCTACTAAATGAGTCTCAAACGTTTGTTAAAAATAGAAGACCGTGCTCAAACTGTGGGTAAAAGTAGAAGACCGTGCTCAAACTGTGTAGAAGAAAATGGAAGAATGGGGGTAAAACTGTGTGGCGAAAAATAGAAGACCGGGGTCAAACTGGGTTGAAAGAATAAAAGACCGTCCTTGAATACAAGACCGTCCCCGATTATAAGGCCGGGTTAGGACGAGGTTGAAAAAATAGTAGACCGGCCTACTATTTGTGGAAATACGGTATGTATTGGTATGAGCCCAATTTTCCTAAAACATTTCCCGGGGAAGGCCTGTTCATAGTGCATAAAATGGATTACACCAATTTTTCTTTCTGTTTCCTTTTTTGTAGATGATCATCAAATTCTGCCATCCTCTGTTGCTGGCCTCCATTGCCCTACTCTTTGCTGCCATGGAAACGCATGGCTGGGGCCAACCTCCATATATACGCGATCCAAGTAAGTTTGGGTCTGTGTGATGGTGGCAGTTAGTTAGGGCTAGTCATTGAGTATTTTCTCTGATCTTCATTTGCATGTGTGTGGGGGGGGGGGGTATGTGTGTGTGTCTGTGTGAGTGTGTGTGTGTGTCTGTGTGAGTGTGTGTGTGTGTGTGAGTTTGTGTATGCATGTGTGTGAATGTGTGCGCACATGTGTGTGAATGTGTGTGTGTGTGTCTGTGTGTGGCGGTCAATTCATCAGCCTTGCAAGCTGTTGAATGGTGTAATCCCAGCACAAGTTGCTATGTCTAACATAGCTGTTCGCTATCATCGCTTTCTGGGCATGTCTGAGGTCTGAGGTCTGTGTGTGTCTGTGTCTGTGTCTGTGTGTGTATTATGTGTGTATATTATGTGTGTATATATTATATTGTGTGTGTCTGTGGCGTGTGTGTGTGTGTGTGTCTGCACATTTTGTGTGTGTGTGTGTGTGTGTGCACGCATGCGTGCATGTGTGTGTGTGTGTGTGCGCTAATGTGTGTGTGTGTGTGGGTGGGTGGCAGCCACTTCAATCAGCGGTGTGGTGTAGATCAGGGTAAAATTAGTGGCAGTCAATTCATCAACCTTGGGAGCTGTTCAATGGTGTACAGTTAGATACATCAGCTATAGGGTTGGCGGATAATAATATACCGATTAGGGTCGTCCGTAATTATCGAAAATAAAAAAAATCCGTTCTGGTGCAACATTGTCTCTGACCCACCCACTGTGACCCACCCACCACCATTTTTACCATTCATTTTTTGATTTTCCCAATGCCCTGCGGGAAAATAAGAACACCTCACCCCTCACTGACTGCACAGTGTGTCAACTACTAGTACTACAGTCCATATATAGACGCGCAGTGTTTTTGAAATATTTCAAATTTGGCTGGAACCTTTTGAGAATAGTTTTCGGAATATTGCTCAGGTCCGCTCCACAGCTACTCTCATATAGTTTCTACACGATTGGATAGCAGGCGCCCAATTTGGAAAAAATTATGCACAAAGTGATCACAGATGTTATGTGGCATAGATGCTGGCATAACGGTTTTTGCCTAGGTACGCGTCTATAGTTTTGAAATGGACTGTAGTAGCCAAGGGGCCATCCGGCATTATCGATAATTTTCACGGAATGAAAAAGTTTAGTTATGACTAGGGGTGAAAGTTGACACTAAGATCCCGAGTTCGAGTACTCTGATTTTCTCCGATCGAATATTCGAGTATTCGAGTATTCTTGATATCCTAAAAATCGCACACCAACGGCCTTAAAAATCCACGGTACAACCCTGATTGAACCGATTGGCAGTCCTTTTCTCAGGTGTATTGGTTGGTGGGTCATTTGGGCTCTCTCTACTCGTGTACAAATGTTCACCACACAGTCTGCACATCAATATCTGCTGACTGCTGCCCTGAAACTGCATACTTCTGTGGTAAATGCATGTACCATATATGAGCGAGTACTCTGATTTATTCCGAGTACGATTATATTTGAAAACTCCAAACGAGTATTCGAATATTCGGTATAATTGTTTCACCCCTAGTTATGACCCTCCCCCACCCACCCCCTTCAACGAAAAATATAATATATTTTTCGTTGAAGGGGGTGGGTGGGGAGGGTCATAACTAAACTTTTCATTCCGTGAAAATTTTTGACTTGACAGCTAAAATTGATTGACATTTTCAGTTATCAACAATTTTCAAAACGAAACTCTCCTCAACCCACCCACCCATATCCGAAACTTTTTCTCTTCGTGAAAAAGATCGATAATTACGGACGACCCCTAAGTTCACGTAGTAGGTCTACTGGCGGCCCTGCACGGCCTATAACTACACATACATGCACATTTTTTCTTGATTTTTATTTCACGGATTCTCCAGAGGCAAATAGATGCCTATCGAAGGGAGTCTCCTAAGTAAGCATGGAAAATGAGAAAGTATGTGCGTGGGGGAGAAGAGGTAGAAGATACATTAGAATATAGAGTACAAAAAGAAGTAAATTCAGTAGATCATACTGGTGTTTGCGACAATCGATCCTGCACTGTACAACAGCACACCGTGTATACACCATACAGTCAGTGCAACAACTCCTCAACTCTATGAAAGTCACTGACGTTTTTTTTAAATAATATTATACGAGAAATCGAAAAATTAAATTCCGCCAGCGCTCTTGACCACCCACCGTCTTTATGCTTGAGGACGGATTTTTTTAATTTTTCGACAACTACGGACGACTCCTTTATAATGTTATCAGCTTCCAAATGTGCATAACCCCAGCACAAGTTGCTATGTCTAACATACACGTAGCTTGTTCGATATCATCGCTGCAGCGATGGGCAGGTGGAAGTGGAAGCGTATGTGACTGTGTGTGTGCCTCTTCGTGCATTTTTCTTCTCTTTCTTACGATTTGCCGGTGTGTCTGTATGCCCGTTTGCGAGTGCAGGATTCACAGCAAACTGCTATGGCACGGGCAACATTAGATCCACATGGTTCTTTCTGCCGGGAGCCCAGTGCCTGTGGGGCACGGCGAACGCCGACCTGAGCTGCCAGGGGTCCGCGCACACGCACACGTACAGCCAGGCGGAGCGCCTGTGCAGCTCCCGCGGATTTTCGGTGCTGGACTTGGATCTGTTCCGTTACCATGGATACAACGAGTGTGTCGACGTGATGCTGGAGAGCGCTCTGTTGTCGCTGCCGCACATTCAAAGCACAATGACTTTCTGGACCAAGGACGACGCAACGCCCGACAAGCGCACCATCCTGCAAAAGAACAAGCCGCCCCATGCGCCCACCTCGCTTCGGGAGGTGGACATTAACCCGGTCGAGGAGCATTTCGTCGTCTGCTCAGGTAGGTGAAACCAATGATGAAGGTGAAGCCGTAGGCGTACGTAAGTTGCCCGTAGCATTACCGCATTCAAGCGCCTAAAATGGCACGCACTCATATTCGAAAACAAGGGTACCTCCACATATAAAGGCATGACAAAAAAACACTAGACTCAAGAGTGTATTTTGAAGACTTGAATACTCGTATTGAAAGACATGCCCTTGTACCCGGAACATTAATTTTGTTTCCTGGCGAAATGGAAAAAAAAACGCATTATACACATATACAGTCTGTATCGGCGGGGGACTTCGGTCATTTCATTGTATCGTATTACTCTTCAGACATCAATCCTGAATGGCATAAGCGAAAGTGGCACCCCCGCCACCTACGCGGACATGCTTTTAATAATAATAATATATCGGCTATAGAGTGACCGGATATAAGAATATATCGGCTACAGTGATATTCGTACGAAATATCAAAAGCAAAACGTATTTTATCCAGTATAAATATCACTATAACCAATATTATCGGATGTAATGATATATCGGATATTATGATGGCAACATAGAATCAAAACATGCATAACACACTATATTGTTATCGGCTATAGTGATAACTTTAAAATACATGTTGCAATAATATCAAAGGCCCTATTTTTTTACTTTCTTCACGTTGCGTATTTTGATAGTGACACATGTACATGTACAAAACAGAATTTTTTATGGAAATGCGGGCACTGTCAACTATGCGGCATGCTCATTTGTCAAAACGCCATGCTGGAAGTATTTCCTTGCCTTTCATGTGTCGCTGGAAAAAAATCGATCGGATCGCATAATACTAGTGATGCATCGGTTATAGTGATAAATCACGGAAATCAAAAGGGTACGCTATAGCCGATACAGACTGTAAAGGCATGCACTTGTACGTGGGTGAGTGCGGTAGGCCTTTTGCGGACTACAGTCCATTTCAAAAATATAGATGCGTGGTTTTTTTGAAATATTTCAAATTTAGTTGGAGCTTTTTGATAATTTTTAATTTTTTTGATAATTTTTCTCGGAATATTGCTCGGGTCCTTCCCCCAATTACATAGATTAAATAAGCGATCGGATAGCAAACGCGGCCAATTTCGAAATTTGTATGCACAAAGTGATCACAGATTTTATGTGGTATAGTTGTAGATGCTGGCCTAACGGTTTTTTGAAATCACGAGTCTATTTTTTTGAAACGCACTATGGGACATCCGCTAGCCCTAGGCGGGTAATGCCGGCAGAAAAGTTGGCAGAGTTTTGGTATTTATCCCTGGTACACTAGTGCTGAATACAATTGTGCGGGGGAGATAGTTCTCTATACATCTACAGTCAACTTCGCTAATAACGACTGTGGATATAATGACAATTCGCGAGTAACGACAAAATTTCCGTCCCCAGAGCAAAGTCCCATCTAACTGTGGCACGTATAATGCGACTTCGGGTGTAAGGACGCTTCGCGAATAAGGACACATTTCTGATGCCCCGCCGAGTGTCGTTATACGCAAAGTTGTACTGTAGGTGAAGTGCTTTGTAGCCGAACTGCACTCACACCATACTGAGCTACATGTCCCTGACCGACATGCAGGCCATTACAATAATTATGGTTCCACATACTTTACGTGCGGCCCTGCAAGATAATAATGATTCGTTATAACCGAAACCTGTTCGCTGAAAAAGGCTCGATTTTGTACGGGTCCAGAGAGGGCATGAACACTCGCTTGCTATATTATAATACACTATACGAGTTCGTTATAAGTGGAGTTGATCGTACGTTGTTGCTCTAGACTTTTACGGTTAATAGGCCAGTCGCCAGGCAACACATTTTCAGCCGTGGTCTTTTGCGAGCTTTTGTCATTGGTGTTGTTATCAAGGGGATATTTTGTGCGAACGATTTTAAAACAAACTTAGATAATTCGTCTAAAAACTTTCAAGATGCACTACATGTGCAGTCATTTGCCGTTTTGGGCAGCTTAAAATCCGGAGATCGTCAAATTTTTAAATACTCTAATTTCGGATATTGTAGGTGCTCAATATGTTCGGTATGAGGGCAAACGGCCAGGTTAGGTGAACAGAAATTTCAAGTACAGAGAAGCAGTTCCCTATCGGATTATTTGTGTTAGTGTTTGTTTGGTGTATTGAAATTTTACGTGTGAAACATAATCACCGAAAGTACCGAAAATAAAATTACACCGAACATTAAATTTTGTGAAATTACAGTATGGTCTTAGAGAAGCATGTGTTCTACTCGGTGTGGATACTGGATAGAGCTATAACCAAGTCTATACAACATGTCCATGCTACCATCACTTTTGACCAATTACTCCACTCCACATGCAGATGCGTGTACACGTACCCGCACACCCGCACTCACGTACTCACGCATAAGCGTGCGCACACATATACACGCTCGCACGCACACGCACACAACCATACACACGCTCGCACGCACACACACACACACACACACACACCACACACCACACACCACACACCACACACCACACACCACACACACACACGCGCGCGCGCGCGTGCGCACGCACACACACGCACACGCACACAACCATACACACGCTCGCATGCACGCGCACACAACCATACACACGCTCGCACGCACACACACACACACGCGCGTGCGCACGCACACACACACACACGCGCGCGCGTGCGCACGCACACACACGCACACGCACACAACCATACACACGCTCGCATGCACGCGCACACAACCATACACACGCTCGCACGCACACACACACCACACACACACACACCACACACCACACACCACACACCACACACGCACACACACACACACGTGCGTGCGCACGCACGCACACGCACACGCACGCACACACACACACACACACACACACACACACACACACAAAAATACATACCCGCACACACACACACACACACACACACACACACACACGCCATCGGACCATTGGACGCCCATCGGCAGAGGCGATGATAGCGATGCTACAGCACTAGAAGCCATAGCAGCTTGTGCTGGGATTGCAAGGCTGAAGAATTTTTTTTTTTTTTATGACATTGCACATACCTACGGAAGAAGGGGAGACAAAACGAAGACGAAACAAAAAAGACAACAATGGGTGTGTAGGCGCTACATGAGCTGCGCTGGTGAGATGCAGTGGACTCCCCCGACCAAGGGTCTCGGGATCGGCGTACACAGCAAGCACCATGGGAGAGGGGGGCGAGAGGAATGGCGGAGAGAGAGAGAGAGAGAGAGAGAGAGAGAGAGAGAGAGAGAGAGAGAGAGAGAGAGAGAGAGAGAGAGAGAGAGAGAGAGAGAGAGAGAGAGAGAGAGAGAGAGAGAGAGAGAGAATTGACCGCCACTATTCAGCCTAGTCTACACCACACAGCTATGAAGTGGCTTTTTCTGGCCAGCAAATCCCTACTTTTTGGTCTTTTTCACACACACACACGCACACACGCACACACACACACACACGCGCACACACACACACGCGCACACACACACACACACACACACACACATACATACACACACACACACACACACACACACACACACACACATGCCAATTCAAAATCAAATTCACGCTGAACTACTCATAAAAGGAATTTCTCTATCTGATTACTGCCGTGTGTGGTGCAGGCATTTGGCTTGAGACAAGGAGCAAGAATAGCATCTATTCCTATCTCCAGTCTCCATATCTTCTGAAGGCAGAGGAAGCCAATCTCGCTTGCGGTCTCCTAGGCTACGAGCGGATAACTGGAGAGTTTGCAATGGCACAGCCTGCCCCGTACGTCTTTGTGTTGCAGTTTCCCAAGGGCTTGTACAGCGTCGCCGGTTCAGCTTATACGAGCATTACGTACACCCCCGATGGAAGTGTGGTGTCTAGTCCGGTTGGGGACACTCCACGACGCTTCATCTGCCAGAGTGAGTGCCGTCAATCGTGTTTGCCGCATTGTCATTGCAACTGTGCCTTGGCCCATACTGTTAAGTGATATTAACGCCGTGTGTGTGTGTGTGTGGGTGTGTGGGTGGGTGTTCGTGTGTGTATGTGTGGGCGTGGGTGTGTGTGTGTGTCCAGTTTTGGCAGTGAGCAACAAGTACAAGTGTGTGGGGGGGGGGGGGGGGTGCATGCGTGTGTATGAGTGTGTGTGCGTGTGCATGGGTGTGTGTGGGGGGGGGGGGCGTGGGTGGCTGTGCAGTGGGCGGGTGCAGTGGGTGTGTGTGTGTGGGTGTGCTCGGGTGTGTGTGTGGGTGTGCGTGGGTGGGTGTGTGTGCGTGTGTGCGTGGGTGTGTGTGCGTGGGTGTGTGTGTGTGTGTGTGTGTGCGTGGGTGGGTGTGCGTGGGTGGGTGGGTGTGCGTGGGTGTGTATGTTGTAGACATACCCGCCTGCATAGTGCGGCAACATCCCATGTTTTGCGGCAACATCCCATGTTTTGCGGCAACATCCCATGTTTTGCGGCAACATCCCATGTTTTGCGGCAACATCCCATGTTTTGGGGCAACATCCCATGTTTTGGGGCTAACGTTCAGCTCTCTCCCCCTTGCCAGCAAATTCTTTTCAAACTCTGCCAGTCGGCGGAAAGCTCGAGGCCCAGTGTTAGCAGCAGCGAACTTTGATATTTTCCTTTATGAATCAGGGAGTAGTAAAATGCCAGCACTTTACTACTACTACCTGATATGAATTGCTACACTGTAGAGAGTTTGGGCAATGTTGATTGGCATGCTCCTCCTCTCCCTGGTAGGGGATTTCCCCTCCCAATAACTTGTGAGAATGATAAAACTGGCCATCGAAATCCATCTGGTCCATTGGAGTATGCTCAGAAGGAACGGCGTAGTAGGAAGGAACGGCTTAGTATGTTACGCTTATCCCGTGCGTTTTTGGTATTTTGTGTTACATGTACATGCACGTCATAGTATTTCATTGTGTGTGTGTGTGTGTATGTGTGCGTGTGTGTGTGTGCGTGTGTGTGTGTGTGTGTGTGTGTGCATGTGCGTGCATGTGCGTGCATGTGTGCACGTATGTGTGTGTGTGAACGCGTGTGTGTTCAATTGTGTGTGTGTGTGCATGCATATGCGTGCACGTGTGTGTGTGTGTGCGTGTGCGTGTGCTCACAGAGAATTGTGGAGTAAATGGTCTTTTGGAGGAGGACCGGTGTGTATGCAACAGTGGCTGGGGAGGCTCTACATGTGATCTGCGTACTGACGAAGGTAGGAACTCTGTGTGTGTCTGTGTATGTGTGTGTGTGTGTGTGTGTGTGTGTATGTATGTCTGTGTGTGTTTGTGTATGTGTGTGTGTGTGTGTGTTTGTGTGTGTCTGTGTGTCTGTGTCTGTGTGTTTGTGTGTATGCATGTGTGTCTGTGCATGTGGCTGTGTGTGTGGCTGTGTATGAGTATAATTATGTGCTACGCTATTCTTTCATATGATCGGACAAGTACTTCCATCCCCACCACATGCACTCACTGGCCAACCTCCATCTCACCAGCAGCAGCACTCTTTTCAGTACAAGGTCAGAAAGAGGTCGACTTAAAGCCCGCAAAACACGGTTCTGATTCCGAAGTCCCTTGGCCGTACATGCAGGTTACTGCACAGCAGGACATTTTCGGACGGAAATATTTTCGGACAAAGCTGAACTTCAGCCTTTCGTACGGATTTTATTTTCGCACAGTGCTGCATGCTAAATGCACGTGTTCGCAAGGAGTGCGCATGTATACTATAGTATATATAGTGCACAGAATTTCACATGAACACAATTTAGTACAGAATTTATTTCAGACCAAAAGAGGCCATGTACGAAATTGTAGGAAAATAAATTCCGTCCGAAATTTTCCTGCTATACAGTATACTGACGAGTATTACGGTAGTTGACCTTGTGCGTGCTGTGCCCTCGTGCCCAGACTCCGTGGCCGTGTGCGAGGAAAAGTTCATCGAGGGCAAGTCGATCTGGATGTTCGGCCCCGGAGCGACCGGCGCCAGTGACGTCGAGATGAACCGCGACGACTCGCTGACCTTCTGCCGCAGCCGCGGCCTGGAGCTGTTCGACTGGAACTACTTTGACGACGAGGTGTACGGAGTGACGTCCTGCGTCAAGGCAATGCTGCAGAAGGTCGTCAAGGCAAGGCAGGCCCCATCCATCACCGTCTGGACGGAGTTCCAGCTCCTAGACAAAAGCAGTATGTACCAGTTCAATGCGGACGGCTCGGATCAGTTGATCTTCACCGCTGACAATTCAAAGCTTGCCTACCCGG
The DNA here is from genome assembly GCF_964019385.1 of Sycon ciliatum. Lineage (NCBI taxonomy): Eukaryota > Metazoa > Porifera > Calcarea > Leucosolenida > Sycettidae > Sycon > Sycon ciliatum. Next base: position 12,499,654 of record NC_088654.1, on the reverse strand, counting down.
CCTGCTCAGGTGAGTGACATATATCGTTGCTGTAATTGTAATTAAAATAGAAGAAATCACATGGAAACGAGTTTATATTTTTTGGCTCCGAGTAATTGTAATGCATTTATTCCCGTAGCTATGCAGTAGACGTTACTTCAGTAACGTCTGGCGCTAGCAAGGGTCCACACAGCTTTAATTTGGCGTTTTTTTGTTTGTTTGTGTCACGCCTGGCGCTATCCCGTATCTGTACCGTACCATCAAGAGAATGAGTACAGTGGAGATTGGATATAACGACCTTGGGTTTAACGACAAATCGAGTTCAGCGACACAATTCTGTTGCCCAAGTCGTTTCGCAAGTCCTTTCTGTACATTATAGATCGGGTATAACGACCTCGAAAATAACGTCAGATCGAATTTACTGACACTTTTTTGGTGCCCGAAGACCTGAAAAGCAGTGAAAATACATCGGATATAACGACTTTCCTCTTGTATCAGGCAGACTGGCATGCCTGCAACATGGTATGGTGGCTAGTGCCACGTGCCCGGACCTCCGGGGTACTCTTCCCATTGCACGTTGTAGCCGCAGTGCAGCGGTGCGGGATGACTTTACCTTGAACAATGCATGCTAGACGCATGTACATACATGTACACGTCTGTTATCCACGTCATGTACATGTATATCTACAATACATTTCTGTCATTTTGATATACATAATTGCATATTGCATACTAAATGTGAAGATCGGGTTTAGTGACAGATCGAATATAGCGACATTTTACCTTCTCCCGATGGAGTATCGTTTGCAGTGATGTAGCCGATCAGTTCATTGTGGTATGGTTGGGCTTTGTAGCCGTCATGGTCGACGTAAAACACTATAAGACCGCAACGAAGTTGGGGCCAAAGAGAAAGTTCCATCAGATCTAATAACATGCTTGATGAGCTAGGCAAAAAAGCATAGCGTAGGGCCCTGAGGTTCCAAGCTCTCTCGTTTCTGGATCGAGTAGGGTCAGTACGAGGTGAATAGCAATTTCTGGACATGAAAATAAAATAGAGGCCCACTGGCTGTGTGTTTTACATTTTTCATATCTTTTTGTATCTATTGTATGGCCTAATCCTTCATCGTTCCAAATATGTGACAATTGCTCATGCTGTGATCCCAGAGACTTTATAGCAGGATGTTTTCGACAGGCCAATTTTTTGGCCTAAATTTCAGTGTATGGAATTCTGGACATGAAAGTAAAATAGCGTCAATAGGCATCCTATACTGCACCATTTTTGTTATTTTTTCGATTGATGGACTGCAGTTGGCCTCTTCACACTTCCAGCCAACAGGTCCAAGACTATACAGCGTCTGAAGTGGAGTGCACATGGGGAAGCCAACGATTCGTCCACTACTTCTTATTTTACTCAAAATTCAAAATTCTCATGCGACATAGTACCACAAAACTCGTTGAAATGCCTCCCAAGAAAAGGCTATCAACAAGGCACCGACACGAGGAGAAACTACAACAGCCCAGCTGTCAACTACAACAAGAAAAAACTTCATCAACCTGACTGACTTGACTCTACACGCGACGAAAAATTATTTTACTCGAAATGTCCAGAAATGTACAATGTCCAGAAATAGCAACTCACCTCGTAGAATTAGAACCGGGGTACTCGGGGCGTTCTGCCATTGCGGGTTACAAAAAAACTATCTCCGTCACCAGTGTTATATTTGCCAGAATAAGATCGACTTGCAGAGAACTACATGAGCAAGAGCTCAATTTATTACATCTATACTTCAGAACGACAAGGAAATACTGTAATTTCACAAATTTTCGGTGTACTTTTATTTTCGGTACTTTCAGTGGATCTGTTTCATACCTAAAATTCCAATACACCGAACAAACACTAACACCAAGAGTACATACCCCCCCCCCCCCCCCCCCCCAGAGTGTGCAACTCCCACATACCCTGCTGTCCCGACAGAATTTCAAGTTGACGTCATTATTTATGACGCAATGCTCCTTGCACCAGTGATTTACAACATGTGTACGGGTGTCAACGCATCACACGTTTTTCTTTGCAATAATTTGTACAGGATCGATCGGCTTCGGTCAACCACAGGTTCCGGATTCGTCTGATAATCCGTGTACAGTGCGCATTGCATCATCAAAATGACGTCAACTTGAAATTCTGTCGGGACAGCACCCATAGTGGAGTTGCACACTCTGGGGGGGGGGGTTATGTACTCTTGCTAACACCAAGAGTACATAAGGCCACACTTTGTTTTTCCTATGTTTCTCGTCATCGCCCGCGTAGGTTTTCAGAATTTTCGGAAGAAAAAAAAAGGTTCATACTACGTACATGTATGTACGCTGCACATGCTGCAGCTGCTAGATGCGTCAATCAAAACCGTAAACGTTTGCACCACACAGCAGCAAAGGAGCGCTCCCCGTCCGTTCTCTGCAATGAAGGCTGCCATGACGAAGCTTTCAGTCGTTCACTGCCTGAGCCTCGCGGGTCCAAGGAATACCGTAAGTTGGACGAATTCCGTGGCAACTGGCGTCTGTGGGATGATGTCGTGGGCAGAAAATCCAAGCAACAGACGCATGGCGAGGAAAAGATGAGCAGCGTGGGGACAAGAGTTTGATAAGCGGACACAAGAACGTTGAAGTAACAAAACCAAAAATGACGAGTGGGAAAGCGTTTGTTGATGCGATAGCAGATAAATATTATGTTCTCTTCGCCATCTCGTATTCATCAACTATTAGTATTACTTTATACTCTCATTGTTGCAGTTTGCCTGATATTCGAGGGCTGATGTGATAATGTAGTGCAATCATGTATGGGACTACATGTACATGATTTTTCGATTTTGACAGCATGTTACAAGGCGAGGACGCGTAGTGCTCCTGACTACAACCATAACCCGGTTGGCAGAGTCCCGGTCTTCCGACCGGGTTATGGTTGTAGTCAGGAGCACTACGCGTCCTCGCCTTGCAACATGCTGTCAAAATCGAAAAACATGTTAAACTACCAAGCAAGGCTTCTGTATATACCATGTACATGATTGTACAATGTAGTACTGTATACATGGCAGTGTCTTGTATGAATCACGCAAATGCATATACATGTAAAGTCTATACAGTTTTCAGAAGAAATTGTTCTTGTTTTTTCCTTGGCTTTTGTTTTTTTTCCGCCCGCCCGCATACCTTTTGTTAAAATTTGCCGACGAGAAACATAGAAAAAACAAAGTGTGGCCTAACCCCAAGAGTGTGCAACTCCAGCTATGGGGTCTGCGACGGCAGAACTTCACATCACGTGATGAACCCGTGCACTCTAGTGCATGATAGATACTGGGTTGTACGCAGCCCAGCTTTGGGTACAACTCTCTTGTGGTCACTTTGCACTGTTTGCCAGCATAACCTTTTGAACCATGTCACGTGATGTGAAGTTCTGCCGTCGCAGCACAGCATAGAGGTTGTGCAGGCAGTTGCACACTCTTGGGTTATGTACTCTTGCTAACACACATAGTTCAATAGTGAACTGCTTCTCTGTACGTAAAATTTATGTTCACCGAACCAGGCCCTTTGCCCTCATACCGAAAATATTGAGCACCTAAAATTTCTGAAATTAGAGTATTAGAAATCAGGAAACCAATAACTGACATAACTGGTGTACAGGCCACCGGTCGCTGGCAGGGTACGCACTTTACTTCAAGCACTACAGAATAATGTACACATGGCAAAAAAAAAAAAGAAGAAGAAGAAGAAGAAGAAAAAAAAAAAAGCAGTTGACAACAGCGTACAGTGCCAGCATGTATTATGTGCAGTACGCACAGAGTAGCGTATTGCGCACAGATCGTGTACAGACAGCCTATGGATTCAAACATAACACCCTCCATATCATGTGTATACCCTCCATATCATGGACAAAGCCTGAACGGCTAGGGTGTGGTGTCACCAATCAACAACAGCTTCCGCCGACCCTGTTGTTGTTGCATGCCATGACTGGCTGCCACCAAAGTGTAATTATGTTGTTGTTGTTGTTGTTGTTGTTGTTGTTGTTGTTGTTGTTGTTGTTGTTGTTGTTGTTGTTGTTGTTGTTGCTGCTGTTGTTGTTGTTGTTGTTGTTGTTGTTGTTGTTGTTGTTGTTGCCGCTGGTGTAGTTGTGCTTGTAGTTTTCTAGTCATTCAGGGAAGACTAGCAAGCGGTGCCTTCTCTCACGAACAGAACTTAGAAGGGGAGAGGGGAGAAAGGGAGATGGCAAGGGGACTGAAATGAACCCAGGTACTGATGTGCACAATGCCTTCATGCTTCCGGTACGGCTGTTCGTCTCCCATGTTGCACGTATGTGCGTGTGTGTGTGTGTGTGTGTGTGTGTGTGCGTGCATGCGCGCGTGTGTGTGTGTGTTGTGCATGTGTACGTGTGTGTGTGTTTGTGCACGTGTACGTGTGTGTGTGTGTTTGTGCATGTGTACATGTGTGTGGTGTGTGTGCATGTGTGTGTGTGTGTGCATGTGCATTTGCGTGTGTGTGCATGTGTATGCATGTATGTTCTTCATACAGTGCAATACAAGGTCCAGACTACCAGCAAGGGTGTGATCGCTTCCCTCTACAAGTGGCACACAGTGGACTATGAGCGTGCCAAGCAGTCCTGCAACTACCTCGGCCTCGACTTGCTCTTTGACTGGGAACTGGCTCGCAACTTTCATGCTCTCAATGCCTCCTTCACGAAGATTCAGTTCCCGGTGCGCAACTGGGACCAGTACGTGATGAATACAAGGCAGTCGGTGGTCTTAGGCGATCACGGCAGACTGAGCTTCCGCTGGGGCAACCTGAAAGGCACATACCGCATTCTCTGTGGAAGTAAGTTCACTCCCATGAGAGGGAGATTCCATTCATTCATTCTCTAGTAGACTCTCTCTCTCTCTCACTCACTCACTCTCTCTCTCACCCTCTCTCTCTCTCTCTCTCTCTCTCTCTCTCTCTCTCTCTCTCTCTCTCTCTCTCTCTCTCTCTCTCTCTCTCTCTCTTTCTCTCTCTCCAAAGTAGACAAGGGTTTTGTCACTTTTGTGCCTCCTGATTTGGTCTGAATCGGTTTTGAACGAGGCCGAATATCAATCTGCGAATGTGTGTGTGTGTGTGTGTGTGTGTGTGTGTGTGTGTGTGTGTGTGTGTGTGCGTTTGTGTGTGCGTGTGCATGTGCGTGTGGGCTTGTATGTGTGTGCGCATACGGGTGTGCATGTGTATGTGCATGCGTGTGTGTGTGTGTGTGTGTGTGTGTGTGTGTGTGTGTGTGTGTGTGTGTGTGTGTGTGTGTGTGTGCGTGTGTGCGTGTGCATGTGCATGTGGGCTTGTATGTGTGTGTGCATGTGTATGTGCATGCGTGTGTGTTTGCATATATGTGTGTGTGTGTGTGTGTGTGTGTGTCTTAGAACTCTGCGATATGGGATCAGCGGACAAGGACGGGAACTGCATCTGCAAGCAAAACTACATAGGCCCCCGTTGCTCGACAAGCATGTACATGAGATTAACGTGAGTAGCAGCGTGGTCACTTTCATGCAGAGTACAGCTGCTGCCGATGAAATCCGATCAAGACTGCACATCTGGCGACCTCAAGTTTTATTTATCTCCTCATCTTCTTCTTCTTCATACGCTGCTGACGGAGACTCCCTCGATTTAGGCTGCGGCCTGTGGAGAATCCACAAATACAAATACAAACAACAGGTTGCACGGCTCTTAACGCATTGAGAAGTGGCACGAATACGGCTGGACGTACACATGGACAAACACGGCTGGACGTACACATGGACAAACACGGCTGGACGTACTTGGTCCGCCAAGTTAAAATTGGCGCTTATCTTCTCACTTGGTTTTTCGGTGTTCTGCCTGTGTCACACGGCATAGAACCACCGATTCACCATCCGAACATAATCATTGACCATTGCATCCGACTACACGGCGGCACAAACCATCACAGAAGTTGCGATCGGTTCGTTTGTGTCTTTATAGACGGGGAGGTATAGAAAGCTGGGAAAAACGCTTCGCGAGCTTGAATTTGAGTGCTTGCACAGCACAGCGCCTAGTGAAGGGCTATCACCAGCAAATCGCTGACGAAGAAACTGCAGCTCATGTCGACATCTCCAGTAAGTGAGACCAATCCGGCGGACACACTTTGAAGCTCACAGAAGACAGGGCAAAGGAGCTAATCAAAGAAAACACCAAGTCCTGAGGGAAACACTCGTGCAAAGCACTTTCAGGAAACTAGCCGAAGAGCCTGGTGCAGCGAACGCACAGGTACAGGTGACCAGTGGCAGTGCTACATCAAGCGGAAGCTATCACTGCGCTGCATGTACAAGCACCAGCGGCTCGCGTGGGTGCTGATCAGCAAGTACGACAAGTGCAAGAGGCGATTTGAAAAAAAGGACACTGATATGGCGTTGGCTTTTTGTCTCAAACAAAGTCGCATTGTTGCGACGAACGGAGATAACACTTACAGCCAACATGCGGGAAGTCTCACTCAGCTTCTGATCGGCAAGGTGACAGGCACGCACTGCCTTTGAGCGTGATTCGAGACGAGGAGAAGTGGAACAAGCTATAAAACGTGCAGCAGCTGTCCGGATCGAACGTTTTGAGCTCTTCCTCCAGCGACGATAGTGGCGAGGGGGATGTGTAACTTGCTTGAATTTTCGACTGAGTTGCTTACTGACATGTAAATAATAATGTATATAGTGCTTTGTAATGGTGGCTTGCTTCAAATATTCGTATTTCCTTCCTGAGAGAAGTGTGAAGATAAGCGCCAATTGTAACTGGGCGGACCAAGTACACATGGACAAACACGGCGGACCAAGTACACATGGACAAACACGGCTGGACGTACACATGGACAAACACGGCTGGACGTACACATGGACAAACACGGCTGGACGTACACATGGACAAACACGGCTGGACGTACACATGGACAAACACGGCTGGACGTACACATGGACAAACACGGCTGGACGTACACATGGACAAGTACAGTGATGTGATCGGAGCGGATACAGGGCGTCAGTGTTGCACTTTGGGTCGGATTTCACCGAGCGCAACTGTACTACTGTCGTGGACATGGAAATCCAGTCGGACCGGGGCCGGCGCCCTCAGCGCGTACAGCACACTGCGTGCAGAGCACAGTCTAATCATGTTGATCCTTTGCGACCAGCGCTAGCGAGCTGCAGCACATAAAATGCATGTCACTGCTATCGTGGTTAATATGTGTACCGCTTATCCACGGCTGCATGGCCAGCGCCCTGGGGCCGCTAGACGTGCGACCGGACTTCCATGTCCGCGACAGCGCATGATGGAAACTCACTTGCTCAGAGTGGGGGTAACAAGGATGCGGCCTACGGGGCTATAGAGCTGTTGGACGTCTTTTTGTTTGTGAGACTTATCAGCCTCGTAGCCTACTGTAGACCGGTCTTATCTTCATGTACTACAGTCTATGCACAGTTGAGCTACTAGTACCTGGGTGGGGGGGACCTGGGTGGGGGGGGGGGACCTGGGTGGGGGTCAGCCTCCTAGCCTACTGTAGACCATTCTTATTTTCCTGAACTACAGTTTATGCACAGTTAACTCACCGTGTATACTGTAAATATACAAGATTTCGGCGCTGCAAAATTTCGGCACTTCACGATTTTTGACATTTCGGCGGCGATTTATTTTCGGCGTGGGGTAGAGGGCATGGTATAGTGCGACAGATGCTGTGAAAAATTTCATCGGCGTTTTAATTTAGGCGTTTTGGGTCGGTGCCGAATATAGCCGAAATTAAATAGCTGCCGAAAATTAGTATATTTACAGTACATTGGTATCAGCAAGAGTACATAACCCCCCAGAGTGTGCAACTCCCACATACCCTGCTGTCCCGACAGAATTTCAAGTTGACGTCATTATTTATGACGCAATGCTCCTTGCACCAGTGATTTACAACATGTGTACGGGTGTCAACGCATCACACGTTTTTCTTTGCAATAATTTGTACAGGATCGATCTGCTTCGGTCAACCACAGGTTCCGGATTCGTCTGGTAATCCGTGTACAGTGCGCATTGCATCATCAAAATGACGTCAACTTGAAATTCTGTCGGGACAGCACCCATAGTGGAGTTGCACACTCTGGGGGGTTATGCACTCTTGGTATCAGCAAGAGTACATAACCCCCAAGAGTGTGCAACTCCACCTATGGCCATATGGGGTCTGCGACGGCAGAACTTCACATCACGTGATGAACCCGTACACATTAATATTTGCACTCTGTGCATGATTGACACAGGGTTGTACGCAACCCTGCTTTGGGTACAACTCTCTTGTGATCACTTTGCACTGTTTGCCAGTGTAACCTTTTGAACCATGACACGTGATGTGAAGTTTTGCCGTCTCAGCACTGCATAGAGGTTGTGCAGGCAGTTGCACACTCTTGGGGTTATGTATTCTCGATATCAGGGAGTAGTAGCAGCAAGGATACAAAACCGCCCAGAGTGTGCAACGCCTCATCCAGCTCTGCATAGGGTCTTGGTCGAGCGTAGTCGGATCTTTGCGTCATAATACCGTACACATCTGAGGGAAACCCGGGGGAGGCGCGGGGACTCTCGAATCAAAACAACGGTGCCCCGCCTCGAGACCGGCCTTGCGCTGGTGTGGAGTGTATGCATGACATCAGAAGATCCGATTCCGCTCGACCAAGACCCTATGCAGAGCTGGATCAGGCGTTGCACACTCTGGGGGGTTATGTACCCTTGATACTACTACTCCCTGATCGGTATCCTGTGCTTGGTGAGATTCTGGCCTGATCGTGCTTCAGCACAGCAACCTTCGGCACCCGACTGTACAGCACTGTATTCTGGATTAATGCACCTCTTGATGGAATGATTTTGCGCAATGTATACGTCAATATGGTACCCTGTAAAAAGACTCACAGTCTGTGGGGATTGCCCTAGTAAAATAATAAATACTACTACTACTACTATATCACCATGCAGTTTTAACCAGGGAGTCGTAAAATACCGGTATTTTACGACTCCCTGGTTATAACAGTCCTGTTGGCATTCTTTCTCAGCATGACATAACCTGTTTGCTTCTTTGCGTTTTGTCCATAGGGTTTAAAAGCAAGGCTATCACCGATGTGTGCCAGACTGCGCATGCTGTGATTGGACGGAAGAGAAACCGATCCTTGTGGATCGCCACGCATTCGTATCACATCTCCGCTCTGCTCTCTATCTTCTTCGTGTTTTCCAATGCGACCATTTGCGGTCCCTATTCGACCGCCTCCTTCACTCCAGATTTTATCATCCCAGCGCTAACCCTTCGCCGCTGGAACATCTTTTCAAAATCTTTTTTTTATGCAACTTCGCATTCTCTTTCCCTGCTGCGGGCAAGAACCACCATTATTTTCCTATATTTCGTCGGCACGTCTGTGCTTTAATACTATCTTATTGCTTTCGACCTTTTCAGAGACGTGTACAGCGTCATAGAGGCTGTATGAAGACAATAATATGATAGTATTTATATCTTAGCCATTTGACCGTAGCCATTCGCAATGACATTGAGCTTGTGTGTGTGTGTGGGGGGGGGGGGGGGGGTCATGTGTCCGTGCATGTGTGCGCACGTGCATGCATGAGTGTGTGCATGTGTGTGTTCACATGCATGTGTTCATGTGTGTGTTCACATGTGTGTGTGTTCACATGCGTGCGTTCATGTGCATTCTCACGTGTCTATTCACTGTGCATGTTCGCGTGTGTGCGCATACGCGTGCGGACATGTATGCGCACCGTCATGCACATGCACTCGTATAGCGCACTTGTTCGCTTTTCGCCGTTTTTCAGCGCTTCGCCACTGCAGCAGCCCTGCGCTTTTCCTGTTGTAAACCTTTTTCAAGTAGCAAGACCAATAATTATCCTGCCCTCGTCTTCAACTTGCGGAGAGCATAAGCTACCACGAGTGTGCAACTGTGGATACCATTTCTACGTGGTCCGGCGAAGGCGAATAGTCGAATCACCCGGTGTAGTGTTTCCATTGTACAGTCAGACCTTGCTTAACCGCACACATCCGTTTCCCACAAAAATATCCGGATAACCAAACACCGGTTATGTTGGATGCATCACGTATGCTGTAAATTGTAACCATCAATTTTCTTCCGGATGGTAAGGGATCCGGATAAAAGAGGACCGGATAAGCGAGGTCTGACTATACCCACTACCGCACATTCATCTTTAGCGGTCATGGGAGCAGTAAGTTGGCGTAACAACTTACAAGTACTAGCAAATAGCACTCCTGACAGAAACCCACTCGGGTTTTTTGTGCAAGTCATCATCAGCATTATGATCAAGGGAGATAACGTTATTCGGATTGCGCGCACGCTTGCCTTCCGGGTTGTGCGCAGTGCAAATCGTACTGGGAACACAGGATGTGAGTTGTCGCCTGAGCTGCACACTCTTGGGAACAGTTTGTTCCCAACAAACATACTGTAAAAGCAGAACTTTTCGGTGGTGTTCTATTTTCGGTGCCGACAATTTTTACCGAAAATAAAACGCACCGAAAATTTCAGTACAACCGATACTGTATACATGCAGTACAATGTACTAGTACACATACCTGGAAAACAGGTTTTACCGAAAATTTCCCTCCACCGAACCGACGATTTTGGAGAATACCGAAAAATTACACCACCGAAAATTTCTGCTTTTACAGTAATGAGTTAGGGTGCGTTTGGTTGGTACGATCTAGAACATGTACAGGATCGAACAGCTGGTGCACATGGCTGGCAGCCTCATGCCAACCAAACGGTACTCCAGAAACAGAGCACATTTTTGTGAAAAATACGCCAAGCTTGGTGTGCTCTTCAAAATGTGTATGGGTCACCATGGTCACTGTGTACGGTACGACGAGTCCAACCCAAAAGCGTTTGCACGTGATCATTTGGGACCAAAACCGCCGTTCCCGCCAGGTTTCACTGTGAAAAAGTGAAACTGCTCGGTCTGCTCCGGCCTTGAGGCCAGAGCAAGCAGAACATGTTCTGGCCGACCCAGAACAGGTGCAGTCCCAACCAAATGCGCTGTTCTGGTGAATCCTGTAGTATGTTTTGCAAAAATAGCAGGAATAAGTACTACACGAAAAACTTACATCCCAGCAGGAAAGGTGAACAAGTGGATTTAGATTGAAATTTCTGTGTGGACTTTGACTTTTATGGCATGGCGTAGTTGGTGAGTCATTTTGCATCTAATAATATATAGCCAGGAAAGCAGCGGTGTTTCAAACAGAAGGCCATGCCTTAAAAGCGCTGACATATGGCGACGTTATTGTGTACATGTATTTTGTACTTGTGCCGGTACTTATTTTTTCCAATGATATACCCAAAAACCAGGTCACTTGTCGAAGCGGTTGTGTCGAGTTTTTCTCACCGTAGTTCATTAGGGGCCATCCGGCTTTATCGATAATTATCACCGTGGACGAAAACGTTTAGTTATTACCCTCCCCCACCCACCCTTCCCTTCAACGAAAACTTTATTGAGTTGACAGCTAGAAAGCCTAGAATGGATTAATCTTTCAGCTATCAATAATTTTCAAAATGAAACTTTCCTCCACCCACCTACCCATAAACGAAACTTTTTCTCTTCGTGAAAAAGATCGATATTTACTGACGGCCCCTTTTAGTATAAGGCAAATATTTTGCCTGAGATATACTGCAAAGGACACAGTGGAGGCCGGGGAGCGTTCTTATGCGTGGTTCTAAGCTTGACAATGGAACAGTGTTCTAATGAATAGCAGTGGCCTACGAAGTAAGTTCATTAAGTACCGGTCCTATAGTTTTGGGAAAGCGCAAAAAATGAAAAAAAGACAGTGTGATGTAAGGCATAGCTTCTAGTGAAGTTCCTATTACATCTACTTGGTACAGTTATATTCCATAGAGCGTGTAGAAGAGGAGATGGTGTGTGTGTGGGGGGGGGGGGGTACATGCGTTAATGAGTGCGCTAGCTCAATACTGTGATGAGAAAGCAGGAGTGCCACAAAACCGAGAGTGCAAAACGGAACGCCCGTTCCACGCACAGCACAACAAGAATCGGCGCTGGCTTGTTGCATGGCATGCACGCGCCATGCGTTCGCATGGGTCAACACACACTCTTGCAAATGAAACCAGGGAGTCGTAAAGTTACTAAATACCATGTGGTAGTTTACGGCTCCCTGGTGAAAACAGAACAAATACTTCACGAATGCGGGCATAGCTTCATGTTAGTCCATACAACTCCGTCTCACTTGTGTTATTGCCCCATGAGCGCTGGCACACGTTCCCCTGCGATGAATTCCTGCGACTTGCCTACAGTGTACAGGGGCGTACATAGGGCGGTTCCCGGGATGCCCGGGAACCAGTAAAAAAAATTCGATATTGGTACAGAATTTTTTTGGATCCAGCCTTTTCAGGCCCAGCGCTCGCAGTGCACGTGCAAGTGCATGCATGGCGCCTGGAGTCCGCGCCTGACCATGCTGACGCGAGTGACCATGGTGACGGTCCGAGGACTGTGACTAGCCCAGGTGTGAAAGCGGTGCTGGGACACAGTGTACTGGACTGGGTTCAACAAAGTCTCTACATCGATACATCGCCGGATTCCTCGATCTCAGAGTCAAATTTCCTTTGCAGTTTGTTTTGACGAAGTTCGTCGTGTTTTGGACGATGCTTTCGCTTTGTGGAAAAGAAAAATGAAGCATCGACATCCAGAGGGCCAGCACTCTATTCAGAGCTATTTTGAGCAGCAGGCAAAGCGTGTAGCCAGTGCTAGTGGCGAAGGTCAAGAGATAGATGAGAATGGAGACGCACCTGACTTGCAAGCGAAGGCTGCATGCATCGAGCAGCGCTGAGGAAGAAATCGTCGGCGAAGCTGTAGAGCGACCGTTGTTACTTCAGTGACATGGGAGTGTGTTGGAAGGGATATGTGTTCGAAGGAATATTCTGAAAGTCGACGTCCACAGTGGAATCCAGTCCCCCGACATTTGCCGGACACGGAAAAGATTTCCGGCGTCACCGACAATCATTGTGCGCCACCGAAGGCGAAGGATTTCATTTCCTGTGCGTGTCCAGATGGATGGCAAACAGCGCCACTTTCAACTATCCTTGTTACAGGAGTTACCTTGGGTAGTCTTTTGACCGGCGTGCAATGGTGGCCTCTGCTTGCCCTGTGTGATGTTTGCTCCAGATGATTCGAAACTTAGGCAGCTTTCAAGACTGCACGCAATCGTCATGCTGAACAAAACATCCATAAAACGGGGAAAAGTTCAGTCTTTTAAAATCAAAAATGCGTAGCAATGACATCGTATAGCAGCTTGTGGATGAAAATTTCACCCAGTCTGAGGAGAATAAGCAGAAACTCCGTGGGATACAATTGTGTGGAATGTTGGTTCATCAGTTGGCATGGGAACCACTCCTGGAGGCGAGCGGCGTACGCCCCTGGTGTAGTACAGTGGAACATGTCCATGTCGACCGCTCAAAAGACCTTGCAAAGTAATGTGGTCACCGTTTACAGGCGGTCCACTCATCCAGGGTTATGGAACAGGTGCATGGTGTTTTTTTTGTGAACTCTTTTTGTGCTGGGTCACCTTATCTGAGTGGTCGCCGTGACAGGTTCCACCGTACTTGTGACAGCTGTGTGAAGAGAGTTTTTTTTTAACCAGATAACCACAAACCACGCCGACAAAACGCACAGGGATACATAGTCATAGCGTTGGCAGCCGAAGCAGTGGAGGCGGGGCAAGAGTAGCTAAAGCTAAACCAGAACTCACGCGCTCCATCTGGCAAACTCTTTGAAGACGGACGCACTGGACGTCACGCGAACATTCTCAAACTTCTTCGCCCAGCTGCCGTGATAGGCCACGTTGCCGCAGAAGACGAGCACCTCGCACCCAAGCCTAGCCTCCTCGCGAAGACGCCGCACGAAATGCTCGCCCCCAGTGCCCGCGGTCACGGCGCGACGCCGCACGCCGTCCTTCTTGCGGCGCAGGATTCGCAGCGCGCTCGTCTCGTTGCTGGTCGCGAATAGGTGGCCCTGAGCGGTGGCGTCGCCGTGTAACTGCGCCGCGTACCGTCGATTCTCCTCGCCGTCAATGTTAGGGTCCAGCCACACGATCTCCTTGGCAACCTTGACCAGGGTCAGGACGAAGCGCGGCAGGACGCGCGTCGGGTTGGCCACCACCAGCTCGGTGGCGAAGCGCGAGTTCTTGCCGGCGACCGGGTTGGCCGACTTGTTCACCCAGGCGCATCGCGACTCAATGCCGCTGGGCATGTCAGCGCCATACGCCATCTCGGTCACGAACTGGCACACGCCTGGCGACACGACCAGGCCGAACAGCTTCACTTCCGAGCCAACGGTGTGCACGGGGTTCGTGTAGTGGTAACGGTGCACGTGTGACGCTTCAATGAACGCCATCGAGTACTCCGGGTCGGGCGTCATGTACACTCCCCTGCCCACGTACCCCTCGTCCGTCGCACCGCCAAACTTCTCCTCCTGGAAACCGCTACTGAGTATGCTGTCGTGGTTCTTCGTACTTGTGCCGTGGAACATGAACACAAGTGGACAGCTACCGCCGCCAGCCTTTTCCTTTTCAGCCGCCTGGTCAGCGTGGGCTTTGAAGGCTCCGCGCTGCCTCCGCTTCGGCGTGGTCTCCTCCAGGCGTGCCAGTCGGAAGCCGTGCTGGGCCAGTTCGATGCGCTCGTCGAACAGCCGCCGCACCAGGCGGTACGCGGCGCTGCTCTCCTGCACGTGGCTCGGTGTCCACGCATCGTCGCCTTTCCCGCTCGGCACCTCGCTCAGGCGCTTGACGTGCGCACCGCGCATCGCCGAGTGGCCATCCAGCAAGTTGGCCGTGGCCAGATCGTTCATTTCCTTTTGGCAGCCGCTGGTCATCGTTGCCCGCGGACAGGAACACTACACGGACTGCACTACCTACAAGTCTGTAGGTACGGATGGTTTTCAGCACGAGTACAGTCGATCATGCGGGGTTCTGATCCCACCTGCTCAAGAATGGTGCTGGAAATCGATTTCAGTCTGGACAGAAGTGTTGCTATTAGCTGACGATGAGTTAGAACTTTCACTTCAGCAGTTTCCTGAGAGTCAGTCTCAGCGAAATGAGAGATGCTGCCCTCCTCTCCCGCTATTTACCATGCCAGTCTGATTCTCGGGACGTCGGTGCATGAACGGCAGTGAGTGAGTGATGTGTACTTTCGAACCTTCAAGCGGCCCCCATCAAGCCGACTCACGCACCTGGCCATGAATACTCTACCATGCCGCTAATAAATAAATGCGAGATCGAAACAGTTAGTCTACAGTCTAGTACAGTCATGGTGACTGATGCGCTGGTATGGTAGTGGTAGATTTTCGTTACTACCGTGATACTAACATGACTACTGATATACCATGAATACTACTGATATACTAGCCACCTGTTCGTGGCTATACTACTGCCAAGTACTGGTGTGGGTGGGCGAGCTACATCAGTACTTGACTGTACATGTAGCTTAGGCCGAGGTCGAGGCTCAGGGAGCTTTCGAAGTGTAGTTTCGGTTCCATCGAAATCATCATTTTGGTGCCGATTCTGAGTTATTTGTCTGGATCGAAACTGCGTTGCCGTGTAGTCAACTGTAGACGAGTACGGAGTAGACTGTAGACCACTACTGCACTAGTGATTCTGAGTTGTTTGTCTGGATCGAAACTGCGTTGCCGTGTAGACGAGTACGGAGTAGACTGTAGACTGTAGTGATTCTGAGTTATTTGTCTGGATCGAAACTGCGTTGCCGTGTAGACGAGTACGGAGTAGACTCCAGACCACTAGTGATTCTGAGTTATTTGTCTGGATCGAAACTGCGTTGCCGTGTAGACGAGTACGGAGTAGACTGTAACCCCGTTTTACATGACACACAATAGAGAGGTTTTGCATTCCGAAATTCGGCAAAAAGATTCGGCACGTGGGAGCGAGGTCGAAAATGCACACGAAGATTCGGCGTGTTTGTTCGGAAAAAGCTCACTTTGCCGAAAATATTTTTCGGATGCATTTTCTTGTAGAAGAGCGCTAGCGCGTGATTTATTCAAAGAGGTTTCTTATCTCGGCCTCGCTTGGCAGGCGTCTTTGGCGACATAGCATCGTCAGCTACCTCTGATTGCTCCTCTCCACTGCCTGTCGACTCTCTTTCGCCTGGAGTGTCCTCACCGTCATCTGTGTGGCTGAAAAGACTATGGCGACACGCATAAAATTTGACTTGGCCATGGAGTTGCCAGTTGGTTTTTCTGAGGCGACTGAGGAGGCAGGTTTGGCCCTCGACTCTTTGGGCTATCAAAGTTCGTTGGAATCAGCAAGAAAAGGAGCACGGGACAGGACGTTGCTGATGCTGGGGCTCACGAAATGAAAACACATCATTTTCGACTTGCAAAACAAACGTTGGTGCGAAAATTCGACATTTTGATGTTCGACAAATGACCGAAGAACGCTGTACCGAAATTCGGAATGCAAAACCTCACTAATGATGTACTGACTCTGTCTGTCACTTCGGGGCATGCTGTCAGGTGACAGCCATAGCATAGGCCATGTACATGGGGCTGTTAAGTGATGACGTCACAGTTCCTTCGATACGCATAGCAACGATCCCACTGGGGACAAACAAAAGTAGCGTCGTCTCCACCGAACCAGTTGTCAGTGGCAACATAATAATAGGAATCGTGTACATTTCTTCGTTTCTTCTTTGCTGTTTTCAGTGAGTGTTTTGTTTTCTCTTTGTCCTTGATCTCGACGGTGTTGTCGTGCTCATTACCTTACTGAGACGTCTCTTGTGACTGTAGCCAGTGTCACGGAGGATTTTATTGGCGTGACGAGGGAGATCGCCGAGATCGAGCGTGAAAAACGCTCTGCATTAGTAGCTCCTGTAGAATGTCTTCTGGGATGGCGTATCCATGGTCTCAATGAAACTCGTTAGCTCACTCGATAGCTCGCTCGTTAGTGGAACTGATCGCTCGTTTGTTATAGATACGCTCGTTTCAACACTAAATAAAATACAATTTACTTTTACACTCAAACATACACTGTACATGTACATGTAACATCATGATACTGATGATTCCATCTTCATATCTCCGCAACAGGTACGCCATACACACCAAGCACATGGTGTGTGTGCACGCGCGCGCGTACATGCACACACTCTCATGCGTGGCCGAGTTGGCCGGATGAACAGACCACGCATTTGCACGAGGTGTCCGTTATGTCATTAGAGTGCTGTACTTTATGACTTTATTCCAAAATAGTATGTCTTGCCCCTGTCAAATGGAGTTTGTGTCTATGCTCAGCGGGTATCGGGCCACGACGCCACACTGCAGTCAGCGCTGGAATTAAAATAGCACTTCATGGATTATTTTAACTAATTTCCTTTGCGTTTACATGTACTTTGTTGAGCCCGTGGTTTCATTTCTGTGTTCTGTTATGATTGGCCTCTGGAAATAAACGGAGTGGATGTCATTTTTGTCATATGTGTGTGCCTTGTGCAACAGGCTCAAGGCTAGATGCACTTCACATTCGGCGTGCGATCTCGGCGTCTGGGACCTGATAACGTCTTGGTTGGATGGGTAATCAAGGATGATACTACTCGGCACACCAATGTACATGTCAATGTAATTTTTTACTCTTTCAGAGCTGCACTACTTACGGACAAATGTGTCTGTTAGAGAGGAAAAAAATAGTATTCACAAACAAGTCCCACTTATTGTTTCTGTTCGTAAAAGGAAATTGCAATTTTTTGGTCATATTGTTCGTTCCGGCTGTTTGTCATTGACTGTTCTTCAGGGTTGTGTTGCTGGAGGTCGTTGCCGAGGCAGGCCCAGAATGTCATGGCTTGATAATATTATTTCATGGACTGCACTTGACGTGCAGTCCCTGCTCGCTGCTGCACGCGATCGATTTTTATGGCGCTCACTTGTTCATACTTGCTCTGTGACGCCCCGACGGCCTTAGGGCTTGTGGTGATGACTATTTACGTCTTGATGCTTACTTCGGTGCTAGCGTGTTTCCCCCGGATTATTTCTATCATGCGTGTTCTTGGGCTGAGCGAGCACATGCACGAGTGTGCGGCTATAACCCTGTGTATCTTTGGTTTCACTTTGTTCTGCAATGCATATACCTTGTAACAGTATGTGCTTGCACTGCTTTGTGTGGCCTGCGTATTTCAGGACTATTCAGTGCATTAGACCCAGGTTGGTTTGGTTGCCGGATGATCTCTTGTTGCTGTTGCGTCGCTCTGTGTTTTGTATTCATCAATTTTTGGGCTTGAGAATTGAGCTGGTGTGTGGTTCCCAATATCAAAACATCATGCTGGTGCTCTGTGTTTTGATTATCGACTGTCCGAGCAGTCGCGATTCATTACCAGAACGGTCAATACTGTAGTCTCTTGACGTGTTTGTCTTTTTGTGTTTTCGCCGGGGGAATTAGCGGTGACGTTGCACATAGAACGGCAGTGTTGCATCACTGGACGACCCTGCCTCTGACTTCATGTCCCCAGGATCTGGTGCAGATACGCCAGACAGTCACTTCCGGTAAACACGCAAACAGCAAAAGAAGAGATCCCGCAAATCAGGAAAAACCATTGTGGAAAATATCGAGTAGATCATACACCATTCAATAATCTGGAGTAATTACAGTGAGACAAACACTTCAGTGCTCTCTCTCTCTCTCTCTCTCTCTCTCTCTCTCTCTCTCTCTCTCTCTCTCTCTCTCTCTCTCTCTCTCTCTCTCTCAATCCTTCCAAAATACCCTGTAACAATTTCCTAGAATTATTTTATTTTAATATATTCTCAGGACATCATTCTGAACATAATAACTTCTTCCATGGGTCTTCAATCACCACGGAGGGCGAGAGTATATCTAAGTCATGCAGTTTACGGGAGGTGCGAGCTGTCATGGATATAGAGGCTGATATTATTGTGCCAGCGTGAGGGCAGAGACAGAAAGAAGACACTGATTTCTTGACCAACTCACCTACATAATAATCGAATCCACAGGGAGCGCTCGTACTTTGATCCATCAGGACGCGAAGAATCTTCAAAGCACTCTCAAACACGGAGTTTTACAGTGGGCAGCCAATTTCACAGCCATTATGAAGGCCCTCGACGACTACAGGAGATTTGTAGAGGAAAGAACAAGGAGTAAAGAGCGACAACAATCGCTTGAAGAAAAAGCAAAGAAAAACTGCTCTCTCTCCAGTCATTTAGATGCTGTTGCCTTTGACAACTGGTTCCATCCAGAGGACGCGACTTTTGTTTGTCCCCAGTGCTCTCCGTTGCTATGCGTATCGAAGGGGCCGTGACGTCACACTTAACAGCCCCATTGTACATGATGTGTGATGTTGTTGTTGTAATAATATTATTAAATTTTTACTTGGGCATTCCCAACAGACCCTAAGGTCTTCTTACAGGGTGCCCAAGATGAATGAAATTGTTAAAAGTTCCTGGCGAAATGAATTGGGGCGAGGCAGTGGACGTAGGCAGTGCTGGCGTACTCGAGCTTGCTCTGGACTACTGACAAGTAGAACTGCCTTGTGGCCTGGACAGCAAGGTTCCTCCTTCCACGCCGAAAAGCACCTAGTTTTTTTCCGATGTCTTCCCTCAAATATGCATCTAAGTGCTCTCTTACTTATGCGTAGCAGCTGATCTCTCACTTTGTCGGCGAGGCAGTGGCCGTAGGCAGTGCTGGCGTACTCGAGCTTGCTCTGGACTACTGACAAGTAGAACTGCCTTCTGGCCTGGACAGCAAGGTTCCTCCTTCCACGCCGAAAAGCACCTAGTTTTTTTCCGATGTCTTCCCTGAGGGAGTTAACGTGGGCACTGAAACTTAATTAAAGTTGAATCGAGAGTCAGTCCTAGATACTTAAAGGGGAAGTATACCCTAAAATCAAATTTTCACCAGTTGTAGTCTTCGGGGTGCTGAGTCGAATGGTCTTGGTCCGAGGAAGCTGAGACGCTCCCTTCCTACTTGAATCCCAATCGAACTCGCGCACTTCCACCGAAACTGGGTGACTGCGCCCTACTAGATGGGGATTTGTATGCAAAATGTCACTAAAAGCGCCATTTCGTTCTTATAAAAGCACGGATGACCGCGATTGGCCCATATGTTGTAGTCTTTTGGACGCTGAGTCGACTGGTTTTGGTCCGAAAAGGCTGCGATGCAGCGTTCCTCCTTTATTCCCAATCGAACATGGTTGAACAAGTGGTCACGTGCTCCTGCGTACACCAGTCAGCTGGTCACCGTGCCTGCAGGGTACAACTAACTAGCCTGTTTGACCTTTTTTGGGTGCAGTCCTGTCACTCGAGTTGAACTCGAGTTGAACCTTGGTGTGAAAGTTGTCGCCTGCTGGCGCGGTGACCAGGTGATTTGGGCACCCAGGAGCACGTGACCGCTTGTTCAACCATGTTCGATTGGGAATAAAGGAGGAACGCTGCATCGCAGCCTTTTCGGACCAAAACCAGTCGACTCAGCGTCCAAAAGACTACAACATATGGGCCAATCGCGGTCATCCGTGCTTTTATAAGAACGAAATGGCGCTTTTAGTGACATTTTGCATACAAATCCCCATCTAGTAGGGCGCAGTCACCCAGTTTCGGTGGAAGTGCGCGAGTTCGATTGGGATTCAAGTAGGAAGGGAGCGTCGCAGCTTCCTCGGACCAAGACCATTCGACTCAGCACCCAGAAGACTACAACTGGTGAAAATTTGATTTTAGGGTATACTTCCCCTTTAACTTCGTCAGGCGAGGCAATAACAGTCGAACCACAGACAATGCTCAGGTTAGGTGGAGGATGTGAGCGTCTACTGTGGATCAGTAGTACTTGGTTCTTGCTGGAGTTCAGGAGCAGGCCGCAATCTGTGAGGATCTTCTTCTAAGTATGACATGAGAATTCGTGGACACTTTCCAGAGGCATACAGGGTGGTGTCGTCTGCATAAAGAAGGCATTGGGAACGCAATGGCAGAGTGGGGACAAGTCAGGTGTAGATGCTGAAGAGGGTAGGGCCTAGGACGGAACCCTGGGGGACGCCCCTAGTGCAGATTCTACAGTCACTTGTGGTTCCGTTCACTTCTACGCGTTGCTGTCGGTGAGACAGATACGACTTGAACCACTCAAGAGCATTTCCACGGATCTTCAGATTGTGAAGGTCATCTATTAGAGTTTGGTGGTGGACGCGGTCAAAGGCTTTGCTCATATCGAGCAGCAGTACGGCCGTATCGTCTCCGGTATCCATGCTTCTCTGCCAGTTATTGATGGCAAGTGTTAAAAGGTCCTCAGTACTGTGGTTCCGCCTGTATGCAAACTGTTCATTTGGAATTGCTCCGGGTGTGACCTCCAGATGGTCGTGAAGCTGCTGGAGCACTAGCGATTCCAAGACTTTGGAGATAATGGGCAGTAGCGAGACTGGGCGATAGTTGGAACTGTCGTAGGGGTCGCCTTTCTTTGGACACACAGACGCTAGTTTGTAGGCTGACGGTACCTTTCCGCTAGACAATGACTGGTTGAAGATGGAAGTTAAGGAATTAGCCAGCTCGGCGGCATGGTGTTTCAAGATGTAGGCTGGTATGCCGTCTGATCCAGATGCTTTCGTGGTATTCAATCGTTCGAGAATCTTCGTTACTGCTGCTGTTGTAACGGGTTGGAACTCGAGAAGGCAGTTGTCTAAACAGTCATCCGCCGGAGTGTCTGGGGTCGTAAGAGCAGCGCGGTGTTCATCATGGACGATATTGCCTAGGGTATCTGACAAAGATGAGAGGGAGGCTTTCAGTGTGGGGTGGGATTTTCTCCTTCCAGTTAGTTGATTCAGCACTGCCCATTGGAGTCTAGGATTTCCTGTAGCGGCACTGAACTTATCTTTGTAGTACTCTCTCTCTCTCTCTCTCTCTCTCTCTCTCTCTCTCTCTCTCTCTCTCTCTCTCTCTCTCTCTCTCTCTCTCTCTCTCTCTCTCTCTCTCTCTCTCTCTCTCTCTCTCTCTCTCCTCTCTCTCTCTCTCTCTCTCCCTCCCTCCCTCCGTCCCTCCCTCCCTCCGTCCCTCCCTCCCTCCCTCCCTCCCTCCCTCCCTCCCTCCCTCCCTCCCTCCCTCCCTCCCTCCCTCCCTCCCTCCCTCCCTCCCTCCTCTCTCTCTCTCTCTCTCTCTCTCTCTCTCTCTCTCTCTCTCTCTCTCTCTCTCTCTCTCTCTCTCTCTCTCTCTCTCTCTCTCTCTCTCTCTCTCTCTCTCTCTCTCTCTCTCTCTCTCTCTCTCTCTCTCTCTCTCTCTGTCTCTCTCTCTCTCTCTCTCTCTCTCTCTCTCTCTCTCTCTCTCTCTCTCTCTCTCTCTCTCTCTCTCTCTCTCTCTCTCTCTCTCTCTCTCTCTCTCTCTCTTTCTCTCTCTCTCTTCTATCTCTCTCTCTCTCTCTCCATCATTGCTTGCTCTCAGGTTCTCACT
>NC_088654.1:12452532-12476999 GCF_964019385.1 Sycon ciliatum | reverse complement strand
TTTCGGATCGGTGGCCTGCTGTTGCAGAAGCTGTAAAGCGTGTTGCTGCTGCGATGCTTTGATTCTTGCAGCAGGGACACTGGACTTCGACTCGTTCATGAGCCAGGATAGCAGCATCACGGACGCCCCGACTAGTGAGCGCCATGGAGGAGACTTCATCGCAGGCAGCGGCGGCAGAGGCCATTCACATGCTGTACACATCGAGGGCAACGTACAGCTACGTGCTCAAGGTAAAATTAAAGGGGAAGTTAAGGCAAAAATCAAAATTTCACCACTTGTAGTCTTCGGGGTGCTGAGTCGAATGGTCTTGGTCCGAGAAAGCTGAGACGCTCCCTTCCTACTTGAATCCCAATCGAACTCGCGCACTTCCACCGAAACTGGGTGACTGCGCCCTACGAGATGGGGATTTGTATGCAAAATGTCACTAAAAGCGCCATTTCGTTCTTATAAAAGCACGGATGACCGCGATTGGCCCATATGTTGTAGTCTTTTGGACGCTGAGTCGACTGGTTTTGGTCCGAAAAGGCTGCGATGCAGCGTTCGCCCCTAATTCCCAATCGAACATGGTTGAACAAGCGGTCACGTGCTCCTGCGTACACCAGTCACCTGGTCACCGTGCCTGCAGGGTACAACTTACAGCCTGTTTTGACCTTTTTTGGGTGCAGTCCTGTCACTCGAGTTGAACCTTGGTGTGAAAGTTGTCGCCTGCTGGCGTGGTGACCAGGTGATTTTGGCACCCAGGAGCACGTGACCGCTTCTTCAACCATGTTCGATTGGGAATAAAGGAGGAACGCTGCATCGCAGCCTTTTCGGACCAAAACCAGTCGACTCAGCGTCCAAAAGACTACAACATATGGGCCAATCGCGGTCATCCGTGCTTTTATAAGAACGAAATGGCGCTTTTAGTGACATTTTGCATACAAATCCCCATCTCGTAGGGCGCAGTCACCCAGTTTCGGTGGAAGTGCGCGAGTTCGATTGGGATTCAAGTAGGAAGGGAGCGTCTCAGCTTTCTCGGACCAAGACCATTCGACTCAGCACCCCAAAGACTACAACTGGTGAAATTTTAATTTTTGCCTTAACTTCCCCTTTAACAGTCAAGCATGCTCCACGCAACCGTTCAAAAGATTACTAGTAGCAGGGCGACGTAAACAGATTGAAGACGAGTTGCAGAACCAGAAAACAGACAATATTTTTGTGTTTTGTACTCACCATAGCCTAGTGCATGACTGTGTATCCCTCTGCTCAAGCCAACCTGACCCCTTCCCCACCGCACTCACAGGCATCACAGTGATCACACTCACAGTGATCACACTCACAGGCATCACACTCACAGGCATCACACTCACAGTGATCACACTCACAGTGATCACACTCACAGGCATCACACTCACAGGCATCACACTCACAGTGATCACACTCACAGTGATCACACTCACAGGCATCACACTCACAGGCATCACACTCACAGGCATCACACTCACAGGCATCACACTCACAGCATGGGAACTAAGCACAGCACAGTGGGACTCTGATGAGATGTGACGCCCCATGGGCAGGCAGGAAAGTGTACCTGCGCATCCTACAATTTTACAGGAACCTGAGGTACTTTCAATAAACTGAGCATGCTTCAAACAATACGCCGGCTGCTAAGGAGTCTCCGTATACAAAACCAGGCATCTGAGATGTACGAGACCGGCTCTGCATTCAATTGTAGGATGCACTGTCAGCAAAGGTAGAAATCGACCTACGGCCACCAAATGGTTAATCACATCTCACAATCTTGTTCCGAATGCCTGTCCCTTGCGCTGTGTGTGTGTTCCAGGTGGAGGAAATCAATGCAGGCGGTGCTGTGCGGCAAGAGTTCAGAATTCCCGGTTCCAGTTCGCTCAAGCAGCTAGTCATCACGGGTGCGCGGCGGCGTCTGCTGAGGACGACGATGCCGGCGCAGCAGTTTCCGACTGGTCGAGCAACGACAGCGGCGACAGCTTTGATAGCTTTAGCAGCGTGGACAGCAGCAGTAGCGGCAGTACCAGCAGCAGCAATAGCGGCAGCAGAGGAGCGGGAGACGATGACGGGCACGATTCCGTTTTCGATTCCGGCTACAGCCACCAGCGGCAGCACTCGCGGGAATGCCAGGCGGAGGATGACCGGCACACACAGGCATGCCAGGTGGAGGACGGTGACTTCAGCAATGCCTCGCTGACGTGGCCACGACCGTCGTCAGACACCTGTACCAGCCTGGGCGACAGTGTGCCGGATCGCGGCACACCACTCGGCTATACAGCCTGTAACGAACACTTCATCCTGTCAGATAACAGCCGAAAAGTGAACGTCGACCCTGCGAGCAACAGCCACATAACCAATGCCTCTACAAAAAGCAGTCACACAGTCACCGTCCCTATCAGCAACGACCAGCATGCCCAGCTGCTGCACGTGCACCAAAACGGCCACCGAGAGCCACGCACCAAATCCCCAGCTTCAGCCCGGCTAGCTTCATCACAACAGGCCTGCGCAAGGAGAACGACAGCTCAGCAGTCCGTCCACAACCATTTGGATCCTCGGCAGCAGTGTGCTTCAAAGCCGAGCGCAAAGACTGCGGGAAGTCCCGAGCGGAACGGAAATAGCCTTCCGCCCACCAAGCCTCCGCAAAGTAAGTATTACACAAGGGATTTTCCCGTGTCTTAGCTGGCGCGTTACGCATTCAGCGAAACATGTGTACGACGACCGATCAGGGGACCTTCAGTCAAAATGTGGTCTCCGTTACCAGATGGTCTCCTTTTCCTTGCAGGGTCATTTGACTGGAAATAGCCTCCCTTGGTTCTGGTTTCAGTGGTCTTCTGGGACAGGCTGTCTGTCCCCTTATCGGGGTGATCGCCTTCTGGGACAGGCTGTCTGTCCCCTTATCGGGGTGATCGCCTTCACAGGTTTTAATGTACAGTGCAGAGCTTCGGCAGTGCTTTGTTTTCCCAAACACAATGATGTCAAAGTCTCCAGCTTGCTGTTGACTAGACACCATGCACAAAACTCAGGTGATTTGGTGAGAGAAGAAGCGCTCTTTGCCAGACCGTTGCAGCTTAGAGACCGCTGTGCGAGTAGGCGCATTTTCATTCATCGCCATTACCCCTGCTGCGTTTTACCTGCATCTCTCTACTATTCCAAGAGCACGAGGGACAACTCCTGACCTCAACAGCCCAGACCGAGAGGGATTTCCCCGCACTTGCTTTCCCGTGCTTGACAATAGAATAGCAGAACCAAAGTCTGTGTTCTGACGGTTGCCATGACAACTCTGTGAAGCGGCATATCCTAGGCCCACTGAGCACGTTGGGGTGTTGTCAGTCGGTTGATGCGTGGCCTAATATGAAGAAAACGACCTTCTGGGTTTACTCCTTGGCTGTGTCTGTGATCCTTGAGGGTAGTGGCGTTGCTACGGATGTGGAAAACTGGGTCTAGCCGAGTGTCACGCAAAGCGTTATAAACATTACGTCTGTGTGCTTGTGTTTTAGAAATACGTCACGTGTTTTCGTTATTTGAATTCGCTAAAACCAAACGGACAGAACTATCCCTTGTCACTGGATAGTTCTGTCCGTTTGGTTTTAGCGAATTCAAATAAAGAAAACAACAACGTGTCATACCCTTACCCCGCTGAGCACTCGTGGTGTTGTCCGATGCGCACCCTGGTCAAGGGAGAAGGCATTCTACTGCCTGTAATTCTGGTGAAGTAAAATAAAGTAACAACAACAACAACGAGAAGCCTAATATAACTGTCTTCTGTATTCGCTCTTCTCGTCTGTGTGTGCGTGTGCCGTAGAAATACCGCGTCACGTGTGCAACGCGGTGCCGACCGACCGCCACCTGATGCAGCTGGCCAAGTACGTGGGCGCCGACTGGCACGACCTGGCCGCGGTTCTGGACATCCCGCAGTACCGCATCGCCGCCATAGAGATCGACCACCGCACGGCCGAGGCGTGCGCGAGGGACGTGCTGATGAGCTGGCGGCGGCGCGTCGGCATCTTCGTGCCCAACCGCACGCTTATCAAGAGCATGCTGGAGTGCGCGGAGCTGGTGAGCGCCGTCGGGCACTACACGAACTACATCAATGAAATGCTCGGAGAAGAAAGGCGTAGGCGGACCTGCTAGAATCAAGAGATTTGATTTTTTTAAGTACGCTGATCAAGAGCATGCTGAAGTGTGACGAGCTGCTGAGCGCCGTCGGGCACTACGCGAATTACGTCAGCGAAAGGCTCAGAGGCTGAGGATGAGCTGCTGGAAATCATTCGGACGCAAGACGGTGATCACATCAATTTCAAACGAGATTCAGTAATCACATCACTTAATCCCCCCCCCCCAAAGGAAATCTAAAATCACCCACTACCGTGCAAGGGAAATATTATTTTCTCTGAAGCAGCGATTACAGCAATTTCATAAGAGACTCAGTAGTTACGTTAGTAAAACGCTCAGACACCGAGTCTGGCCTGCATGATGTAAATGAACAGTTTACGGAGTTGTTGCTGCTGTTGATTTTGCTACTCTTTCGTTTTCCCTCCCTTTACTTCTATTTATCGCCGTGGTTGGCAATCACGCACCCTCTTAACATTGGCCGGTGTTTCCACCGAGTCTTGAGATGTAACAACATCTAAATAAAATACACATTCATCCGCTGCCATATCATGCTTTTCTCTCTCAAACTGATACGACTTGATACAACTTGAAAATTCATCATTGCTAATCACGTGATTGTGCTATATCTGATGTTGAACTGACATTATAGTGAAACCTGTGTAAGACGACCGCTCAAGGGACCTTCAAAACGTGGTTTCTCTTACCAGGTGGTCTCTTTATCCAGGGTCATTTGACTGGAAATAGCATCTCTTGGTCCTGGTTGCAGTGGTCTTCTGCGACAGGTGGTCGCCGTACCCGTGTGGCCGTGCGATGCTCCTCGCACGAGAGATTAATTTTAAAATGACGTTTGCGCAGGGTGTCATTTCATCAATTCACACCTGTTTCCTTGAACTATTTTTGTACAGGACCAAACGGGGATTTCCCCACCACGAACGGGTCCAGGATACATGATATGTGTACAATGCGCATTGCATCATCAGAAATGAGGTCAAATAACTTGAAATTCTCTCGGGACAGCACCCATACATGCATAGTGGAGTTCCACACCCGTCCAGGGGGTTATGTACTCATGATTGGGAAGATGTCACACTTCGAGTGAACTTCAAAATCGGCACGGTTGGAGTGGGGCAAGCAGTGGGAAAGATCAAATGGAAAGAAATGCCAACTAAGCTCTTCAGCTGGACCAGCACAATCCGAGCCACAGCTAGTCGCCTCGACCTTCTAAGCTGCCATCAGTCAAGCTTGGATAATTATTATAACGTTAGATATGAAAAAGAATGAATTCGGCAAAACAATAGGTGACATGTTGCTGGCCAATATAACTCAACTGCCTTGATCCAGTCATATTGATTTGGTGAACGTAAATCCAAAATGATAGCCCTATAGTATTTTTTTAAAGTAACAGAAGGAGATAAAGAGGGGGAGGGGAGCTGAGATGAAACAACAGAACAAGATCTCATTCCCTGCCGTGCTTAAAACACAAATAACACAATGCAAAACTGGTGACGTGGTGAACGCCTGGGAAAAGACAACACACGACATCCAAAACCTGCAGCCTATGTGGAAATAATTACCGCACGTACAGCTAGTTGAGTTAGGCTGAAACACAATGTGGCGGCACTCAACTAAACCGAAATCAGATTTCCCACTGACCGGTTTCACCGGTTTCATATCGACCGTTTAAGTTTAAGACCTAACACAGATAGAAAGGGGTAAAGTAGTCCACTCACAGCCGGGGCTTACTAGTAATTGCCGTTTAAGCGAAAAACCGAGCCCCCGATTTGTCATACTTGGCAATATTATTCTATGTTGTTCTATAGAAAAGAAAAAGGACCAAGGAACTGCCAGTAATACCTGGCTCTCCATCCGAGTTCATCCTATGTTGTTCTCCACATGGTTTTCAGTAGGGCTGTGTTCTTGGTAAAAAAATATATAAAGAAGTAAGGAGGGGGTTATAACCGGGATCGACATATAACCAGTAACACATGGTGTAAATATATCGTGAAGGAGAGCAGCCAACATCACCATAGTAACCGAATGGCGGTGCGTGGATCCATGCAAGCACGGGGCATTGGAAGCAGGCAAACGCTCATTCCCACGCATGCGCGTACCTGTTTGCACCCACACAGCTCGAGAGTCGTCGAGAGCGGCGGCTCACGCTTAGCCCGCGCCACGGCCGTTCGATCGCCACCATTTCTGATGCACCTTCAGCACGTCCATCTGATGAAGCGTGGCCAGGAGAGCCTGCAAACAGCTCTCTGCGTAGGTGCACCCGCAGCCGTGTGTGACCACACGCTCCATGCCCGTGCGGGCAGACACGAAGAGAATCGTCAGGAACAGCGGCGCGTCGTCTTTGACCGTCTCGTGCACCTTGTGAAATTGACACGACACGTCGACGCTCTCGGCAAACGCCTGCAGTGTGTGAGGAGCGCCCGTCGCCGACAGAACAGCGGATAGCGGCGTGACGTGGTGCCCCTGCGACGTGTCGCGGAGGATCTCGTGCAGTCGCAGCACGTTCACGCGATCTCCATAGGGCTCCAGCATGGCGGAGTACGTCACGGGATTCGCGTCTCCTGCCACGTTCACACAATGCACACACACACACACATGCACGCATGCACAGACAGACACAGATGCATAATGCAGGCACTCACGCACGCACGCACGCACCCTTGACTCTTGTGACTCGAGTCTTGTAGATCTACCACACGACTAACGCAGCAGTACTAGAATGCCAGTGCGGGAGTAGTCATGTTCCGCGTGGGGTGAGTTTGTAGAGTACAGTCAACTTCGCGTATAACGACACTCGGCGGGGCATCAGAAAAGTGTCCTTATTTGCGAAGTGTCGAAATGCCCGCAGTCTCATTATAATTATGCATTACACTTGGATGGGACTTTGCTCTGGGCATGGAAATTCTGTAGCTATTCGCGAATTGTCGTTATATTCGCAGTCGTTATTAGCGAAGTTGACCGTACACTCTGCAGCTACCATGCACGCAGAGGCCAGCGTGCGGACAGAAAAAGTCCAACTCGGAAACGGCTAAAAGGCGGGAAAACCTCGAGATTCGCTGAGCTGAAAATCACAGGATGCGTAGTGTTTGTGAAACTGAATCGAATGGTCTTGGTCCGAAGGAGCTGCGACAAACGGTTCCCCCATCGAACAAGAATAAGGGCCATTTTTACGCAGATACAGTAAACCCTGTAATGGTGACCACTCGGATATGGCGACCACTCGACCATGGCGACCACTTTTCCTTGTCACGGACGCATTCACGTTCAAAACACCTCGGATAAGGCGACCACTCGCTCAACGCGACCGGCGACCACCCACCCGCGACCGCGTTGCACAGTGCTAGTCATGTAAATGTACGCATTGCATGGTGCACCAGGCATGGTGGATCTACACATCAGTGCAGGAAGTGTAGATGTACATGGTGCATGCACGACATTTGACAGGTATGAGGACCCCAGGCACATGAGTCGTGCTAGAGTAGCATAGGTGTGTGCACTGTGATGCACTGATCAAAATGATGTATCACATGTGGATATGGTCACGTGACCCACTGAACCTGGATAAGAAGACCACCTGGCCACGGCGACCACTTTTTCTCGTCCCTTGAGTGGTCACCTTAGACAGGCTTCACTGTAGATGGTGTGGCTACCTGGCTGCACGCTGTGACGTCATCACCTGCATCTGAGTGATGCGCGCTCGAATTCGCACATGTTCGATTGGGCGTATCTGACGAACCATAGACCGCAGCCTCATCGGACAAAGACCATTCGACTCGGCGCCCCAAACTCTACGGACCCTGATTTTGAAACTATTCTCTATTGCCGCAACATCCCGAGTACCGTGATTCCGCGCATATAAGCCCACAGGCCTATACCCGGATATAAGCCCACAGGCCTATACCCGGATATAAGCCCACCTCCATTTATAAGCCCGTGGGCTAATAAACAGACACAAATGAAACTCGCGTGTCAAGTAGAATTTTTCACAATTATGGACTCTTCTTACCATGGTACAGCAGGACAGTGCAGTGTACCAGTAGAGTATGGTAGACCCACTATGGCCACGGACTTGTACTTTTTCGTGAACCTTCAAAATGCGAATATTGGCCTATGGGCTAAAAAACGAACATCTTTTACTGGATATTTTATCCCCAAACTGCATTACTTCACACATAAGCCCATGGGCTTATATGCGCGGAATTACGGCATTGATCTATTTTCAATTTTTCATGTTGCTTTTTCAAACAAAATTGAGCATCACCGTGGCTGGTTAAAATCGCCGGCACCACATGTTTATTGACATTATGTCATTGTGATTGTGGAATAATACGGTAAAAGTCTGTAAATAAGTACTTGCACGTAGCGTGCACATCTACGTGAAAAATGACTTTTCCACCACACACACAAGTCAGGTCCGAAAGTTAGTTCGTGCCCGAAAGCCAGTACCCGCCCAAAGGTTAGTACGGGTGTGACCACTAAATTCGAAAGTACAAATATATATTTAAAAAAGTCACGGTTCGCATGGGACTCAGTTAGACTGTGTTGTCAGCATCCGTAGGAACACCGCCACCCTCTATGGGTCAAGGCGCAGATGCAGCTCCTACAGCGGTGGGAGGTGAGTAGATCAGCTAACCAGCAAAGTGGTCAAAACCGAAATTCCCTTTCGCTGCATTCATGCTTCCCTCATGCCAGGCCGCGAGTTCCCAAAACCTGTGGGTTGCAGCACGGCTGGAAAACATCCTTCCGGTTACAAGCAGAAAAGTGCGTACTTATCTACGGACCTTTACGGTAATGGCAAGAACATCCGTTGTCGGAGTGTGTCAAGGAAGGCAGCACCGCGGAAGACTTACCTTCGTCTTCTGCGACAGGATCACTGGTCCTCAATTGGCTTGCAAGCGACACGCTGATTCCATCCACCGTCGGCGTTTCCCGTACCAGCGGCCTGGCTGGGACGGGCTACGGGCGCGTCAGCGTGAGAATTCATGCAACAGTGACATGGTAACCAATAAGCACACACGCACGCACCCACACACAAACACATACACACACACACACACACACACACATACAAATACACACACAAACACATACACACACACACACACACACACACACACACATACATACACACACACACTCACACACATACACACACACACACACACACACAACACATACATACACACGCACACATACATACACACACGCACACATACGCACACTCAGGCACACAGACAGACAGACATACAGACAGGCATTCAGACCCATACACACACACACACACCATGTACCACCTTGTATCATGTATACGCCCTTCGCAAGAGCAGCACGCAAATCTGCAAATGCACTGGATGTGCACCCACAGATTTTCTCTTATAGCAACGATAGCGGACAAGATCTAAATGAGACAGATCAAGACTAGCGCCAATTCACACACACACACACACACACACACACACACACGCGCGTGTGTCGCGCGCGCGCGCCACACAGATCAGCAATGCACTGTTCGACACCTCACACAACCATAGATCAGCAATGCACTGTTCAACACCCTACACAACCATAGATCAGCAATGTACTGTTCAACACCCCACACAACCATAGATCAGCAATGTACTGTTCAACACCCTACACAACCATAGATGATATTGGGGCTCAAACGGTTAGTCCGATTAACCGGTTGCAGACCGGTTACGAAGAATTAACGGTTAACCGACAAAGATAACGGTTACGCAGTAACTTTTCAGTCAATTTTTCAAGTATCATGTCGTTGCAAAGTATGCACTTTCGCAGGCTGTCGCACGCGTACGCAATTTCTGGGCTGTCAACTCGGTCATATCTGGTCTCTTGGTGTGAGAGTATGTATGAATGAGCATGCAAGAGAATGTACATGTGTTTGCTGTACTGAATAGGGTACATTTCTTGAATTTTTTATAGTCAAATATACGGTTAAAAAAGAGTCCGCAGGATTCCCGTGGCTTATAGGTTATAACCGTTAAACCGACCGTTAGCTTAGCAGTTAACCGTTAGGGGTAAACCCGTGACCGTTTGAGCCCTAAATGATATAGATCAGCAATGCACTGTTCAACACCCCACACAACCATAAATCAGCAATGTACTGTTCAACACCCTACACAACCATAGAGCAGCAATGTACTGCTCAACACTGCACACAACCATAGATCAGCAATGCACTGTTCAACACCCCACACAACCATAGATCAGCAATGCACTGTTCAACACCCCACACACAACCATAGATCAGCAATGCACTGTTCAACACCCTACACAACCATAGATCAGCAATGCACTGTTCAACACCCCACACAACCATAGATCAGCAATGCACTGTTCAACACCCTACACAACCATAGATCAGCAATGCACTGTTCAACACCCCCCCCCCCCCCCCCCCCCCCCACACACACACACACGACCATACGGTGATTGCTGTGTGGGGTGTTTACGGCACAAATGACGTCATTGCGCAATGGGCTTATTGGTAGCAATGCGACTTACACATATGCTCCGTCGTCCGATCGGCGGGCTACGCTGCAGTTTGTCGTACAACCTCTCTGCGGCGGCCGCCTTGGCTACCTTCTTCTTGGACCCGTAGCCGTCGAAGGTGAAAGAGCTGTCAGTGTTGGGCAGGCTGACCCTGCATGTAAACTGCTGGTTGAACTCCGGGCCGCAGGAACCAAGATGCTTGTACTCCGCTAGCTGGACAGGACCAAGGGCAGAGACGATCATTGTTCAGGCGTGACCTCAGGAAAACAGCTTACGCTAGGAAAAGGGGGCCATGAGCAACACTGCACTATACTTTACAGGGGGCGTCGGACACGCTACGGTCACTATGGTAACCCGGATCACTCTGTCACAGGTACACCGTCCCGGCAATCTACTGTATTGTTAAGTCAACAAATATTCGGCTCATGTTTATTTTCGCCTATTTTCGGCCAGGTTATGTTAGGCCGAAAATGTGTTGTGGCCGAAATTTCGTTTTGCGAGTTTCAGTGTGACAGTGTATACAGGTGGCAGCAGTACAGGCCGAAGATTTGATGCGGCCGAAATGGGTTTTAGCCCTGGGAGGCCGAAATTTGAATGGGCCGAAAATTTGCCGCCTTACAGAGTGAATACCGACACAAGTTACATTATCTGATTTGGGCTCTAAATTTCAAAACATTTCAGAGGAGATATGGGCAAGCTACACTTCAGGTGGCTGACCGTACCACCCGAAAATGCTTTCCGACATCCCTGCTGAATACAGGCTCCACCCTGCAATGGTGGTATGTCACTCTACTACGGCATTTATTCCCACAAATTCATCAACGCCAATGGAGTCTGTGAGTGCTGAGAACAGTGCATTGCTTTTGTTGTTCAAGTAAGGGGCCGTCCAAGGTTACCAATAGTATTTTCAAAACGGAAGTTTTAGTTTGGGGGTGGGTGGGTTCGAAGGAGCTCGTTTTGAAAATAATTACTGAATGCAGATGGAGTATGCCCAGTTACTTCTGGGTGTCGAAAATTGGTATCAATTGACATCAATATTTTATTTTATTTTTTTAGCTTTTCTGAGTTCTTAATACTTTTATTGGAATTCGTTTTACCTGCATGAAAGATAGGTGGGTGGATGGGTGCTGAAAAATACTAAAACTTTTCGGTTTGCAAAAACTATTGGTAACCCCACCCCGGACGGCCTCTAAAGAGGAAGGACCAATATGTCACGAGTAATGACTGACCGTCACCAAGGTAACGAGAGAATGTGCAGCCAGATAGTGCGACGACAAGGCACAGCACGGACAGGGGTACGGAGACGTTCAATAACCTGACACCTAGTTCCAACATCTGACAGGGGCGTCTTAAGGTATTTTAGTGTGGTACGGTCAGCCAAGAAGTACAAGTTACTCGGGAGGGGGGGGGGGGCTGAGCCGAATTTTGGAAATTTAGAGCCCAAATCAGTGCATTTTATTGATTCTGGGGGTACTCGGGGTAAATAGTGGTACGGTCAATACCGTAGTGACCGTACCGTGAGCGACGACCCTGCCTGAGCTTTAGCTTTTGTTGTTGTTTTTGTAGCTACAACTTACAAGCCAGCAGAGTACATAACGCCATCACTCACCTCCAAGCCGTGCTGTTGACAGTATTCTTGCACAGCACCAATGTAGTTATCTAGGCCGTAAAGAACAGCACGCCGTACATGTACACACACACACACACACACACACACGCCAACATACACACACACACACACACACACACACATGTGAGCGCACACACGCATGCACACACACACACACACACACACACACACACACACACACACACACACACACACATGCACACACACACACACACACGCATATACACACACACACACACATACATGCGCACACACTCGCACACACACACGCCCACATGCGCGCGCGCGCACACACACACACACACACACACACACACACACACACACAGGCATGTGCACACACGGGCACACACTCACGCACACGCACACATACACACACAAACACACACACACACATGCACACATACACACAAAACCACACATACACACCAACACACACACGGCAACACACACGCACGCACACATCAACACACACACACGCACGCACGCACGCACACACACACACACACACACACACACACACACACGCCCCACGTGCGCGCGCAAACCTGTCATATTCCGGGGCACGGCAGCAGCGTTCACTCAATCCACCATAAGGGGCCAGTGAAAAGTATGATTATGCAACTTGAACAATGTGGAAAATAGGCATCAGCATGGGCACTATATGTAGAGGACAGTGGACCTGCCCTTGTCCGAGCAGGCTGCTTCTGGCCATTCATTGCCCATAGCTAGAAATGGGACGGGTTTGCATCTAAGATGCCCGTCACCTTTTTGCGGGGCAAGTTACCCAATGCTTGGCAGGTACAACCCGTTATAGTACATTTATGAATATGACCTCACAAAGTTCATTACTTTTTATGCAGAGCTGGTATCACAGTGTGGACGGGTGTAGTGGACTTACCCCGCAAAACCTAACTTCGTGAAACGGATGCCCGTAACTCGGACCATACCGTAATGGCGTGCAAGTACAGACCGTTTATACCGATACTCTTTTCGCGGCCGTTTTCCGTTGAAAAGCCGATTCATGTGACCCTAGAGGGGTCATGAAGGTGCCCAGTGGACAGGAGCGCCTAGATCTGGGGACCTCTACTGCAACGGGTATCTCTGTGCTGTATTGACCAGCCCATCTTCAGCTCAGGGGCGGGGGGGGGGGGGGGGAGGGGCATGCTCAGCTGGCAGGGCAGGTCCGTACCACACGGTATGACCAGTACCACCATGGTCATACTACTTTTCGTCCAGGATGGTCTGCCCAGAACACCGCCTGTAGAGCGTTAAAACGTGCCTTGTTGGCCAAAAATCCGATTTTTTCCCCGGGGTATACCCCGCACCCCACCCCCCCCACCCCCTCCCAGTTGTACCTCCCCTTACTGCACTGTGGCGCCCCTGCTGCCGGAGCATGCTCAGTCCGGACGACAATGTTCAGCTGGCTGGGGACCATCTACAGATATTTAACCGGACCAGTAAGTCGGAAAGGATGAGCAGCAACTAAGCACCCAGGTGACCTTAGTACGAGCGATACGACGAATTCAAGAATGCACCGCACCGATTCTGTGTATAATAATATTCGCGGGATCCGCGCTAGCATCACTTGAATGTTCAGAAACACACAAGCTATAGCCTTCGCTTCCGCAGGCCACCACTATGCCTTTTCACCTCTGTGTATTGCGTAACTATTAATTATTCATTACATACTTACTGTTCGACGGTAACGCTGAAGCCATCTTTTAAACTTCCAATCGTCACTATCCCGTGGGTTGGGATGCCCACAAAATTGATATAGGAGGACACTAGCGGTTGGCTGCTACCATACGCGTCTTCGCCTGGACCAGTCAGCGTTCTGTACAACAGCGCTAGCGGGCTAGGACATCTGGCCAAACGAAGCCTGCAACTGCAACTCGACTGCTGGACTAAAGTCTAAAGACAGCGGCAGTGAGTATGCGACGGATCGCCTGGTCAGGCCACGTATCGCCTTGGCTATCCCTTCCCAAGTAGGCTTTACCCATCCGCCACTGGTCGTAGATTTCACAGCTTATCGTAGCTGCTGATGCCGAGGCTATTTGCTGACAAAATTCTGCATTGGAATATTTCTACGGCTTTCGTACCGACAATCGAACCGAGTCAGTCCTGAGATTTTATTCAGTATCTTCACTCAGTTCCACAAACTGCAGGAACCTGTTTCGCTTCAGCCCTCATCCAGTGCACCACCACGCAGCAGCCTGTGCTTGAAACTAACTTGGCAAGACTGTACTGGGCCAATCGGCAACGGAGACGAACTAGTTCAACGACGTGCCAAATGAAAAAAAATGGAAATGTTTCGGTCGTGAGTCGATCTTCAAGTTCAAGTCGTAGTAGACCTACGAGTCTACTGAAGCCACTGACGTTTTGTGTTTGCTGCACGAACGAAAGTCGAAACTGTGAAAGCTGGCCGGCTGGGGCGCCAGGCCGGGTAGTTTGATAGGGGAATCCCCTCTTCTCCATGGTCGCGTCGCGGACTCGCGGTCGACACCAGAGCGCGCGACACTCGTCGACATCGATGTACATTATAGCAATAAAAACTGCTTTATGGCAGCTTTCTAAAAAAAGTTATTGTGTTCTAGTCCTGGGTCCGGCATAGGCTATAGAAAATTTATAAAATTGCTTCCAAACTGGCTCCGTCTAAAAAGTAAGAAATTAACGAAATGTGATTGCCGAAAATTAAAATTTCACACAAAACCTCACAATAATCACAACACTTGACAATCAAATACTGCTTTCAACACTTGTTGACACTGTACTTGTACTGCACCAACATGCATGCATGGGAAAGAGGATCACGAAGGGAAAAGGTCTTGTTCTAGCTTTTCATCCTGTGTGTGATTATTGTGAGGTTTTGTGTGAAATTTTAATTTTCGGCAATCACATTTCGTTAATTTCTTACTTTTTAGACGGAGCCAGTTTGGAAGCAATTTTATAAATTTTCTATAGCCTATGCCGGACCCAGGACTAGAACACAATAACTTTTTTTAGAAAGCTGCCATAAAGCAGTTTTTATTGCTATAATTTCTTTTGTTTTTTTCTGTCACCAATCAATGGAATGCCCTTATGTAAATGATGGCCTTCACATCATATCAATACCGTATTATACGCATTGATGTGCAAGCCTTTTCTTGCAGAAAATGGCACCAGCATAATGCATGTTCTTCTGCTGGGGAAACATGTGGTTAGTGGTGGTGATACTTTTTTTATACGCAGGTCATTCTGTGCATGTTGCAGAATTTCATGACTTGTCATAAAATTGTCTTGCCTTTCAGATATTTCAGATTTCCCCACCCTCGATAAGATTTACTTGAGAAATGTAGCCAGGTGCGTGTCGCAGATGTTTTTGTTGATTCTGTGTTTAAAATTGTTTATAATCATGGGTTATCGTGATAAGGTCATCCTGCATCATATTGCACTGAAATCGTAATCCTGTTGATGTCGATACAACTTTTGGAAGTGGTTCAATGACTTCAAACTGTTAGTCCACGATTTTCTAAAACAACACAGCAAAGGAGGAACAATAAACATGTATTAAAATGTAAACAAATACATTGTTGAGTCCGGCACCTCGTTCCAACAACTACACTGATCCTGAGGATAAAAGGGGCAAGGCCATTGGAGGTTGGAGGTCATTATTATCAAATTGTCAAATTTTTGATAGGGCAATCCCCGTAGGCCTAAGGCCTTCTTACAGGGTACCCTGGAGGTACTGAGAGATAAACAAGGCACTCCATAATAATAAAATGTTACACATATTTTGCCGTGAGTATGAATGATATCCAGTCAAACCTCTTTAGGACGAACACCAAGGGACCGATGGTATTTATTCTGTGAGTTTGTCTTAACCTATTTATAACCAGTGAATACATTTCTCCAATAGACATACGAATAGATTTTTTCTACAGCGAAAGATTCTAAGCCACACCGACTCGTCTGAAACAAATGAGTCACTGAACCTTTCTTTAGCAACATGACGGCAACTGAAACAGCAACAGAAAAAGTACGATACATGTACAGCACATTCTTGCAGGTACTACAAACAGATTGCAGATCGTAATTTTTGCTTTGGCAGCACGCAACTTTATTTGGGGCAGTGCAATCTCGGCGGTACTCACAAATCAAACAGCCCAGACTCTAGTAAACAAATCCAATCATACGAGATTTTCACGAGACGAGACTGCACCCATTGGCTTGTTTCGTATGAAGCAAACAAGTCACTGAACCTCTCCATAATGGAGATTTTCCCTGATATGCGAATTTATTTTGCATACTCGGTCAATGGGTCCTTGAACCTTTCCCTCCAGATTGGGAACTGCCAACGATAGTATGCCACTGGCCAGTGCCTTACTTGTAATGTACCAATGTACAATGAACATGAGTATTTCGACAACACATCTAAGCCTCAGCAGCAACATACAACATAAGCCTTACCGTCAAGAAGGTGAACTCGCGTTCTTCGCACACTGTAGGCAAGGGCAAAGAGATAAAAATGGATCTAAATCCGAATAAAATCAGCACACGTTTCCGTAAATGAAAGGGTGAGCATAAGCAAATGAATCGAAGGAAACTGGTCAACTCAGGGATCACCTGTCATTGAGTATTCCGTAAAAGGAGGCCTCGGCAGCGGAAAAGCTAAATTTAGAAAGGAGATCCTGTCAGCTTTTCCATTATTTATTGCATTCCGCCCAAAATCAGCACACTTTTCGTAAAATTTAATGAAAGAGTCAACACAAGCAAATGAATCAAAGGGAACTGGTCAACTCACCTGTCATTGAGAAATATTCCGCGAAAGGAGGTCTCAGCAGCGCGGAAACGAAATAAGCCAGGCCAGGAGACGAAATATCCGAAACAGCTCATGCAAGAAGCAGTTCCAAAGAAGGAAGTTCTTCGTGCATGCACATCCGAAAAGGCAACAACTGCAACAAAAAGTCTGCAATGCACACGGCCAGCCGGCCGCGCGATGGTAGGAGCCATGGAGTAGCTCCCTGGTCCAGGACCAGGTACCGAGCATTTTACGTAGAAACTTACGTAGCTACGTAGACAACGTGTCTGAATAGCGGTGTCGTTAGGTAGCGCCATGTGAACACAATAATAGAAAAGCTGACAGGATCGCTTTTCTAAATGTAGATCTTTTTTTAGATCTTTTTTTATATAATTATATATTTTGAGGATATCCCAAAGCTTTAAAGACGTACTGTAAATATACAAATTTTCGGCAGCTATTTAATTTCGGCTATATTCGGCACCGACCCAAAACGCCTAAATTAAAATGCCGATGAAATTTTTCACAGCATCTGTCGCACTATACCATGCCCTCTACCCCACGCCGAAAATAAATCGCTGCTGAAATGTCAAAAATCGTGAAGTGCCGAAATTTTGCAGCGCCGAAATTGTGTATATTTACAGTAGTCTAATTATTGAAGGGAGTTCCATTATCATGATTATAGTGGGAGGCTGTAGGGTTGAGATAGCAGACAGTGGAGGGCTAATGATTGGTAATGAAAAGCCTAGCTAGAGAGACACAAGTATGCTGAATGTTCCAGAATGGTCCTTTACTCAATAATACCTATAGCCTCGGGGTATGCCTTGAAATACGAATTATACCGAAACAGAAACACAAAAATTAATAAGAATAAAGCGCAACGTTCAAAGAAGGAGGACAGAGGCATGTCAGTGAGGAGTGGCATCGTGTTCTCCACGTCGCCACCACGGCACCAGGGACTCGTCAAATATTTGACGAATCCCTGGTCGCCACCAGTCTTTTTCTTGTTTGGTGAACATGGACCATTGTCCATGATTGGTGCAGGGAGTCATGAAAGCCCTCCCTACAATGATTGTATAGGCCCTGCTGGTTTCGTTGGTCACCGGGCATTTCAGGACTCTGAGGAGTTGTAAAATAATGATTTTGTAATACATGTACAATCATGTACATGTAGTACGAAT
Source organism: Sycon ciliatum (assembly GCF_964019385.1). NCBI lineage: Eukaryota > Metazoa > Porifera > Calcarea > Leucosolenida > Sycettidae > Sycon > Sycon ciliatum. The sequence continues at coordinate 12,458,764 of NC_088654.1, read as the reverse complement.
ACAACTCCCTGGTTACCATACTACTGAACTGGTTATGCACACTTGATTTGATGCGGGGATCCAAAAGAACGAAAGAATACTAGCCGAGCTGAATAAGGGACATACAATGTACATACATGTATAGTGACCACTTTAAACACGGATCAGGAGAACACATTAATCATACAGAGTCAGTACATGTACCTGGTCTCAAATAGGCTTGAGATGATGGTTTGCCGGCGATAGCGGCAGACGACAATCTCCGAAGGCCTAGCCAACTGTTTAGCCTCACAGTTGCCAGGCTTGGTGTAGCCATCGTTATGGTAATAGTAATACTATAGATACTGTGCTGTTTTGAGAACTCAGCTACACTTGAGGGCACTACCACTTACCAGTCTACGATTGATGTATCTTACAAAGTAGTGTGCCTATAAAGGTCACCTGACTTCACTAGGTTCAAGGTTGCGACCTAGTTATTACAATATTAGGTCAGGTTTTCCAACTTACTTTCCCATGCAGGAATCACAAAGAAAGCTAAGGAGATCGATGCCCACACAGCTATCTATTTAAAAAGAATTCGGGTGGACACACCCATTCCCATAGCGCTGCACATCACATCCGAACCAGTTCCGTTATTTTTACAACGTTTCGGCACTTGGCCATCGTCAGGTAATAACAATGAAAACCTGACGATGGCCAAGTGCCGAAACGTTGTAAAAATAACGGAACTGGTTCGGATGTGATGTGCAGCGCTATGGGAATGGGTGTGTCCACCCGAATTCTTTTCACAGATGAAGCTGCAGGAAGCCTCAGCCCTTCTTCAAGCTATCTATTTACTTGTAAAATGATGCAGGCACTGAAGCAGTCTTCTCACGGCCGGGGCTGAAACGCTAGCACTTGTTTTCCTTCGCCTACCTTTGGTGTGAATGTTGTTGTTGTTGTTGTTTATTTTACTTCACCAAATGAACAGGCAGAGATGCCTTCTCACCTGCCCATAGGACAGGTTCTCACAGAATGATGAAGGGATGATATGCAAGGGAAAACAAGAAATGATAATAATATAAGACAGAAAGGACCAAAAGAAGAAAAGGAAAAAATTATATGAAGACAATTTCATGGAGTCAGAAATAGAAAGACAACAATTTCATGGAGTCAAAGAATAGAAAGACAATTTCACGGAGTCAGGAATACGTGGTTGATTTTATAGACATGCATGCACAAATGATGATGGAGCTCTTCGAAAGTTCGAAGCAACACTGACCTGCTTCGGTATGGTATTAATTTTAGCCGTGAAGTAACTTAGTGAAAGTGTGACCAGTGTTTCTTGATGTATTCAAAGTGTTTGTCTACAAGTTACTACTTCGAAGTACAAGTCAACCAACAGCTTCGGTGTTTGAGTTAGCACTTTTATCATTTTCTCACCTACTGTACATGTATAGTGTATGTTGCTCTGGGGTCTCTTTCTTTCTTTTTAGACTCTATAAACATGATTGTAGTAATTTGTACAGTGAAACTTGTCTAAGACGACTGCTCAGGGGACCTTCAAAGTGTGGTCGCTGTGTACAGGTGGTCTCCTTATCCAGGGTCGTTTGACGGAAATTGACAACCTTTGGTCCTGACTCCTGCATGGTGGTAGTGGTCCCCTTGGACAGGTGGTCGCCTTATCCAAGTGGTCGCCTTGACAGGTTTTACTGTACAGTGAGACCAGTCCAAGACGACCGCTCAAGGGACCTTCAAAATGTGGTCTCTGATACCAGGTGGTCGCCTTATCCAGGGTCATGTGACTGCAAATAGCATCCCTTGGTCCTGGTTGCGGTGGTCTTCTGGGACAGGTGGTCGCCTTGTCCAAGTGGTCGCCTTGTCAGGTGTTACTGTACATGACTGTATACAATCATGTTCATGTACATGTACACAGTGCTGGCAACTGAAATCCGACCCCCTGAGTGCCGGGTTCACACTTTTTGTAGCGCCGTGTTGGGTCTCAGTTGCGATGCGAGCTCACCGCTCAGGGGGTCGGATTTCAGTTGCCAGCATTGTACATGTACCGGTATGTGTCTTTCAAATTGTTTTCCATTATTCCCTGTACATTCCCTGTACTCAGATCCCGAAGTGAATGAAGCACTTCACTGCAGCTGTACCGTGTACGTATGGTTGACTCATACTGTCTGAGTCATAGGGTGGTAAATACATGCACATGTACACCCCTGGCAAATGGTGGTGCTGGTGAGAAGGAGAGCTTTGTGCCAGATTGTAACTTTTCAGATTGGAGGGCGTGTATTTAACAGGCGCGTGCGCCGGTGCCTTTCAAGGGGGGGGGTTCCGGGGGGCTGCCCCGGGAAAATTTTCAAAAAATGAAACAAAATCCTGCATTGTGAGCGAAACAGGGGGTTCCGGGCACCCAGGAACCCACACGGGGCACGCGCCTGATTTACCACCATTTGCCAGGTGTATACTTACTACCCTAGCATGAGTCAGCCATCTTGAAGAGAAGGGATTTTGCCCGGTCTACACAGGAGTCTGCTCGGTACAGGGTCCGGCAAACACGCAGAAACAGGCTCTACTACACATTCATAAAGTAGAGTCCTGTACACAGCCTAGCGCCGGGGTCCACAACAAATCGGCAACCGGATCATTTCAGGAAATCAAGTTGCAACATAAGATCAACTCGTGGTTGATGAAAATGGAAGGGCATTATGCCTACAATAATAAGGTTAAACGAGAGAATGGAAAATAGTAATAATGATCATCAGCAGACGCAATAGAACCGGAATTAATCAACTTGTTTTCTTTTGATTCCTGACACACGGGAGGAGATGGCTGCAATGCAATTAGTAAGGGGGAGAGAGAGAGAGAGACGAAAAAGAAAAGAAGAGGTAGGGTGGACGAGAATATGGTGTGAAAAACAGGGTGTGAACTGGAGCTAGAAAGAGAAATGTAACAAAGTAAGATATTTGGAATAGAAGTGACGCAATCTTCCATTAGGAGCCGCTAAAACACATAGAGTCGACATAACTGATGATCAACATTTCGAAAAGCGAACAGTGTCGGTCACTGCATCAAGCACTGCTCTTGCGTGAGCCAATTCTCAAATCGTCCAGGAGTAATAAATAACTAGCCTAACGCATATCTAAGTAACCGGATATCGATCGAGCCTAGTCGTATTAAAGCTTGAGAAGATGTTTTCTAGAAACCGTCACCTCACCAAGGCAAGCCGTTGATGAGGTAATGTTGTGACAATGGTCTTAGCTCGCCAGGATCTGGGTGTGAGGGCCGGTACACATTATCCGGCACTTTTTCGCTAGCAGACCGACACGGCTCACCACCCGTATTGAAGGAATGGTCCCCGGGTAGAGTCACGGCACTACATAGTTTGCACGTAAACACACACGGCACAAGACATGCCGTGTTCGGAGAGGGGGGACTGCAGGGTCATGCAACAGTCACGATGCCACGTAACTTCGTAAGTAGTTTGCTCTAATAACGTTCCTGAGTGCAAAGATCCACGGCACACATGACGTGTTCGGGGGAGGGTAAGGACCGCAGAAATCACCGGATGCGCTGTTAGGGCGGAGCGGTGAACTCGTCCGAGGGTCGTGTCTGCTGTACGGAGTGGTGCACTCGCTCGCGCCGACTATAGTCCGTACTCTCCACGGTGAGCTGAACCACGCTGAGATCGAACGGGACCTTCGGCTGCGTCACGATCACGCTCCGCTCCACGGGGGGAAATTGTGCTGCTTTTCCGTCGCCCGCCTTGCCGGGATCGGAGCGTCGACAACAGCCCTGAAGGCGCCGTGCTATCTGCGGTATCCACAGCGCTAGGGAGAACGACGTCTCACCGCCGCCCAAGCTGGGGTTGGCGTGGCCGATGTAGATGAACAGGATTAGCACACTGCACACGGCGGCCAACGCAAAACCCCAGTGGATCACGAACATGGCGATCAGGCACATGAAGAAGCCCAGCAACGACAGCCATCGGTTCGCCATGCGGTTGAGAAACCGGACGGCGGTCTCCTCGCGCCGCACACGGTCCTCCTCTAGCATGCCCAGGCGCTCCTGTAGGCGTCGCAGGCGCGGAAACCTACGGACTTTCCCCTGCGCTGCTGATCTGTGGCGCAGCCCTGAGCTGGTGTCGCCAAATACACTTTCCTCGCTCGTCGACTTGGCCGGAATCGGGTCGCTAATGAGGCGATCTTTCTCGGTGAAATGGACGCGGTTGACAGGCGGCGAATCATCCGGCTGGCTCTTCTCGCCTGGGGAGTGATTCTCGGCAGGATCGTCCCCCGCCGCAGTCGTATCGTCGATGCTTTCGGTCTCGTGACTGCTGGCAGTGCTGCTGGCGCTGCGGCCCCGGTACAGAGAGCCCAGGCGGTTGAGCGGACGCTTCGAGTCGCTGACGCAGGCGATGCCATCGTCGCTCTGCGCCAGCGAGAACGCCGCATAGTTGAGCACGGAGTAGGTGAGGAGAAAGGGCATGTTGATCAGGACGGCCAGCGTGTTAAGGTGGCCGACGAAGACGAAGACGAACGCCACCAGGCCAACGACCACGATGGCGATGAGCGGTTCCTTGTTGGGCCCGTGTCCCACGCCGATCACAGACAGCAGTGGCACGATCTTGGCGCGGCCCATGGCCTGCAGGACACGCGGCGCCCCGTAGAACACGGCCAGGCACGAGGACAACGACGACACGTACAGCCCGATCAGGAACAAGGCGCCCACTAGCGAGACGCGGTACTCGATCAGCGTGTCCGTCTGCAGGGCGTGCGCCGTGCACGTGGCGCCCAGCATGATCGCCATGGCGATCCAGCTGACGCCGCTCACCACCAGCGCCGACGCGGTTCCCACGGGAACGCTCCGGCCGGGGGTCTTCAGATCGCACGCCATGTTGAGACCGCCGGCGACGCCCGTCATCGTCGGGAAGAACACTCCGAACACGTTGAAGAAGGTGACGTCGCGGGTGAACGCCGGCGGCGTGTTGTTGTGCAGCAGGCTGGCGCTGTAGCCGAGGACGCCGTTCGAGGGCGAGTGCCGCACCAGCGTGCCAATCGTGAAGTCCGAGATGGCCACCGTCAGGATCAGCATGAGAATGAGTTGTAACTTTACGACCCAGCGTACCCCCGAGAGCACGACCAGCATCAGTACGAAGGTGGTGCCGAGCGCCACACCGCGGATGGGCCACACGCCGTGCCAGTGGAACAGGTCGGACATGGCCTCGCCAAGGCCGACGGCGTACATCGCCACGGCGACGGCGTGCCCGAACGCGTACACGATGCCGACGCTGCCGCTGATGCGCTCCCCGAGGACGAAGCCGATCATGGAGAAGACGTCGTACGTGGCCATGTTGTCCATGCCGGCGCCTGAGGCCTGGTGCATTTCCGTGTGCTTCACCTGGCGTTTGATCAAGCTGATGACTGACATGATGGTCACCACGCCGAGCACGATCGTCAGGAGGATGATGAGCGAGGCTATGCCCACGCCCGCGTACCCGATCATCCAACCCATGCGCAGGAAGATGAGCACGCCGAAGATGTTGATCATCACCGTCGTGAACACGCCGTCCCACGTGCCGAACAGCACCGGGCCGCGGATGAAGAAGTTCGCCTTCCACCACGGCTTGTGCGCGCCCGAGGCCAGCTGCTGCGCCGAGTCCTCTTCGAAGAGCTCGCGCGATCGGCTCCCGGCCCGCTCTCCCTCCAGCGATGGCAGCGTTGGGTCGCCTGCAGTCGAGTCCGCTCCGTCATCTTGGAGACGCTGATACATGGCACCGCTGGGCGAGCGAGCGCGTGACGATTCGCGCTTCGCGACTGGCCGGTACTCGACAGGGTGCCGCGCGGCTCGCACTGGATGTGGGAGCTGGCGGCAGTGTTGCAACGAATGGTTTCTATCTGGGGTGGATGCTCTGCTAATCACGGTGCACTTTCAGTTTGGTGCTTCTACCGCACACGTCCTAGCTAAGCTGGCACAGGCTGAGCTGACGGGGCACCATGCAGAGCACCCAGAGACACACTTGTGTCACTAAATAAATCTTAATAACACTACACATTGACTACACTCCTCCGCTAACTGGGTCTTGGGGCGGACAGACGACTCGATTTTACAAGGCCAGTGCACACATGCACACACTGTCATGTGTACGACGTCGTGTTCCAGGAGACGACTTCCACTGCACTGCCACTGATGCCTGCCAACAACTCCCCTTGCTCCGTCGTGGGTTAGCACCAACTCGGAGTCACTGGGTTCAACGGACCACCATCGG
>NC_088654.1:12420032-12447532 GCF_964019385.1 Sycon ciliatum | reverse complement strand
CACCTCAAAGTCCCGCCCACAGTAAGTGCCTGTACTGGAAACTTTCACATTTTCTGTGGATGGTGTAGTTATAAGCCGCCCGTAGTGATAGCCACGGTGGGGCGCAATGGATTAAAATAGGAACAGAGAATTGCAGAACAACTCGTGGACCGAAATCCGAGGCCTACGTATTCGACTGGCAACACGGCACTTTGAAAACTCGAAGTTCAGAGCCCGTCCGTTATCTTTCCTGGACGAGCCGGGGTGTTCTTCAGGCTAGTGCACATGCTCAACCAGCGTTCAAGTCCTGGTAGTATGGCGCTGAGCGCCACACAGACAAACAACCCGCAGCAGCAGAGACGCCCACAATTGTCTTCAAATAGTCCTTTTACACACAAAATTCAAAAACAATTGGAGTGGCGTGAGATCGTGAGAGAAGATGTAATAGTCGGGTTAGGAAGAAGGATGAATGCAACGAGCAGAGATGAAAACTATCGGGAAAAAGAAAGTTGACTCAACATAAAAATAAAATGGCAATGCAACAAGCAAGGAGGAAAGACGCTACTGCAAAGGAGGAAGAGAGAAGCCTTTAAAATATCCTAGTGTATTTTTTCAGTCAAATCAAAGCAAATTCAGAAAGCGAGGAGGAAACTGTAGAGAGAAGCCTTTAAAATATCCTAGTGTATTTTTTCAGTCAAATCAAAGCAAATTCAGAAAGCGAGGAGGAAACTGTCTAAAAAAACTAAGCAGCAGATGGTTAAATTTGTCCTGTTGTCCGCAAAAAAACAGTCCGCATAGTCTGATTTGGTTCGGAAAAGTGTCTTTTGAGGAACATGGCCAGATCACATGGCAAGTTCTAGTGAGGCCAATTCTGAAAGCTGAGCATGTCGACAGCCTCTCGTTTATAGATGAAATTCAGTTGCACCATTGCCATACAAGCTGGCACTTTAACTGGCAAATCATCTTACCATAAGGCCAATTCTGCAAGTGGCTGTGGCGTATCCGATCTGCTCTGGACGACGTCATTACGCCCCTACCTAGGCGGTGGTGCCGTTACACTGCACCTCCAGAGCGGCTGGCCAGGCAGCCTGGGGGCCAATCTCGAGGATCACGGCCTTGCCATCGTTGGTAAGGTCCATGCCGCCGGTGTGGTCCTCGCCGTTGGGGAGCTCCATGCTGCCGTTCTGGTTCTCGTTGTTGGGGAGCTCCACGCTGCCGCTCTGGTTCTCGTCGTTGGGGAGCTCCACGCCGCCGCTCTGGTTCTCGTCGTTGGGGAGCTGCACGCCGCCGCTCTGGTTCTCGTCGTTGGCGAGCTGCACGCCGCCGCTCTGGTTCTCGTCGTTGGCGAGCTGCACGCCGCCGCTCTGGTTCTCGTCGTTGGCGAGCTGCACGCCGCCGCTCTGGTTCTCGTCGTTGGCGAGCTGCACGCCGCCGCTCTGGTTCTCGTCGTTGGCGAGCTGCACGCCGCCGCTCTGGTTCTCGTCGTTGGCGAGCTGCACGCCGCCGCTCTGGTTCTCGTCGTTGGCGAGCTGCACGCCGCCGCTCTGGTTCTCGTCGTTGGCGAGCTGCACGCCGCCGCTCTGGTTCTCGTCGTTGGCGAGCTGCACGCCGCCGCTCTGGTTCTCGTCGTTGGCGAGCTGCACGCCGCCGCTCTGGTTCTCGTCGTTGGCGAGCTGCACGCCGCCGCTCTGGTTCTCGTCGTTGGCGAGCTGCACGCCGCCGCTCTGGTTCTCGTCGTTGGCGAGCTGCACGCCGCCGCTCTGGTTCTCGTCGTTGGCGAGCTGCACGCCGCCGCTCTGGTTCTCGTCGTTGGCGAGCTGCACGCCGCCGCTCTGGTTCTCGTCGTTGGCGAGCTCCACGCCGCCGCTCTGGTTCTCGTCGTTGGCGAGCTCCACGCCGCCGCTCTGGTTCTCGTCGTTGGGGAGCTCCACGCCGCCGTTCTGCTTCTCGTCGTTGGAGAGCTCCACGCCGCCGTTCTGCTTCTCGTCGTTGGAGAGCTCCACGCCGCCGTTCTGCTTCTCGTCGTTGGGAAGCTCCACGCCGCCGCTCTGCTTCTCGTCGTCGGGAAGCTCCACGCCGCCGCTCTGCTTCTCGTCGTCGGGAAGCTCCACGCCGCCGCTCTGCTTCTCGCCGTCGGGAAGCTCCACGCCGCCGCTCTGCTTCTCGCCGTCGGGAAGCTCCACGCCGCCGCTCTGCTTCTCGTCGTCGGGAAGCTCCACGCCGCCGCTCTGCTTCTCGTCGTCGGGAAGCTCCACGCCGCCGCTCTGCTTCTCGTCGTCGGGAAGCTCCACGCCGCCGCTCTGCTTCTCGTCGTCGGGAAGCTCCACGCCGCCGCTCTGCTTCTCGTCGTCGGGAAGCTCCACGCAGCCGCTCTGGTTCTCGTCGTCGGGAAGCTCCACGCAGCCGCTCTGGTTCTCGTCGTCGGGAAGCTCCACGCAGCCGCTCTGGTTCTCGTCGTCGGGAAGCTCCATGCAGCCGCTCTGGTTCTCGTCGTCGGGAAGCTCCATGCCGCCGCTCTGGTTCTCGTCGTCGGGAAGCTCCATGCCGCCGCTCTGGTTCTCGTCGTTGGGAAGCTCCATGCCGCCGCTCTGGTTCTCGTCGTTGGGAAGCTCCATGCCGCCGCTCTGGTTCTCGGGGCGTGGTGCTTCGCCGGCGTTGTCGTTGGTGTCGTGGGGTGGGGTTTGCGGACTGGGCGGATCCGAGACATAAGGGCGACTATTACCGCTGTCGGCGTTGTCATCACTCTTGTCGCTGCTGCTGCTTAAGGAAACCGAACTAGTGGCCGAATCCGCACTGTTCGGTCCGTTGCTTGTTTTGTGCTGGAATCTGGGCCGTTGTGCCTGGGGCTGGGGATCGGCAGCTGCTTCAGGCTCCACCACCCCGGCGGTGGCGTTGGCGGCGGCGGCGGAAGCTGTAGCCAAGCTAGGTTGCGGAGAGGTCGCCGTGACAGCGGGCTCGCTTTCGGACGCGGCCGACGCAACAGCAGCCACCAGCTCACCGGGCACCGCTGCAACGGTGGCGTCGAGGGCAGTGCCCGTTGTCGGGGACGACGCGGGCGGGCTGAGCGGGAGAGGCATGTTCTCCGGCAGGTGTTCAGGATCGAGTTTGCCTGTGGCTGCAGGAGTGCATCCATTGGTTGTTGACATGGCAACTGCCGTCGAGGTCTCCTCGATAGCTCGCTGCATGACAGGCCTGGGCAGAGTACTTCTATGGGCTTTCTCCATCCAAGCACAGTCCGCCGGCGGACGGGATTCTCTACTAAACACTCGCGGTTCAAGAAGGCAAGCAGTTGAGGATTCCAAGGCCTGCTCGCCGCCGGTAGAGGGCACAACAACAGTGGCCAGATTCGCGGATCCCGTCGCCTTGCCAACGGAATCCGCTGCCGAGCATTCGGCGGCGGCCGCATCGGCACCGCTCCCGTTGCCGCTAGCGTAGTTGGCGGCAATGTCCGCGACGGCAGCAGTACACTGCACCGTGACGTGCACGCCGTCGTCACTATCGTCACTGTCCAGTTCACTGCACCTGGCGGCGTCCTGTGGTGCTGCGGCCACAGCCGGAGGCGGCAGCTGGGCAAAGAAACACACGCACAGACGGTCGTACAACTTGAGGCTCAACAACCACTTGAGGCTCAGTAACCACCTATGTGTACTGTACAACCGTAAAACCGTACAATTTTGATGGGCTACAACTTTTCCCCACTTCTCCCGTTTACGATACCTCACACTTGTAAACCAGGATGAATTTGAGGAATTTAAGCAATATTTCAGAGAAGAGCGAGTGCATGTGTATCCATGGGATGAAGAATGCAGACTGGTACAACTTGAAGAACACTCCTTTGGATCCATCCGCTTTTGTTCGCTCTGCAAAGACTACTTATGGTCCCCTGTAAAGTATCAAGACGGAAACGTCTGTAGGGCTGTAGGCCCTTCCGTATCAAAATGCATACTATTACTACAGTTGAAAATCGATTATCCGACCACCTCTGGGCAGACAACTGTCAGGCGGTGTTCAGATAAGGCAAATGTTCCGGATAAGAAACATGTACATGTACGACCTTTTTACTTTTCAAAATTTTCGTTATTTTTGAATGGCTCACTACATGCACAGTGCGTACTCTAGGGCACGTGCGCCCAAAAAAACGGTTACAGATAATCGAATGGTCGGATAGTCGATGTTCAACTGTACTACTCTCTCCCAAATACAACTACTACTACAGTCAACTTCGCAAATAACGACTGCGGATATAACAAACGACTGCGGATATAACGACAGCATTTCCATGCCCCGAGCAAAGTCTCTTCCAACTGTAATATAATTATGTATATGTATTGAGACTTGGGCTATAACGACACTTCGCGAATAAGGACACAAGCAAAGTTGACTGTACTCTCTCCCGAATACATGTACCTGTAGCTAGAATGTCATCGTGGCTAGAATCAGCCGCTACTGTAAAAGCCATTATTCTAACGTGGCGCATATACTAAAATTGACTGTTTTACGTGTACCAAAGGTAACGATTCTGACTCATTCCGCAACGCTCAATATTGTATCGATTTCTGTGTAACGATTTCTACAGTACCGTGCAGAATCAGCCGCTATACAGTATGGTGCAGTAGGATGTGCATACGCGTCAATCTTGAAAAACGGCCGGTGAAGTGGGCTGTCTGTTGGAAATGTTGGGAAATCATTTCAGTCTTTCTGAGCTCTACGGTTGCACCTATCGAATGTTCAGCGCACAGCATCCGTCTTTGGGCGAGTTAGCCCCGGAACACTGGAGATGACGTGCTCGCTACACGCAGCAGGAATATATCAGGGGCGTCAAAACACGGTCACTACGGTATTGACCGTACCACTTTTTGCCCCAAGTACCCCGAGAATCAATAAAGAGAATCAATAAAATACACCCCCTCGCTAGTAAACTATCTTAAGATGACACCATCCCGAAATACCTTCCGACGACCCTGTATATGCTCGTGGCCATTGCCTGAATGGCCGCTCGGCTGTGTTGAGTACATTTCCACACTAACACTAAACAGGTTTGCCAACTCGGTGTACATTCTATTCCTAGAGTTGCAAAGCAAAATGCGACAGGCGCTCAAATTCGGCGAATTTCAGCAAATTGAACATGATACGATTGTTGCGCTTGGCAAATCTTAACTCATTTGTTAATGCCAATGCAACATACCATGTTTAGCGACCCTCAGCACTACACAGCAGCATGCGTGGCATTAGTTGGCAACCCCCAGCGCTACACAGCATGCTTGGCAACCCCCAAACACCAGCACCACATCGCGCACACAAAACTCACCACCTCGACCTGGCTTGTCTGCGGCAGCGTTGGCGGCGTGGCAGTGGGCGTGGCGGCGGTGGCAAAGTAGAAGTAGAGGCCGGTTTCTTCGTCGTGGAACAGAACGGGAACGCCGTCGTGCTCCGTGCTCATGCCGACGAGCTGCACCTTGGCACGGAGGTTGCTCGGCGCAACGCACCGGCTGCTGCTGGACATCGCAGTGGTCCCCGTCGGGCTTTGAGCACCGCATTGCCAACCAGATATATTGCTTGGAGGAATGCAGAGCGGTGATATCGATGATGCCTGCAGCTCACTCTGCATACATAAAATTGTAGATAACGCTCATGCACAGCTCCTCTGTATACTCTGCCGGGCAGTGTCGGAATAGGCCCGTTGCGCAATGACATCATTTGTACCGCGAACACCCCACACAGCCAACTGGGCATGGTCGTCTGGGGTATTGAACAGTGCATCCCTGATCCCAGCGTACTTCACATGCATTACTCCATATCTGGCAATGCGCAATGGGCTTATTCCACTGATATCGACTTTTCTTCGCATGACCATTGAGAAACACAACGCATAGCCGGCGCGTAGCTCGCATCGGGCACGAAGGGGGGGGGGGGGGGGGGGCACCCCTAAAAATGTTTGACCTAGGTTCAGCATGTCCATAATGACCATTAATGACATGCACCAGCCATCCTACACATATGCGGCCCTACACCCCCCTAAAAGGGAACCAGCTATGCCCCTGATCTGCCTCTTTGTTAAGATTCCCTAGAGTAAAATAAGGTGACCACTCGAGATAAGGTGACCACCTGTCCCAGAAGACGACAGCAACCAGGACAACGATATTTTCCAGTCAAATCCTGGACACGTAGACAACCTGGCAAGAGAGACTGGGTTTGAAGGTCCCCGGATTTCCCGCAATCTACAATGTCCGTATTTCCATGCAGGCATGAGCATAACAAAACCGCGGAATTTCCCCAGGACCTACAAAAAATGTGCGTATTTCCGTGCATGCATTGCTCCAACGCGAACTCACCTGCCCGCTACTGCTGTCCTCATCGGGGTAGTAAACAATCGGTGCGTCGCCGCCCTCGAGTGGCGGTGGCTGCTGCAGGTTGTACAAGCACCCGCCGACGTAGTGAATGCCGGTCGGCGGCCGACGCTCCAGGCTGTCCACGATGGCCTGCAGGTGCTGGACGAGCGTTTTCTGAACGTCCGTTGCCGGCGTAATGTCCAGGTCGGCCTCTGCACCGACATAGTACAGCACGTCCACCGGAACCATGTACTGGCTGCCGTAGGCGCACCAGATGGCGAACGCCAGGGATGTCCAGGTGCACTTGAGGCGGATGCGGCCGGTGTTCATGATCAGCGGCCGCGTGTTGGTGGTCAGGTCCTTGAAGTCCTCGTGCAGCTTGAACAGCGAGTCGCGGCTGCTGAAACCCACGTAGCCCATCAGGCTCAGGGAGCGTCGGCTGCTCATGCGCGACGAGTGTGCCGTGGTGCTGGCGTCGACGGCGCGCATGTGCTCGATGCTGAGCGGGATGACGCGGTAGAGGTTGCCCTCGCCGTTCATGTTCGACATCTGCGTTAGCTGCACCTTGCAGCGCGGGTAGAAGTCGGGGCTGGTCGTCTCCTGCTCGGTGGGAACCATGGCCCGCAGGAATGCCAGATGCTCCAGCGCATGGTCGTCTAAGCTCGCGCAGTGGGCCACCATGCAGTTACCAAGGTAAACTGCAAAGTATTCAACAAGCGTCAGCTTGCATCGTACTATGCACAGGTACTGGAAGCGCAAGATGCACCCGATGTGCACGTCCCTCAGGTTGTAGAAGACGTCGAGGTCCTTGATGAACGACTCCTTGTCGGCGTCCATCTCGCCCTCGTCCGCACTGCTCCTGCAACGATCTTCGCTGTCCGGCACGCGGAGCTTGCTCATGAGCGGCCTGGCAGCAGCTCCTCGGCTCGGCGGCCGGTACTCGGCTTGGCTAGCCGTTCCCGTTCCCGTGGCAACAGCAGCAACGACAGCACCGTTGTGCACGGAACCGACGGAGTGACGCGACACTCGTCCATCGCTGGACGAGTGCGAGCTGGAACGAGGGCCGCGCGGGGCGCGAAGCACCTGCTGCTGCTGCTGGCTCTGCTGATGCTGGTGCTGGCGCGTCGCTCCGTTGGCCTTGGACTGGCGGCGGGGTCGCGGCGGTCTCTGCTGCTGTTGGTTTCCAGTGCCGTTGCCACGGTGATGCTGCTGCTGATGCTGGTGGTGATGCTGGTGGTGCTGCTGCAGCGAGGGCGGCATGTTGGCTGACGGGCACATCATCTCGGCGGTGTGCTGAGACGGCTGCTGAGGCTGCTGCGGTTGGCGCTGCACTGGTGGCGGCGGCGGTGGTGGCATTATGGAGTGCGGCTCGGCAGCACCCTGGTGGTAGACGATCGGCGTGGCCTGTGCGGGGGTCGAGTACAACGGGTAGCCGGAAATGTCCGAGTACACCGTCTGGTATACGTGCGGGTCAATCATGACGTTGGGCGCAAGCTGAATCTGGAACACAGAGCAGTGCAGCAGCAGCAACAAGTACACAGGAAGCAAGACGTATCAGGAGACCAATCTTAGTTCACGATTGACATTTGAGCTTTCCAATACAAGCAGATTGCTTTTAGACAGTAAACGAGAGTGGCAGGGACTGGTGAGTTCGGAGAGTTTTACTCCTGTATTAAATACAGTGTAAAATATAGCAAGGGAGACCACATTTTGAAGGTCGCTTGAGCGGCCGTCTTAAAACAGGTTTCAATGTATACATTACAGGCTGATCAACTAACCTTGTTGCTGTCTTGTGCCGAGTACTGCAGACAATACGTGGCACCGCTGTTGTCCACGACCGGAGGAGTGGCAGCCGCGGCGAGGGGCACGACCACCTGGTTGGTCACGGCGGGAGCTTGCAGAACCGGAGTTGGCGGCTGCTGCTGCTGCTGGTGCGGCTGGATTTGAGCGGCGGACGACGACTGCAGCACCAGCTGCTGGTTGTACTCCTGCGAGAATGGCGCGGGTAGAGCGTTTGCGACGCCCGCGCCGAAGGCTTTCTGCTGCTGCGCTTGCTGGCTTGTGACACACATGGCGTAAGTGGCCGGCGAGTTAGCGGCGCCGCCGCTGGCCTGCTGGATCATGTGCTCGTAGGCGCTGGGCGTCGGCGCCATCATCTGCTGTTGTTGCTGCTGCACCGCCGGAGGCTGTACAGCAGCTGGTGTGATCTGCTGCTGCGGTGCGCTGTACATCATCGGCTGCTGCTGCTGCTGCTGTAGCTGTTGCTGTTGCTGTGCCTGTGACTCCATGCTGTACGCACCTGCCGCATACTGCATTTGCAGCTGCTGGGCTTGCTGCTGGTGCTCTGCGGCGTATTGCTGTTGCTGCTGCTGCAGTTGCGCAAGCATTTGCTGCTGACGAGCGACCGGGTGCACCGATGCGACGCTGGAGACTTGCTGGTGGTCCGTTACCATGGCAGCATCGGCGGGCAGCTGCTGTCGGCATGGTAGCAACGACGACGAAGGCATGCCCGCCGACGATGCCTTGACGGCGTGCGTGGTGCTGGGCGGCGGCGTGGGCAGCAAGGCGTAAGGCTGGCCGCCACCACCCTGCTGCTGCGAACCCACAGCTCCGGCGGCTGCTGCCTGCTTTTGCGGTGTGGGCAACTTCGGCTTTGCGGTTTCGGGAGGATATTCACACCTGCTGCGACTCTGTGTCGTGGAACATGGTTCTTCACGCACGGGGGACGTCGCCTCCGCTTGCGGCACCACCACCGGCGTAGCCAGAACCTGTTCGGCCTGGCTCTCCGGAACCGTTGCGGGGAATCGATCCGGCTCTTGCTGCCGAGCACTGTCGCTAGTCACCACCGGAGCAGAAACTGCAACTGGTTGGCTGGATGAAGTAGCGGCCGTATCGGTAGATGAAGGGGGCGGCGGACCGTAGCTCGAGGCAGTGGAAACATCTCGCGAGTGTGACGTAGCTGTAGCCCCGCTGTCCTGATGCCGCGCTCCACTGCTGCCGGAACTCCCGCTGCCCCCGGACGAGCGCTGTGGCGGCCGCGAGCTGCTTGCCGAGGCGGCGGCGGTGGTGGCGGCCCGTCGGCTATGTGACGACGTATACCCGTGACTGTCTGCGGTGCGCTGAGCAAAGCCCGACGACGACTGCCTCTCGCCGCCCTCTCTGGAGCGGGGCCGGCTACCACCGTGCGAGCGCTGCCGATTTGCACCGTTTCCGCCACTTCCGCCGCCCCCGCGGTCCGTCCAGCCGTCGTTGCCCCTGTAGGAAGTGCCGCGGCTTCCGTGAAAATAGTTACCGCCGCCTCCTCCGCCTCCGCTGCCGCTGGCATAGGAAGAGGCGCCTCCTCCGCCTCCGCTACCGCTGCCGCTGGCATAGGAAGAGGATCCGGTCCGCGAGTTGCCGCCGTACGTCGGTGGCTGCCTGCTGTTACCGCCCCCACCTCCGCCTTTCTGGCCCGATCGCGATGACATGGCCGGCGGCCGCGGCTCGCTAACACCCCCGCTGCTGCTGCTACTGGTGGCGTTCCGCTGCTGTTGCTGCTGTGCCTGGGGCAGGCGCATTCACCTGCAGTGGGCAACGGGAGACGCAGCACATGGAATAGAACATGAACTGAAAGACATGTATACATAATCATAAACACCATAGCATAGGAGTGTTGCAGATTTGTGGATGTGAAGAAGGGCTCACGCCTTGTTGAGAAACGCCTTTCTGCGAGTATGAAGAGACCAGACACTGACTGTGATCCCATTTTAGTATGCACGCATGCAAGCATCCAGCAGGCACGCATCACGCATACACCAACGCACAGGTGCATCCATACTGAACAGTCAAGTGCGTGCATGCAAAGCGACATTCAAGCTTCCGCCCAGTTCGCGTCCACCATCTGTAACCGACCGCCACAAAAACCGCCTCCGAGTCCCGTCCGGATCTTAGCTAAGAAACCGGAGCTTGGTGCAAAAACCATACGGAAATGAGCGACTAACTTTTTAGCAAGGTCGCATTTCCGTACGCTCAGCGACCATGGCGACCATCAGGTCGCTGTCAAAGCAGCAGACAGCAGAACACACTGACTAGAGACAAAGTGAGGAGATTGTGGGAGAAGAAACGCGAGGCAGCACCAAAGCTATTGTTGGGATAAACTGTACTGCCGTTTTGCAGGCTAGAGACTGTTCAGCTTCTTGACAAGCGAGCACAGACCAAAAGGTTTACGGAGAGCGAGACCCTCATTGCACCCGGATACTTCATCATTTCATGGCAAGGACAGAGCACAAGGCACACCACAAGCACGGATAGTCGTGCCAGCTACAACCGTACTGTCATGTACAAGCAAATTCCCCAGAGTACAAACCCCCATGGTTAGGCACTCTTAGTGCACCTACAAGGAACCTGGAAGGACTTAGGTAGGTCTACTTACCGTGCGCAAGACTCCAGTAATTCTGCGGATGGCTTCCGCGTGGGCCCCACAAATGTCAATAGTAGTCGACGTGTCAGTTGGGTCTAGTAGAACACGGGTGACCAACTTCCAGCTCCGCTCTGTAAACTGCTGAAGTCGACAGTGAAGAGCACGCTTGCTCGCGCTCGGCTTCGTCTGAAAGAGACGGACCCAGCAATGGCTAGTCGTTCGGTGTCGCTTCAAGTCTCTTCCCTCGTATAGTCTGCTGTAGTCGCCTTCTTGTCGTTGTATGGAAACAGTTGACCGGCGTCAGTCGGTCAGTCTTTCCTTCGGTTGATTGGCGCTCTCGAATTACTTCCTTCTGTTTCTCCTTGGCTTGCTCTCCGGTGCAATATAGCCGCTCGGAGTCGGCGAGGGCGCGGATATAGGCCTAGACGCTCGGTGCTCGAGTGTGAACCTGAGAGCACTCTGCGCCAGGCCGGGGTGTTGTTCTAGGCCTAGCGCAGGCGGTCGTCAGACGTCACACGACAAGAACGTTCACGACTCCACGCTGGTGGTAGATCTACCAGCCCAGTGGCGGCCTGTGCTAACTAGACTCCTACTAGTACTAGTCCGCCAAGTAAGAGTACAATGCCATGGTACATCATGTAAATCTAGTTTCTGATCGCTCCACCGAGGTCAGCGAGGACGGTTCACACTTTCTAGGCTTCATCGGGTAGATCTACATGGGTGCTCCGGGTATATCTACGAATGCCACCACTCGCCAGGGTATGAGGGGGTCACGAACTTTCAGAACTCTCTGACCTGCTAGGTAGTAAAGCCGCTTGACATGTTACATTTACCATGTTGTAGGTGTGGCAGTGCGCCGGCGATCTGTGAGTTCAACAGCATCTCTTCATGATCGCACTAATCCCACACTCAGCCAGTTTTCTACGGTTGAACCTCCGTCTTATTTGTTTTGTCTTGTAACTCGTGTTGCTGTCGTCCATCGTGTGATGGTGTCGGACACTGTCCGTGGAAGTCGTAGCCACGTCGCGACA
Source organism: Sycon ciliatum (assembly GCF_964019385.1). Taxonomy (NCBI): domain Eukaryota; kingdom Metazoa; phylum Porifera; class Calcarea; order Leucosolenida; family Sycettidae; genus Sycon; species Sycon ciliatum. Next base: position 12,435,794 of record NC_088654.1, on the reverse strand, counting down.
AGAATGGCCTCTTTCTGTCTTCGAAGCAACCCCACCTCCACTCACTGGCTCCACTCCACTCTCCAGCCTTGCCCCGGCCTGCATGGAGTACTAAAAAAACGGTGTTTTAGTACTCAATATAACGCGGGAAAAACGTGCCAATTTTTTTCGAAAACTGTTGGAAAACTGTTTATTCGCATGACTTCATGAGCTCATGAGTTACATACCGGTAATCATTGGACGAGTATGACAATTATTTTATGAGTACGAGTTACTATTTCCCTGCTATCTGGACTTCAAAGAAGAAAGTACTGTTCGTGATCGCGTCGTGTTCATCTGTACCTGCAACTGTCGAACTTCGCAGTGTGATGAGATAGAAGTTGACGCTGTTCTATCCTTGTGATCGAGCGGACACCTCTGTGGATATTGTAAAATTAAATACAACTGTCAAAAAGTCGTCCCCCTGAAATCTCACTGCGTTTGGAAACTGCGCGTGTGTTTGGAATTATTTGGAATTCCAATTCTCAGCAGAAGGATGGCCGCACCGAAGAAGTAAGAACCTAAACGTATGATTGTTAGTGGATAGCCTGCCTTATTCCGCTCCACACCACCTGAGTTCGTAGCCAACAAGATGCGAAACTGTTTAGAATTCGGGAGGGTGTTTGTGAAATTTTGAAATCAGCAGGCCCTGCTAGTAGTCTTCAAACCCGAAACAGTAGCATTGTGCGTCTAAGAAGCTGCCGAGCAGCACTCGGGCTGGAAACCCCCAAAATGTAAGAACATGCCAGGCTGGAAGCAACGATTGAGGAACACCGATGTGCGTTTCATGTAACACAGCTACTGTAAAGTGAGAAACTTTCGCTAGAGATTAAATTTCGCTATTTTCGCGACCATCACACATTCGCGAATATAAACTGCCGGAAACTGCTCTGTGCATTGATTGTATACAGCACCAGATCCAACTGAAGAGATAAAATCACGAAGTTTTCTCATCGTGAACCAGCCCAATTCATGAAAACGCTAAATTTGCGCACCGCGAAAGTTTATCGCTTTACAGTACCCTACTGCCCTGCCTAGTGTACAGCTGTGCTATTTGAGTGTACAGTGCTGTGCAGTGCTGCTTAATGAAATACGATCAGGCGAGTGAATGCCACGTCGGCCACTGTGCAGCCCTAGACCTGCAAACACCAGGATAGTGTACGCTGTACTCGTGCAGGGGCGTGTCTTCGCACAGCCGAGCACCAGGCAGTAAGCACAGGGGCGTCGGAACCGGTGCGGCAGGTGCGGCCAAAGCCGCACCAATAATTTTAATTTATAAGAAGATAAAAGGACCTAAGAAACTAACTTGTGCAACGTGTGGCTCTTTGGTCCTTTTCTCTTCTTATAAATTAATCCTTGGCTCTCCAGCTCCACGCGAGTCAATAAAAAAAATAATAAAAAAATGTGATTATGGAAACGGAATATGGGCTATTTGGGCCCAATTTTCCAAAACGGTTTCCCGAGGAGAGTGTGCGTGTGTGCGTGCGTGTATGTGTCTGCATATGTACTGTATTTCCCCGATTATAAGTCGCACCTTTTTACACTAAAATTCATTGTAAAAAAGGGGTGCGACTTACGATCGAGCATGAATTGCTACTGAAGTGAATAGATCGAGACAATACGGCTCAAACCTGAAAATGGGGGTGCGACTTATAATCGGGGAAATCTGGTATGCAATTGTTATGTGTCTGCATCTGTGTGTGTGCGTGTATGTGTGTGTGTGTCTGCATCTGTGTGTGTGTGTGTGTGTGTGTGTGTGTGTGTGTGTGTGTGTGCTTGTCATGCTGCTCGTCGTTTGTTCCACCATGTCCACTATGTGTAGATATGGCCTGATCATACCCAAGTCCAAGCAGCAGGCTGTCAAGAAACCAATGATCAAGCCCAGCTCAGCGTTCGGTGATGACAGCGATGATGAGGTAACTCACACTCGCAGGGAATCTCCCTTACCAGTCCACCAGTACATTGTACAGGGAATCTCCCCAGGTCCGGATGCCCCTAACGAAACTCTCCAGATCTGGACGTCCCTAATAGGGGCACGTTCGTCTACCAGGCACCTTTCTGACCCATCTAGAGTAACAAAAAACGCTTTTCAACGAAAAACAGCTCCGAAAACTTTAGTGACGGTGATTGGCATAGAATAGATTTTACTTGCATGCTGTAAGGGGCCGTCCGTAAATGTCGATAGTTTTTACAATCCGTGAAATTTTCGTACCTGGGTGGTGGGTGCAGCCGAAATTCAAAGTAAATAAAATATCGATGACACGCGGACCTGGCGCCCAGTACTGCGTGTGCGTGGGTCTGCGTGCGTCGAACCACACGTACACGTAGATTGTTGTCTCCAAAAAATGTAGTGGAGATCGAAACTCTTGAAGCAAAAGAAAGAGGGAAGTTTGTCAGATATTATTCACAAGTATAATTATTGCACAATTATTCGAAGTATCACAATACCTGATTAATCCGGGTCAAGTCCAGCTCTTATTTGAACTCCACATCGAAGAATTGCTACATCGCCAATGGTTGGAACAGTTCCCATGTGGAGCGTGGCCTAACGAAAATGGCACGGCAGACTACTTTACATTGCTGTACTCTAGTTATGAATGACACGGTGAGCGCATGCCTGCGTGTGTATGGACTCCATGGACTCCACCTACATTTATGTAGGTACAGTACATGTGTCATCAATATTTTATTCCGTAAAAAGTAGGGGGGGGGGGGGGGGGGTGGGTGGTGGGTCCTGGTTACTTTGTAAAATTCACGGGTTGAAAAAACTATCGATATTTACGGATGGCCCCTAAGGGGTCATCCGGCATTATCGATGATTTTCAATTTTTCACGGAACGAAAAAGTTTAGTTATGACCCCCCCTGAACGAAAAATATATTGACCTGACAGCTAAAATGGATTGATTTTTCAGCTATCAATATTTTTCATACCGATACTCTCCTCGACTCGCCCACCCATAAACGAAACTTTTTCGTTTTGTTTCAAAGATTATGGACGGCCCCCAAGTATGTACAGTAAAACCTGTAACTAAAGACCACCGTGACTAGCGACCAGCCTGGTACTACAGTAAAACCTGTAACTAAAGACCACCGTGACTAACGACCAGCCTGGTACTACAGTAAAACCTGTAACTAAAGACCACCGTGACTAGCGACCAGCCTGGTACTACAGTAAAACCTGTAACTAAAGACCACCGTGACTAGCGACCAGCCTGGTACTACAGTAAAACCTGTAACTAAAGACCACCGTGACTAGCGACCACTTTGCCAGGCACGTACGGTCTCACGTTCATATATTGCTGTGCGGTGCAAACCTCTATCTAAGGACCACCAGCCACTAAAGACTGCTTTCTCTGGCCCCCAAGGGGTGGTCGTTAGTCACAGGTTTTACTGTCTGTGGTGAATTACAGGCAGTGCTCGACCCCAACCTGCCCGACCCCAACCTGCCCGGTTCAGGGGTGCTCTACTGTAGAGTGAAACCTGCTCCAGCATCTGCCTGGTGCTGTCTTAATCCGTTCCATTCACCCGGTGTCCACCCTCAGCCTGTGACTGAAAACTCTCCTCCCGGACTCCACAGCAACACAACCGGATAGGACGGGAATATTATAATTATTAGGACTGAACAAACATGAAACGGGAAGTACAAAAAGGAAAAGACTACATACCAGCCGCCATCAAAATCGGGCTCAAAACAACAACGGGCACTACATCATTGCGCAACAACTTTGGAGCATGCGCATGCTTGGCCAGAGGAAATCAGCAGTAACTTCAGGCAGGTGCACTTTGTCATCGTCACGATGAACAGTCAACCGGACTTGCCCAGACACCACAACTTCCTGCCCATCGATGGCGGTAATGCGCGGGTTGGACTCTACGAGCTGAACGGGTACACCCAACTCGGAGACAACGCGATAGCTGATCAAGGACTTACTAGAGCAGGAATCCACGGCAGCACGCAGCCTGGCCTGGCCCTCACTATAGACATGAATCCTGGGCAGCGACGAACAGGGACTTGCCACGACACTGAGGCAGGCATTGCCCGTGGTCGACGAGCCCGAGCCCGCAGCACAGGCGGTACTAGTGGGCGTCTGAGAAGAACTGGCACCACCACTAGACTTCAGCTGAGGGCACTGACGCTTGACATGGCCGGGCTGCTGACAATGAAAGCAAACAGGAGGACGTCTCTGCCGGTTCGGGCAATCGCGCCGCAAATGCCCAGTCTGATGACACTCATAGCAGAGGCGACTAGGGGTGGAACTGCCACTGGGTCGTCGAGCAGGGCTGGCTGTCAGAGCAGCAACGGGTTCCTTGACTAAGCTGCCCGCAGCACAAAGGGCACGGGCCTGGGCTGCAACTGAGCTTACCGTAGCCCCAGCAGGTTGAGAGGCTGCATTCAAACGAAGCTGCACGGCGAAGTGAGGCGGAAGCCCCACCAGGAACTGCTCCAAGAGGATCGGGTCCTTGCCGTCCGCTGCCTCCTTGTGTCCACTCAGCCGTTGCAGCCGCCGAAGATCCGCCAAGTAGGCGTCGACAGTTTCGTCCGCACGCTTCCTCCGCTTGACAAACTGGTGGTAGGCATCGGCAGGGGTGACTGAAAATGACTCCACGAGCCGCTGCTTTACCTTGGCCTCGTCCTTCTGATCACCACTGGCCATCTCACACCAAACAGTGAATGCATCACCCGACAAATACAATGGGAGTACGGCCATCCGGGCTGCTGACGACTCAAGCTTCTGGATGCCTGCCACCACCTGGAACTTCTGCCAGAATTCATCCAGATTATCATCGCGCCCCCGAAAAGGTCGCAGCAAATTGTCCACGCGAGGACCCGACGCCATCACTATACAGGCCGTCGACCAAAAACACTGTCAGAAAAAACGAATAAGACTAGGTTCAGCAAACGGGTTTCGGCACCACTTGTGACTGAAAACTCTCCTCCCGGACTCCACAGCAACACAACCGGATAGGACGGGAATATTATAATTATTAGGACTGAACAAACATGAAACGGGAAGTACAAAAAGGAAAAGACTACATACCAGCCGCCATCAAAATCGGGCTCAAAACAACAACGAGCACTACATCATTGCGCAACAACTTTGGAGCATGCGCATGCTTGGCCAAGTCCTGTTACCATGGGACCACTCTATCACAAGCCTCTCGTTGTTTACGAGTTTATATCAGCTGGTGGTGACTATTGCAAACGTGTGCTGCTTCTGCTGTTGCTGCTGCTTCTGCTGTTGCTGCTGCTTCTGCTGTTGCTGCTGGTGATGCTGGTGGTGGTGATGGTGCTGCTGCTGTGGCCATTTTCCGCGGGTGCTTTTTTCCTTGCGCTGTTGCTGCCATACAGAACCCTGGCGCCATCAAGGCGTCCATCAACCGTTCTCTCCTGCAAGAGTCGGGCAAGAAAGCGACCAATCGAGAGGTAGGCATTCTCCGCCCGCATTGTTATACCATTCGTCTTCATGTATGCGGGCGTGCGACCCGAATAGATGATATGCCGAATAGCGCGCAACTAGACCAGAGAGGGCATTGCACACCAGTTGCATACAAATCATACTACAATGTGCACACGGTAGGCCCTGAGCTAGCTCTGCAGGAGCACAGGTCACAGGTAACCGTACAACTTTGAACTTTGTCAGCAACTACTCTGCAAAATGCCCTTCCAAAGTCTAGTTGCAGGTTATTTGGTATATCATCTATTGGTTCTGACGGTTGCCTCCAATCCGTGATTTACAAGCCCCAAACATCTGGTACATGTATGCGCTGTATGCACACGGATCAAGTTTGTACAAGATATGTACGTGTACACACCTTTTACCCGATTCTCCTCTCCTCCGCTGCGTTGTACGCAGTCAGCATCATGCCGGCTAAACTGCCAAGCAAGACTTACACAGTACAGTGGTCCCTGTGTAATCCGCCGCCATTGTGCACCGGAAATTCTGCTGAATTAGGGAGGGTGCTGGATTAGCAGATCTGATTTACAGCTGCAATGTGAACACTTTGGCCACTGACAATTGTGCTGGTTAATAAAGTGCTAGATTAAAGAGGGACGGACGACTGTACCATGCATGTACCTGTCAGACAGCTGCACGCTGTTTGTAGATCTGGAAAGCATCAAAAGTCTCTTGAAAGCACCCATTTCGTCCAGAAGGTGTGTACAGATGACATCACTATGACATTGCGCATGCGTTCTATTGCTGCCGCGGTACACTAAACACCAGATGTCTGGTATTTCTGCTGTCGGAGGAACATGCTCTCGCTACTAAGTACTGACTAACTTCTGTGGGGAGAGAAATCACTTCTGCACAGCTATCGTCAGGGAGAGCCACTATTCAGCTTCTTATGTTTGATTTGTAAGGTATCGTGTGTGTGTTTGTGTCTGTGTGTGTGTGTGTGTGTGTGTGTGTGTGTGTGTGCGTGTGTGTGCGTATGTATGTATGTATACTTGACAGGCAAAGATAGTGATGTCGCGAGCATTGGAACAGGACCCCAGTGTTTACCAGTACGATGAAGTATATGATAAGATGACCAATGATAGGCATTGTGTTGCTGAGGCTAAGAAAGGGCCAAAGGACAGAAAGGTTAGTGCAGTGTGTGTGCTTGTGAAACATTCCTGACAGTCGCAGGTGTTTCTGTCTTCCTCCCTCTCTACCTACCTTCAAAGAGGTTCCCTTTCACCAACGCTCTATTATCTCTCTCTCTCTCTCCCTCCCTCCCTCCCTCTCTCTCTCACTCTCGCTCTCTTTCAGATACACGCACGCATGCGCACACACACGCATGCGCACACACGCACACACACACACACACACACACACACATGCCCTCTGATCTGACCATCATTGTTTGCTTGGATTTTTGTGTTGCTCCTTCTGCAGCCAAAGTACGTACATCAGCTGTTGAAGAACGCCGCTGCCCGCAAGTTAGATGACGAGAGACGGCAAGAGAGGCAGGCACATCGCGAACGTGAGAAGGAGGGCGATGAGTTTGGCGACAAGGATGCCTACATCACTCCCAGGTCAGCTTGTGGTGCGGTGCTTTTTTTGTTTTTTTGTTGTTGTTTTTTTGTTAGAAAAATGGAAAAAACAAGCTCCCAAGGAAAAGGAAAAACAAGCGGGAACAATTAGTTGTAGGGGCCACGCAAGGTGGCAGGGGCATGTAAATTCAGCCTGTGGCTACAGCATCGTTCTCGAGCACAGCGCCCGTTCTCCTGCCTTACCGCAGCCTGCCGTGTGCATGCCAGAGCGGCAGGAAAGGCCATGGTGCCGTCCCTGGCACCATGGCCGTAACTGTATAGTGCCCTCACAAAAATAGATCTACTTTGTAGCCTGCGGTGCTATTGTAAACGCATATTCTCCGCAGTCGAGACTCGTAAAATATTCCTTGCTGTGTGTTGTTCTGTCTCTCAGCTTCTTGAAGAAACAGGCTGAGCTGAAGGCAGCAGAGGAAGCGGCGCGGCGGAAGGAGGCTGCAGATGGTGAGTACTGAGTACTGTTAAACAGGTTATTTTCGGTGTATTTTTTTTAAACCTTGATATCGGTAATTTTGGTAGAAAAACCAGGCGCCTACAGTCCATTTCAAAACTATAGACGCGCAGTGTTTTTGAAATATTTCAAATTTGGCTGGAACTTTTTGAGAATAGTTTTCTGAATATTGCTCAGGTCCGCTCCGCAATTACTCTCATATACATAATAACAGACTCCCAATTTGGAAAAATGTATGCACAACGTGATCACAGATTTTATGTGGTATAGATGCTGGCATAACGGTTTTTGCCTAGGTACGCGTCTATAGTTTTGAAATGGACTGTAAATTTATATTACACTGAAAAAGGCACCAGAGTATGTGAAGGGCTCCAATTCAAAAACGCGATCAAGACCAAACCGGAGCTTTTGCATTTTGTTTTCGCGAAAGAATTCGTTTTCACCCCACAGACAATTGTGCGTCGGTTTTACGGGTCAAAATGCGATACATCCCAGTCAAAATGATGTCCGAAGTTTGTGTTCTTCTGCAAAACGCGATAAAAGTCACTGATGCTGCAGTGCAGACCGAAAGAGAAAAAAAATGAAAAAATGCACTTCCTGAAATTTCCACAAAATGGATTTATCTCGTTTTGAATTGGAGCCCTTCATGTACTGTATGGTGAAATAAATGTTATAGTCGCCTATTTCTAAGTTACACCTGAAACCTGGCAGGTCCCCGACACCGACATTTTAATACACCTAAATCACATGTTCATCTTGAAATGGTGTTGCTCAGTTCTATCTATGCCGTGTTCTTTAGGACCACAAGTTTCTTGGCATATCTCACTCGTGAACTGCCTTTTATTTTGATTTTTGCTCGTTTTTCCCTGTTCTCACACACACTCTCTCTTTCTCTCTCTCTCTCTCTCTCTCTCTCTCTCTCTCTCTCTCTCTTTTTCTCTCTCTCTCTCTCTCTCTCTCTCTCTCCTTCATTGTGTTGCGCAGCTGCCAATGACGTCACGCAGAAGGGAAACCTGAACGACTTCTATCGTAACCTGCTCACTCGCAAGACGTCGTCCGGTGGCCAGTGGTCCAAACTGGAGTCCACAGAAGGAAAACCGTCAGCCGGACCCAAGAAGACTCCATCAGCAGCAACATCTAAACAAGAAGGTGATGCACCAGAGCGACGCACACCAGCTGCAGGCACAACACAGCACCATGACGACGATGATGATCATGCTGATCAAGATGACGCCGACGACGCCGATGATCGAGACGACGACCAGAAGTCGTCATCGTCCGGAGAAGAAAGCGAATCCGAGGTTGAGGCTGAGGAGATCGAGGCCGCCATGGAACAGGTCAAGTCCAAGGCGGACCGGGAGGCAGAGGAACTCCTCGCCAAGAAGCGTGCCCGCGAAGAGCTGCAGAAGAAGCGCCAAGCAGAGGAGGCTGCTGAAGGCCCAGCGGCCAAGCTGGATCGGCGCAACGACGATACATCCATCTTGTCCGCACGAGAGCGCTACCTGCAGCGGAAACGCGAGCAGGCGGCCAAGGTGTCCGTGGCGCCCGAGTGAGCGCGGCGCCGGGCACGAGCGGAACCATGTGTCCGTCCGTTCCTTCGCTCGCTCGCGCTACCGCCGTCTGATTCTGTGTTGGTATCGCTTGTGCTTTCTTGCATACTGTGTCACTCAGGAACCCCCCAGAATTGCTGTACTGGAAACGTTTCGCCGACGTCTCGCCATGTGTTCGTTCCTTCGCTCACACGACCATCGTCTGATTCTCTGATGGTATTGCTTATGCACTGTTGGGACACAGTGTCACTGAGGAGCCTGGCTCCCTAGAACTGTCGCCGTACTGGAAACACACTTTACCGACGTCTGTACGTGGTGGACCCTTTTCCCAGCTTGCCTCCAGGATCGTGCGTAGAATCTTTCTGCGCGCCACTGCACCTGCAAGCATAGCAGTGGACATAACATTCTACCTCCGCTTACAAATACCGTATGTCAGCAGCGCCTTTAAAGCCATGGCCGTATAATTATTCGAAGCACCGCTGCTTTCCTAGCTACAAGTATTTTAGATGCGAAATGACTCACCCGCTACGCCATGCCATAAAAGTCAAAGTCCACACAGAAATTTCAATCTAAATCCACTTGTTCACCTTTCCTGCTGGGATGTAAGTTTGTTAGTATAGTACTTATTCCTTCAACTTTACAAAACATGCTTCAAATGTCATTAATTTTTCATTTATGAAGCCCATGGATTTGCTCGATAATCGAATAGTATTATACCTTCATGGCTTTAAAGGTGCGGGCGGACAGACAGTATGCAACAGCAGAGACCGGGATTTTGTGTATTTGCCATAGCAGAGACATGCATCTTGCGCACTTGCATGGTTCCCACTAGCAATGTTTCTATACAACGAAGCGTATATCTTGAATTTTGGTCTTTTGCCCGCATGCACCTTCTGTTTGTGCATGGTTTCTGCTGGAAATTTCTATTCGACTACTACAGTGGAGATCGGATATAACGGCCTTGCATATAACTTGATATAAGTAATAACGGCAGATTGAGTTTAGCGACACGATTATGTTGCCCAAGTCGTTTAGTAAGTCCTTTGTGAAGATTGGGTTTAGTGACAGATCGAATATAGTGACATTTTGTTCTCTTCCGAAGGAGTGTTGTTATATCCAATCTCCACAATACTAGACCTTTTTTTAAGAAAGTGAGAGACTGCAAGGTGTGTGTGTGTGTGTGTGCGTGTGTGGTGTGTGTGTGTGTGTGTGTTAGGCTTGTATGGCCGACCTACCCGACTGGAATGTTACTACTGCTGGACTCCGTGTGAAAACTGAGCGCACAGAGTACATGTGGCGGGACGTTCGAGCATGCTACCAAGAGTACATAAACCTTTTATGTACTCTTGATGCTACGCATAGCAGAACCTGCGCAACGTACGGATAATCCATGTCAAACTTCACTGCAGTTGACACGGAGTTTGGTGCATAGTTCCGTGTAGCAGAAACTCGCCACTATCAAGAGTACATGACAACTTTTTTCATGTACTCTTGCCACTATCCATAGCAAAGTACAGTGTGTTATGTGGCGCATGGCTACAAGGCCATATTCTGCTCCAAGCTGGCAAGCAGGTGTGAGACAGGGAGTCGTAAAATACCGGTATTTTAAGACTCCCTGACTTGCATGCACGCACACCCACGCGCACACACATACACACACACACACACATACACGCACACACACACCTTGAGAACCACGCGTCGCAAATCGAGCGAAGAGAACCACGAGTCATATTTGCCTGTAAAACAAACGACTCCACACACGGTAGACCATCACCAATTGAATCGAAAAAATATAACAGCAACGTTTTTGACACAAGACTGCAGAAAAGACGGACAAGACATGATATCGTACAGTTAAAAAAAAAATAGCGCATCGCATCCATCCCTATGTACAAACAGGTCTAAGAAAGACAGCGAGAAACCAAGAAAAACAACAATTAAACGACGACGACAAGGTTGAAACCAGGGAGTCGTAAAATACCGGTATTTTACGACTCCCCGGTTGAAACTGTACATAATGTACACTAGTGATATGTGCAAATGTGACTACAGAGAGTGGACCAGTTCGACTTCTGTACAATGTACACGGAAAGCCAGGGAGTAGTAAACTACCAGTATTTTACTACTCCCTGCTTGAACTTGAAGCACATGTCAATTTAGGTCAGAGCACGCGACGATGCCACGGCACGCGGGTGGGCGACTGTCGCTCAGAGGTAGAGCTTGATTAGCTCGTCGCTGACCGCCGACGGCGTGAGGACGCCCAGGTCGGTGAAGAGCAGCGTGATGTACTCCGCCGGCGTGTAGTCAATGGCGTTGACGCGCGCCGGATCCCAGGCAGTACCGGCCGCCGTGGCAACACCGTTACACTCGGCGTTATGTACGTTGCCGTTGGCGGAGGAGGACGGTGGCAGAGACGGATCCTCAACGCACACAGCCTGTAGAAACGGACAGCAGTGATACCGACGAGGCGGACATTATGAAAAACAAGAATATGGTGAATCTACATGAAAGTTTTCCTGATCGATTTTCTTGAGCCAGTCATCAAGCCTGGCTGATATTACTCATCTCATTGATACTATTTTTTTTTTTTTTTTACATGTACATGTAGTTTTTTTTTTTTTTTTTTTATCACCGCGCGAAATCTGCCACTGTACGGGCAACAGAACATAATGAGACTCGTGAAAAAAGAAAAAGATACAACTATTGTCTCCATGTCGCTTATTCAGCAGAGATACCAACGGACGGACATTCATTGCAGGCTTTGAAATAAACTAAGGGCAGACATGGCCACCATCATTTGCTAGTTCTTCCCCAAATAATATTATATGCACGCGTGCGCGCATACACACCATGTACCATGTATGCGCCCGTCGCAAGAGAAGCACACACATCTGCAAATGCACTGGATGTGCACCCATAGATTTTCTCGGAGGTGGCAACGATAGCGGACAAGATCCGAATGAAACACCCCCCCCCCCCCCCCCCCCCCACACACACACAGTGGAGTTCCAACGCACTAACCTGCGAAGAAGCCGTGGGAAGATCAGCCTGGCTGAGTGGCAGGAAGCGTACAAACTTAAAACTCTCAGCTACGCAATAAAACGGTTTGTTCAACTCCTTGGCCATGACTGCCATCGGGTAGGTGCCAATCTGAAACATATACACGCAGACAATAAGAAGACAAGCAGAAGAAAGAAGAGCGGATGATACGTAAACAATAGGATACAATTGTTGGCATGCTCAATGGATTTCACTCGTTCGGCACTGCATTACCCAAACTTTAGAGGAGCAAGAACATGCATTACCGACAGTCTGAATGCCAAAGGAAAAAAAACAACGATAAAGAACCTGGCAAAGCGAGCCAAGGGATTAATAGAGAGATGAAGAGATGAGAAACTGTGACGCACAAGTGATGAGTTGATAGACCAACGACAACAACACACCATCAGCAAAAAAAAACTCTAAATTCAACCACCCCCTAGAATAAAGAGGGCCCGAACCGGGGTTTTCCCAATAAGGTTCAAAGGGTCGCAAGACCGGGACTCTGTTTTAACAGTGCGTACGTGAACTACAGTGAATGGATATGTACGTGCTAACAGCAGAGAGGGTGCCGGCCTCGGTCATCGCATTGGATTTCAATGTCCGAGGGCCTCTTGGCAGCGGAAAGAGCGTTTCAAAGAGCCCTAGATTGTCAAAATCAAGCAAACAGAACGTAAGTTATGGTGGAAATGGTGGAGTGAACTGCAATTGCGTATTTTCACGCGTTCAGTGGCACCTCAAAGGGTTAACATGTTTTCACGGTGACAGCGTGAACAAGGCGAGGATGCACTGTGTGGGAAACAGTGCTCCTGACTACAACCATAAACCGGTTGGTGGTAGAGTCTCTTTCCCACACAGTGTGTCCTCGTCTTGTTCACGCTGTCACCGTGAAAACATGTTACCTAACACTAACAGGCAAGGCTTGCATTATATGCCATGTACTCCTGTTGCAGTACAGGCCTGGGCAAATACGGGACATGAAATGTATCGGGGGGGGGGGGGGGGGGGGGCTGGAGAACTGACCTTGTTGACGATTCCACCACTGGCGCAAACTCCCTCAGCCCCCACCATGACCAAGTCCACCTTCCTCATTAGATACCTTACAGCCATGGTCAACAGAAACACACACATGCACACACACACGCACACATGCATCCACAGCACACACACACACAGCACAGCACACACACAGCACACATGCACAGAAAGACACGATATTCGTCGATAGAGCTCACGCTCAGAGCTGGGGGATTTCCCCGGGTCACATGACCCCACAGGCATGCCCGACTTACAAGCACATTTCATAGTGAAATCGCGTAAAAACACAGCCCCAAGCTGTATACGATTCCAGCCTTTCGCTCGGCTTCCATTCATAACAGACTACAACATGTTCAAGAGATCATTGACCAAACAAACACAGAACACGTTCAAGAGATCATTGACCAAACAAACACAGAACTCTCACCAGTTTGGAGTCCTTCAAATTCGTCACGATTCCAGCCTTTCCCAGGTTTTATACTTGGCTTCAAAAAGCTGTATGCCCGTTATCAAGAGTACATAACCCCCAAGAGTGTGCAACTCCAGCTATGGGGTCTGCGACGGCAGAACTTTACATCACGTGATGAACCCGTACACATTATTTGCACTCTGTGCATGATTGATACAGGGTTGTACGAAACCCAGCTTTGGGTAACACTCTCTTGTGATCACTTCGCACTGTTTGCCAGTGTAACCTTTTGAACCATGTCACGTGATGTGAAGTTCTGCCGTCGCAGCACTGCATAGAGGTTGTGCAGGCAGTTGCACACTCTTGGGGTTATGTACTCAGGGTTCGTAGCACAACATATACACAAAATTTCAGGGGATTTCCAGGGGCATTTCAAGGGTATTCACAGATGTCATACAGTCGCTAGACACCACATATCCGTAGCCAAGCAGAGGTTCACTGATTCAGAATGTCAATAATCGAAGATTTGATCATCAACAAAATACTACAAGTAGTAGAGACACCGTCACGATCGAGCTTCTCCATCGCTAAGTTCTTAGCGAACTAGCCAGTCTTTGTACGGGTCCAAAGACAACCAGCGATCGTTGAAAACACACTTGCCTTTCGGCATGGATAACAAGTAAGTAAAGTAAAGTAAGTAAATTATCGTATCCGTTCCCGAAGGGAACTCACGGAGAACAAGTACAACTCTGTAAAACGTCTTCGGCATTCCGAAAAAAAACTGAAGACACTTTGTCTTGTTGAAGGCCAGAGCAAACAAATAAAACGGAAAAGCAGTTGCAGTGGCGGATTCCAGTTTCGCTACAGTCAGGAACCGTCGTACCGCAGTCGATAGTCGAGCGTACATGGCGATCAAGGCTCAAATGTAAAAAATACTGTAAAGATCTACGCGAGCTGCGCTGGCCGCTGAGGCCGTCGACTCACATGACCAGCACGGGTGACCGGACTGGCACTCGTAGATCCATGCATATCATGTAGATCTACAGTCAGTCGCTGAGTACGGAAGTCTACCAGGTCGCGTGATCTGGAAAACAAATTTCAGGGGATTCAAGGGACATTTTCTAATAAAATACAAAATTTGAGGGATTTGAGGGAATTCCCGGGGGAAGAAAAACTTTCAGGGTTTTCAAGGGTGCTACGCACCCTGTGTACTCTTGCCGTTATTAGTACTTATTACCCAGTCTCAGTGACTATCCCAGTGAAAGAAATTAGTTACTGCCCATATTACTTGCAATGTGGGTGCCATAATGAACCAAAAACACCCAACCACACACCCACACATACACCCACACCCACAAAAACACCCACACAAACACACATTCGCACGTGCACACACACACACACACGCACACCCACAAAACACACAACCAAGTTACCCGATGGCAGAGTCGAGCACGACATCAGCATGAATGCTATGTTCTTTTAGCTTATCGCGCATACGATATCTGCACACCAGTAACGAAAACAAAACATACCAAACAAACTGGTGTCAAACACATTAAATTTTAGAAAAGCTGGTCCAGTGAACAAAATTAGAAGCCCGATTGAGGATTGAGTTAGACGTGTCATTCTCCAACACGTTCTGCTGTAGGGTCAAGTCGAGGAAACTAACTGTACGTGGAGAGGGAGAGGGAGAGAGAGAGAGAGAGAGAGAGAGAGAGAGAGAGAGAGAGAGAGAGAGAGAGAGAGAGAGAGAGAGAGAGACAGAGAAGAGAAAGAGTATGTATGTATGTATGTATGTATGTATGTACTTGTATGTATGTATGTATGTATGTATGTATGTATGTATGTATGTATGTATGTGTGTGTGTGTGTGTGTGTGTGTGTGTACGTGCGCGTGTGGTGTGTGTGTCTCACCCTGATCTGTCCGGCTGTGACTCGGTGATGTAAATAGTAAAACATCGGTTCATCGCGGACGCCTTCAGAATCAACTGTAGTACTACTCGCGAGTAAGAGTGAACTAAGATTGTCTGCAAACGTACACATGCACACACGTACACGTACATGGACACACACACACGCACACACCATGTACCATGGCACACACCCACACACCCACACGCACATTGCACGTGCACTGCATAAACAGAGAACACTTGTGAAAAATGAGCGGATTGCACAGGTCGGCAGTGAAACGAGTTAAAAAAAAGGCACGCGTGC